>NW_028227266.1:34600100-34607600 GCF_978045245.1 Mus caroli | reverse complement strand
CCATCTACCCATTCATCCATCTACACATCCACCCATCCATTTACTCATCCATCCATCCATCCATCCATCCATCCACCCATCCACCCATTCATCCATCTACACATCCATCCATCCATCCATCTACCCGTTCATCCATCCACCCATCCATCCATCCATGAATCCACCCATCCATTCTTCATCCACTTAGTCAAGCAACTTCTAGACTGAACAACAAAGTCATGATGAGTGTCTTCTAAATACCCTTCTTCCTAAATGCCATTTCAAAACCACTGGGCTTTACTTAAACTGATCAAGCCTGGGAGACATTTCAGCTGGAGGAAACCATGTTCTACTCTCTAGGTTTAACACTGGACTCTATGAGCTTGGGTAACTCTCTGTACCTCTGAAGAGAGTGAATTATCTATCCCTTGATTATTGTAAATGTTAAGTGGGCTGGCCCACGAATGGGCCTCTATCCATGTTAGCTGTGCCTAGGTACCACTCTCTAATTACCACTCAGCTCAGCCTTTGCGTTGCATTTTCTTGGGTCTAGCCTTAGTCCCAGTCTGGTTCTGCCTGCTTCCCTGCCGAGTGCTTTACCATCCACGGTGAGGTTGATGGTCTTCTCCCCGGTGAAGGTATCATCAGTGATGGAAATCTCCACTTCATAGGTTCCCTCATCCGCCAGCTGCAGGTCGCTGAGAAGCAAGGAGCCATTTTCAAAGAGCCGGATACGGTCTCGATAGTCAGGCCGCAGAGTGCCAATGACCTCTGTGCCTATAGACTGCACCACGGTCACTGGCTTGTCACGCTTCAGCTGCCACTTCACCACGGGCTTGTCGCTGCTGGTGCTACTGTACTGCACGGAAAGCAGGGCCGACTTCCCCACTGTGCCGTGGATCAGACGTACTGGGCTGGTGATGTTCACCCCCTCCAGGGGGACTGTAAACAGAGGCCCATTGGGGAAGAGGGCAGTGTCAGGCCCTCAGCTCCATAGCCCCTTTCCACCTTTAAGCCCTGTGATCTTCCTCACACCTTCAGACCCCTAACTTACTGCCGGTCCTGGCTTCTCACCCATCAGTGCCATCTCCTCTCCTATGGAAGTTCTTTGCTCCCTCTCCTCCTTCTTTCTTTCCTCATAGCCATCCTGGATCTTCTACGGTTTTGCCTCTCTTGCATTTTCTTCATTGCCTGTCTTTTGCACTTATACACAGTCTACATGTTCCTTCATAGAAATATTTATTGAACATCCTATGAGTTAAGTTTGATATGGAAGTAGTATGGCAGGAAATAGAGAAAACATGGGATGTTAGATTCACAAAGAAAGAGGAATATGAACTATGACAGGAAGAGGAAGCCCAGAGTCCCCAAACACACAGGTACTTCCTAGGCACACCAAGAATCACTCTGCCCTTACCCCAGGTATAACTGCATCTTACCAGGAGGACTCAATAGAAAACAGTTCTGTAACTAGAAAGGACTTTCTAGGGATTCACCTAAATCCCAGCCCCATTTGTATTCTCTACAGAAGAAGAATTTGAATGGAGAGAATAAAGAATTTGGAACCTTAAGGCCTTCCCAGTTGGGGGTCTATTCCTTATTGGCTGGGTACATTTAGAACAATCTTTCTAAGCCCCATTCTTCTTGTTTATATAATAAAAATAGTGTCCATAAACCAGGCCCTAAATTATTATCCTATCTCTTTGGAAGTAGAGGCAGGAGGATCAGAAATCCAAGATCATGACTACACAGTAAGCTGAAACATGAGGCCAGCCTAGGACACATGAGACCCTGTCAAAAGGGGGTTGGGGGAGAAAACTAGGAAAGCAAGGCTGTGCTCTTCCATCTCTTCTTTTACTTGTACTAGATGGTCCTGACCAAAACCAAGAGCTAAGTGAGCTAAAAGGTTGGTTATGGTAAACAACTTTTATTTAAACAGCTTTTATTTGCTAAACGCATTCAATTCACTTTAAAGAGAAGGTGCTTTGTTAAGTATGAGCTCCTTCCTGTACAAGGTCAAGGAAAGACCACTTTCCCAACTCTCCATGGCTCAGTTTTTTTCTTTGTACAATAAAGAAGTTAGGTAGACCAAATGATCGCTAAGCAATTTTCAAATCTCACGTTCTACCATCATCCGCCAGATATCCCCAAACCTCAAGAGATGGCCTGAAGATTCAAACTGTTATAGGTGGGATTAGCTGAATACCACTTCTTGGAGGAAGGAAGTCTTAAATTGAGAAAGTTAGAATGGTCAAAGACTGAGTTCGAGGCCAGCCTGGTCTACAAAGTGAGGTCCAGGACATCCAGGGTTATACAGAGAAACCCTGTCTCAAAAAAACAAAAAAACAACAAACAAACAAACAAACAGAATGGTCAAAGATAATAACTATTTGGAAACTTGTTCTTTTGTCCCATCTTGTCTGTCTTTCTTTCTTTCTTTCTTTCTTCCTTTCTTTCTTCCTTTCTTCCTTCCTTCCTTCCTTCCTTCCTTCCTTCCTTCCTTCCTTCCTTTCCTTCCTTCCTTCCTTCCTTCCTTCCTTCCTTCCTTCCTTCCTTCCTTCCTTCCTTCCTTCCTTGTTTCCTTCCTTCCTTCCTTGTTTCCTTCCTTCCTTTCTTGTTTGTTTGTTTGTTTGTTTGTTTTGTTTTGAGACAGGGTTTCTGTATATAGCCCTGGCTATCCTGGACCTCACTTTGTAGACCAGGCTGGCCTTAAACTCAGAAATCCGCCTGCCTCTGCCTCCCAATACTGGGGTTAAAGGAGTGCCCCCATCTTGTCTTGATAGTCTTGCTATGCTGTCCAGGCTGACCTCTATCTCACAATCCTCCTGTATCTACCTCCAGAGTACTGGGATGACAGAAGTATGCCTAAACACCCAGTTCATAAGTGTTGTCATATTGATTTTGGAGACAAATTCTCAGGTATCCAAGACTGTTCTCAAACTGGCTATATAGCCAAGAATGGTCTTGAGTTTATGATTTTCCTGCCTCTACCTTCCGAGTCCTGAGATTGTACATGTGTCACCACTCAGAGTTTATGCAGTGCTTAGGATAGTCCTAGGGCTTCATGCATACTACGCAAGTACATTTTCAATTGAGTTACATTCCAGCACCTCAAACATTACTTTTAAAGACTTATTTTTATTTTATGTGAATGAGTGTTTTGCCTGAATGGATGTATGCACACCACATGTGTGCCTGGTGCCCAGGGAGGAAAGAAGAGGGTGTCAAGGTCTGTGGGAATGAAGTTACGGATAGTGTTACCTTTCCATAGGTGCTGGGAATTGAACCTGGGTCCTCTGCAAGAACAAGTGCTCATAACTGCTGAGCCATCTCTCCGGCCTTAAAGGTTATCCTTTCCTTTGTTTTCTAATTATCTGTATATATGTGTGTCTATGCGAATGCACATTATATGAGTATGGGTGCCTGTGGAGGCCAGAGAGATATTGGATTATTTGGGATAGAAGTCAGAGGCTCTTGTGAGTCACTTGGCTTGAGTGCTGGAAACTGAACTCAGGTCTTTTGGGAAATCAAGAAGTGCTCTTAACTGCTGAGCCTTCTCAAACTTTTTTTTTTTTTTTTTTTTTTTTTTTTTTACTATGCAACTCTAGCTGGCCTGCAACTTGCTATATATACCAGGCCAACACACCTGCCTCTGCCTCCAAAGTGCTGTGGTTAAATGCATTTCACATCGTTCTTGGCCTCATCTCAAGCACTTTTTAAAGCAAAGTATTTTTGTTTTTCTAAAAATCTTACATAAAAATGGAAATAAGTGAAAGGTGGTCCATCTACCTTATTTGCTTTGGCAGAAGAGATGATGGGCTCCTGCGTTCTCTCCTCCCCACTAACTGAGAGAAGCTACTCATTTCTATGGTCCTGTGTATCAGACTGATATCCACTTGGCCAGACGTTCTGTAACGTTTCTCTCAACGTTCAGTATTGCCATGTTTTAAATGGGGTTACATGTCTAACACCTACTAGGTTCCATTCTCACCTAGACTTAGAAAAGCAAGTCTAGCAATTTCAAATTTCCCTGAGCAGACAAAGGAGCTTGCTGTGTATGACTTGGTGATGTTCAAATAGTGAGGAGGGATTCACTCACTTCTCAGAACTCGGTCTGAAATTGTAGGATCAGTACATGTTAGTGCTATGTGTGGAGTTCCTCAGAGGCAAGCAAACTGGAGTCAGGAAGGGCTGGAGAGGGGCAGCCCTGGTTAATTTGCTTACTGCTCTCACAAAGGACCCAAGTTTAGGTCCCAGCACCCACATCAGGCGGCTCTCAAGTACTCGTAACCCCAGCTCCAGGGGATCTGATGTCCTCTGTTAACACTTAATACATACATGCACATATGTAACACATACATATAAAAAAATAAAATAAATATTTTAAAAGTTTGAGGGGTTGGAGAGATGGCTCGGCAGTTGACGGCTCTGCCAGAAGACCCGAGGTTCAATCTCCAGCACCCAAATGGCAGCTTACATGTTTCTATAACTCCAGTTTCGGTTCCAACGTCCCACAGATGCACAGGTAAAACAACCAATGCACACAGAATAAAAATAAATTAATCATTACAAAATAAAAAATTTGAATAACAGCCCTGCTGTGGTTTGAATGTGTTTGGTCCCTCCAGTGTTTGTGTGTTGTTAAGCCTTTTTCCCCAAGGTGGTGTTAATAGGAAAGAGTGGAGTAGCTTAGCTCTCTGGGAGCAACATCCTTGGAGGGAATTAGGAAAGTTATTGTGTTAATTCTCCAGAAATTAAATTGTTATAGAATGAGCCTAAGCTCTCTCTACCCGTGTCAGCTTGCCGTTTTACTGATCTCTCTTCTCATAGGCATTCTTTGATGCCATCTATTGTACCATGATAGGACAAAGTTGAGGGTATTTTCCAGAGCTGGTGTTATATCGTTTGGAAGTTCTACCTGTAAAACTATGAGCTAAATAAACTTCAATTCCTTAGAAACAGTTCAGCCATGCAGTGAAACTGCATTTCATTATAGAAATGCAGAACTGACTAATACAGATCTCAGGCACCAAATTCTGAGGCTTCTCATTTCCTTCTACCAGCAATATTCCTGGATCTTGGACAAGTAGGAGGTATTAATAACCTTTATCTCTCCTGTAATCGCTGATCTCTTTCTCTTGGGCTTCCCTGGGTTGTCTCCTCTTCGAATCCAAGCTTTCTAGTAGCCATTTCTGGTGATCTTTCTCCCTTAATTTTGCCTTTTTAAAAAAATATATAAATCAATTTAGATTAAATTGTGGATAAAACCATGGAGAAGACAAAGCCTTTGACTGCCTCCTAATTTGCCCTAGCTCAGGAGGCTGCCCTCCTTATGTTGTGAACATGGTTATGCCCACAAGCAGAAGGGATGCAAGCTTACACTCATTGTAAGACGATGGCGCCATCTTTCTTAGACTCTGATGACAAGAACATTTTTGCTAAGCATGAACAGTTGCCTAGAAACTGGAAAGAATCTAAGTTTGGGTTTCATAACTTTCAGGAGACACAGAGAACTGGGACAGGAGCCAAAGCAGGACACAGAAATGAGGAAATGGCTAACACCTCAGGCTCAGAGTGGTAATAAAAGGGAGGATTATTCAACCTGGAGAAGCAATTAGCGTAATCATTGTCTCTGAGGCGTCATTGTGTAGAAAGTCTTTGTTCCCACCATAGGCAAAACAAAAGGAATGTACCATGTCTACAAGATGTTCCTATCTAACTAAACAATGCCCTGGTGTATGGGTCAGTAGCTTCTACTCAAGGAGGATTTGACCTCCCGTGACACTGAGGAAATGCAAACTTCAAGAGAGTGCCCAAGGACCTGTGCTTTCTTTATGCCCCATCCCTTTAAAAGAATCACCTCTACTGGTTTTCATACCTTTATGGGACAAAGTCTTCATTTTGCCTTAAAGTCACCTTTCAAAAGCATCAGTGGGTTGGTGCCAAACTCATGCTGTAGGACTTGCCTCTCTTCACCGTACCCATGGTCTCTAGCGCTAGAGACCACACTTGTACCCTATTTTATTTGAAGCAAGTTTTGTTTGCTTAGGTCTATCTCCTTCCATTCATTTGACCAACATAGATGCCTTTTCCTGGGCTTTTCCCAAATGTATTACTTCTATTTTGAAATGTGGTCACCACACCCCTTATACAATAATCCAAGGGCAGCAAGAGCTTGTCCTTTGAAAGGAAGAATATTTTGTTTTCTGCTTTTGGTCTTTAACATCTTCCTTCCTATTTGATAATGATCCTGAGATGATCTTGAGGTAGGCAAGATAGATAAGCACAGAGGAAAAAGAGACAAGCTGTATGGTGCTTGAATGCTGATGTAACCATAGGGCTACATTACAGAAGACACCACAGGATTGCTCAGTTAGAAAACGTAAACTTTACCCAGAACCACATAGCATCACCTGGGGTCAGCAAGACCAACAAAAATAACTATCGTCTTTCCTTTAATTCAGTCTTATGACATATCTTTAGCAAACCCTATTTCAAAACATTAATAATAGCAAAATAATAATAATTATTAATAATAATTTGACCTATAATACACTACTATTCAAATCTCAGGAGACTTCCTTTCTTATTGTTATCAAGACAAATCAATCAACAGAGTAGACTAGAGAAGACTTGCATATGATGACCCACTTTATGGCAAAGGTGACCATAGTGTAGCAAGGAGAGGTTTGTTGTCCTTGTACTGCAGGACCACTGGTTCCGAGTTGCTTCCCCCCCCCTGCCCTTCTCAAAGGTGCCCCTCCCTCTCTAACGCTTTTGCACTATTATACTCCTCTCTTTTGCCACGCATTCCCAATTCTGAAAGAGAAGTCCTGGTGCAACTGTCCTGCTAGGAATGAAGGTACTCTAAAGAGACACTCTGCTGTCCCTATGACCATCAGATATTGAAACAATGGTCTCCAAGGAACTGGAGTGCCTCAGGAACCTTACGATCGGAGAAGGAAAGGTTAAAGCCTGATGCCAGCCAGGGGGAAGAGTTCCTGTAGGTCTGACTTGTCAACCATCTTGCTCAAACAATGATGGGTCAGGACCACATCCTGTTGACCAGGACTGTTTAGTTTTATATATACCTCTTGTTCTCTGTATAAACCTAAACTTCATGTCTGTACCCCAAAGCCTGACTTGTAGGAGGGGTCACTGGGCTTTTTTCTGTTCCTCTTCCCTATGTGGCTATACTGGATATCCTTTCTCTGCTTCTTACTATTATTTGTTTTCTTCTTCTTTTTACATTTGTTTACTTGCTTGTTTGTGGAGGGCACCATATGTGTCCTAATGCACACTTCAGTTCTCTCCGCCCATTATGTATGTGCCTGGGATCACTGTTAGACTGTGAGACTTGGCAACAAGTACCTACTGACTGAATCACCTCACCAAGCCCTCACTGTCTTTTTAATTGGCCCGTAGAGGAAAAGTGTCTGAGCCTAGCTTTTTAGAGTTGCCAGGGCCAAGTCTCTGACTCTAACAGTTCTGGTAACATTATCTAATGGTTAGGTCCTGCTA
>NW_028227266.1:34160100-34595100 GCF_978045245.1 Mus caroli | reverse complement strand
TCCCAACAATAATCTCGCTCACGCTCCTACCTATTTTCCCCATCTTCTGAGATTCAGTGCAGACATTCCTTCTATAAGGAAATATTCCCTGGGTTTCAACGCCCACCAGCATCCTGCCCCACCAGCCCCAGCTTCCTGGATGGAGGCAGGTGACTTTTTTTTTTTCTGATTCCTGCTTTTTGTTAAAATGATCTATGTATCCGCTTGCCACATTAAGATGTGCATTTCTAGGTTCCCTGTAATTGTGTGTATGAACATATAAATCTACAGTACTTAAAATAGAACCAGTTCTCTATAGTGTTAATAGGGGGCGCTACAAGAGGTAGGTGTCTGGGGCTTGGAGTAAATTATGACTAGGATTGACTGCTATCCTAAACCAGGAGGCTCATTATCTACAGTTTCTTTCATCTTTCACGATGTTTGACACTCAGAGAAGCCACAGTAGAGGTTTGGGAGGTGCAAAACCAAGATTTCCCCTCCTCCTCCTCCCACCAAGAGCTCACATAAGCCCTTAAAAAGAATGCTGGTCTGGCCCATGCCAGCAAGTCATCCCATAAGAAGTGGCATGATGCCTTCCAGCTAATGTACTGAATGCCGTGGGCGCTCCAAAGTCATGCAGCCTTTCGGGGAGGGGGCCAGGGGCCAGGCGGGAAGCACAGGGAATGAACAGATATATTCAACACTGATTCCTGAATTCACTGAGATGCTTCCCACGGCCACTGAGCGCTCTCCCCTCCTCCAGCCCCGAAGGCGTTCAGGCTCTGCTCTCCCCTTCCCTCTGTCAAAAGCCCCCCCAGTTCTTTTCTCTAGACCCTCTGATCTCTTACCTGGCTGGATGAGAAGCAGGTAGACAAAAGGAGAGAGGCGCAGAGCCCTGGAGGCTCTTGACAGGGCTCCCCTTTCTCTCTTCATTTTGGGTGGCGTTCTCCAGCTCTGGTGCAGACAATTAGCATGATTTCTCCACTCTGGGCACGTCCCTTTGTACCACTCGGAGTTTCTCTGCCCGGGCACAACCCTGCCAACTTCCCTCTGAATACACAGAGCTCTGTGTGTTGCTGGCCTTGTTCTCTCCTCTCGCTTTGCTCAGACCTAGCATTTTCTACTTTCCAAGCCCTTCGCCCCCTAGTTTGGACAGGAGTATCTGTTTAGATGTTAATAGCAGGTTCCATCCTATGGGGCTCAGGTGGTCCAGTGGTTCTTGGCTTGTCTTTCAATAAAGTCCCACTCCCAAGGCAGAGGCAGATCTGGGCTCAGTGTTCCAATTTAGAAGGCTCCACCTCACATTCCTCCTTCTGTTTCAGGACGGACTTCTAATAAGAGAGAAAAGGTGGCCGGGTGGGTATGGGAGGAAGTGTTTTTGGATATCTCTAGAAATGAGAGACGTCAAAGAATTACTGAAGAAGTGGTGTTTTAGCCCACAAGAAGAAAATTGGAAAAGGGTTTGATTTCGGTTACTTTCATGCCTGTTCTAGTTGGGATTGTCTCTTATCACAGGTTCAGATAGATGCTGGGAGTGTCTGTCTTTCCAGAGCCCACCGTCACCCTCTTACCTGCAGTCAGTGTTCTAGGACATGTCAGAGTAAAGATGAGGTTAACGCTCCACAATCCAGCACCCTTGGGTTCTGCCATCAGTGTGATAGCCTAGCCTGCCTCCTGGCCATGCCTTCTCATAAAATGCTTGGTAACTCTGCAGTAATGGAATGGACTCAATATCTTGGAGCCCTTGATTTTTACCTCTGTAAAATGGCTAAAACAATGGCCTCCCCGGAGGAATTGTTGGGAGGATTGGTGAAGGTTGCTACAGAATACCCCGCAAATTCTTAGTTAGGAGAAAGCATTTAAGTGAGTGTGCCAGGGCTCGCCGGTAGTCCCAGCACTAAGGAGGCAGAGGCAGGAAGACTGGGAGTTCAAGGCCAATCTGAGGTTCACAGTGATACCCCTGTTTCAAAAAACGGTAACAGGGGCATGCCTGTGATCCCAGCACTTGCAGGATTGAGCCCATGGAAAACTGCTCTGAGTTTGAGACAAGTATGGGCTACATCATGAGTTCCAGGCTGAGCTGGGCTGCAACATGAGACCCCCATCTCAGCAGAATAAAACGGAAACCCCAAATGAATCAACAAAACAAAACACCAAAAAAGGACATTTTATTTCTATTTTATTTTTCTTAGTTACACATGAATGTACTTAATCTTAAAGTAAAAACTAGTCTATGTTGATAGACTTAAAATTTGAAAGCCACCCATCAGTCTTCCCCCCTATTTTTAGTTCTCCCCCCTTTAATTTTATGCTAAAACATTTAAATTAAGACAGAATTCATATACCAGGAAATTCACCCTTTTAGAATGTACAGTTCAGTGGCTTTAGTATTTTCACAAGGTTCTGAGACTGCCACTAATTCTAGTTAGCTTTCCCCACGTAACACTTCTATTCTTAGTTGTCACTAACTGTACTTCCTCTCCCCAGTCCCATTAACTACCGATCTACTTTCTGGCTACTTTGCCTGTTGTAGGTATGCTATCTCAGTGACACCATACCACGTGGATTTTGCCTATTATGGGTATGCTGTCTATATTGATGGCACCACACCTGTTTATGGAACTTTTTATGGAGCTCCCAAACTGTTTTCCAAAGAACCTAACTCATTTACATTCTCGATAGCAGTTCCCAGGTGGCACTGTAGGACACTTCCCATTTTTGTTTGTCTGTGTTCTTGAGACAGACTGCTTTCCAGCTAGCTATGTAGTGAGGATGACCTTGGACTCCTGATCTTCCTGCTACCACGTCACTCGTATTGGAATTTCAAGTATGCACCACTCTACCCTATTTTATCAGCCCTCTCCCTTTTAAAAAAGCAAATTAAAATTACTTTTTAATCCTTTGACTATTTTCTACATGTATATAGTATATTTTGTTCATTTCCCCCTCCCATTACCTTCTCTTATCCCCCCCCCCCAATCATCTGAGAAGGCATTCTTCCCAAGAAATCCTCCTCCTAATTTCATATCTTTGAGGGAGGGTGTGTGTGTGTGTGTGTGTGTGTGTGTGTGTGTGTGTGAGGGGATGACCAAGCAAGGAAACAAAGTTTATTGAAGACAAATGAAACAGCTGAAGCAGTGTGACTGGAAAAATAAGCTATTCTTTAAATATTTTTGCTTTATTTTGTTCTGTTTTTGTTTGTTTGTTTGTTTGTTTGTTTTTGTTTTTGACCCACTAAGTTTAATCAGGGGTGTTTACATGAGTGTGGGCAGAGGCTTTCTTTCTGGAGCTTGGCTAACCTCCCAGTGGTTCCACCACAGAACCAAAAGGACTCTGTCTCCCCTCAGCAACCATTAACTATCCAAAGGTTTAGGAAGGGGTGGAGCCTCAGGAGTCCCTCTCCCATAACCTTTTACATTTTTAAAACATATAATTCATTTATTTATTGTGTGTGCAAGCATGTGTGCATGTGCATTTGTGTACACAACTTGGGGGAGTTGATTCTCTCCTTCCACCATGTTGGTCCTAGGTATTGAACTTGGGTCATCAGACTTGGTGACAGGTACTTTGACTTGCTGAGCAGCCTCCCTCCCTTTTAAAGCAGCATTTTCTTTCTTCTTCTTCCATTCATGCAGGGATCATTTTATCCTGGTGAGAGCAAAGTTCCAAACTCCCTTCTATGTTTCTTTCTTTCTTTTTTATTGATTGAGAGAAGGTTTCATTGTAGCCTTGAACTCCTGATTCTTCTTCCTTCTTCTCCCACATGCTAGTCCTTGAAGCATGTGCTATCGCACCTGGCTTCACAACTCCCCATCCGTTACTTTTATCTCTTGTCTTAGTTTTATAAGCATAGCAACCGTCTCTACATACTCTCTTTACAAACTGGGCCAAGCCCAGGTAGGCCAAGTTTCTAAGACTGAAGTACCACTGTGTAGCCAATAAGAGCCAGAGAGGGCATCCTGGAAGAACTCCAGATATTGTTCTGAAATCTGGTTTTGTTTTTTTTTTGTTGTTGTTTTCTGTTTTTTTCCCTATCTCTGAGTCTTGACTGTTGCCTAGACAACTCAAGGCACCTGCCTGCTTCTGGAAAGCTATTGTTATAGCAGACATGCAAAACAGAAGGGACAGGCAGCTTTTAGCTCTTGGCATTTAAAGTTCTACTTTAAAGTGAGAGAGATAAAAAAACTTAACGGTTAGTCTTATGTAAAGGACAAAAGAGCATTACTTTTTTTTTTTTAAATCTGTCTCTCTGACATACCATGGAGAGCAGCCTATAGACAAGATGACATGTTTTTGTTATTGTTGTTGCTGTTGTTTTTAAATGTTCTAGAGGAATCACTTTTGTTTGTAATGGCTTGAGATTTCCTGAGTGGGAAAAGGAGACATGATGTTCAGGAAACAGAAAGCCTGATGTCTGGTCTTTTTAGTCTGAAGTACTATAGAATATAAACTGGGACAGAGGAAGAGCTAAAAAAAGATTTCAATTTTCAACACCCTGTTGTTTTGTTTTGTTTTGTTTTGTTTTGTTTTGTTTTGTTTTGTTTTGTTTTGTTTTTCCCCCTACTCTGGTGATGAGGCTCAGGCTCCCGACACCTGCAGAAAATTTGCCAGTGCCCCAGAATGTCCATAAAACCGTGGAAGGCTTAAAGATGCTAAGAGATAGAGAACAGGCAGAAGGCAGAAGACAGGTATAAGAATTCTGGTGTCTGAGGAGATGAGGCAGATCGGCTGCTGTGATAGGAGCTAGCGCAGAGTACTCTCTGGACCAGCACGGGGAGAGCAGAATAGCATTCAGAGAAACCACTACTGTCTGCCTCTTGCTATGTTGCCTCAGACAGGCCATCAACACTCATCCTTCCTAGGGTTGATCTGGGGTTGGAGGAAGAAAGGACAAGGGCAGTCTGAGTGGTCTGAGTGACCGAGCTACTTGAGGAGAGAGAACCTTAACAAGCAGAGCTCAGGAGGAGAAGCTGGTGACTTTCCTGTTACCCTGAAAGACAGAGGCCCAGTGGAAGATCACAAAATCTATGAACACATACGAGTACTGTTTTGCCTTCATCCATCTCAGTGAACAATGTATAATTTTGCAATCCTGTTTTGAGTGGTTTTGAGAACAGCAGACTTGTAGAAGCTTATAATTGTCTGCCTATATGCCTTTCTCTTTCAATAAATAAAGGCTCTTTAATTAAAGAGCTGTGTGGGGCTGGTGAGATGGCTCAGTGGGTAAGAGCACCCGACTGCTCTTCCGAAGGTCCAGAGTTCAAATCCCAGCAACCACATGGTGGCTCACAACCATCCACAGCGAGATCTGGCGCCCTCTTCTGGAATGTCTGAAGACAGTCACAGTGTACTTATATATAATAAATAAATAAATCTTTAAAAAAAAAAAGAGCTGTGTGTATGTCATCTGTCTGGGCTTACATGTCACCCTCCCACATGTACTTAGGGTTTTCAATCTAATTGCTCTTTTGGAGGGAGAGATTCTGACTCCTACTCTGAGGAGCCCAGACTTACTGTCCTCACAGCTACACAGTTGGCCCCCACAGAGGCCCTGCAGCTCAGAACAGAGCCTCCTGCCCCCACTATCCACATACTCACCAGCTGAAAGCCTGGAGTGTGCATTTTGGAACAAGGGAAGGTTGAAGCTAGTAGTTTTAACTGAGCCACCATCCTAAGTAAGCCTCTTCAGGAACTGGAGAAAACAAACTGAAAAGCAGGATGGGGAGTTGCAAAGGTGCATTCTGTCTCCCAAGTGCTGAAGGTCTTGTAAGACTGGCAGGGAAGACCTAGAGCAGTGGATGTTCCCTGCCACAAGATATACCTAAGTTCCACTTCCTCATTTCCCAGTGAAGAACACCAAGGGACAAACAGAATAATTTGTCTAGAGTTAAAGTGTTATTGACTGATGGACCCAGACTCTTGAGCAACCACCTCCAAATAATAATAATGATGATGATGATGAAGATGATGATGATGGAAAAGGGCTTGAGATGAACTCAGTGCTACAGTACTCACCTAGTGTGTGCTAGGCCCTGGCTTCAATTCTCTGTGTTGCAAAACAATAGTAAATACAAAAGAAAAGGTAGAGTTTGCTAGATGTACACTTGTAATCCCAGCACCTGGGATACTGAGGCAAGAGAATCTTCATGAGTTCCAGGCCAGCCAGGCCTACAGATTGAGACCATGTCAAAAGAAAGGAGAAACTTGAAAATAGAAGAGGGTCTAGTTGAGAAATGAAGGGGGTTGTGAAAATGGGACAAAAGAGTGTACTAATGATAAATATGATGAAAACAGGTTATCTATATTCTTTATTAAAATGACATAAAACCCATTATATATAATTAACACAAAAATAAATTTAGAGGCAAGAAGAGATAAGGCATGCATGTGTATGAGCCAGTTTTTAACAACTCTAGCCTTAGATTTCCCAGTGTCCTCACCTACTGGCCTCTTCCTGGTTTTTAGGCTCTGGGAAGTGTGAGAACACAGCCAGAAATTACAAGTTGACCTCAGTGACAGTATTGGATCCCTGGCAACTTTTATATTTGGCCTTCTCCCCTTCTTCCTCTGTATTCATTTCCTGCTATTATTTGAATCATATCTGTCTCCTTCACCAAACTTTAAATTTTCTTTGGCAGTAGAATGGAAAAAAACAAAAATGAAGAAATAAAACAAAAACAAACAAACACACAAAAAATCCAAACACCACCAACAAAAACCAGCCCTTCCACAAATGTCATCAAAATT
Organism: Mus caroli; assembly: GCF_978045245.1. Classification (NCBI taxonomy): domain Eukaryota; kingdom Metazoa; phylum Chordata; class Mammalia; order Rodentia; family Muridae; genus Mus; species Mus caroli. The sequence goes on along the minus strand of NW_028227266.1, from coordinate 34,588,374 downwards.
GCTCTGTGAAAGGGAATTTTCTTTAGCAAAAAAAAAAAAAAAAAATTCCCTAAATTCCACATGGAGAGATAAGTAAGGCCTTGAGCATAGTCAAGGAATTAAAAGAGAAACTATTCTGCATTAGAAATAAACCTGAATTTGGGATGGAAAAGAGTAGAAAGGAAAGAAGTAAAGCCAGAAAAAGGAGATAAGAGAGAAACAGCTGTGAGAACAGCTGGGGGTATAGGTTTCTCCCTAAGATAATATTTTTATTGATTATTTGGGAATTTCATACAATGCACCCCCAACAACCCTTGATCCCCATTCCTTCCATGTGTTCCCTCCCACTCTTGTACACCATCTCCCCAAAAAGAAGGAAAGTACACCAAGTCAAATCTGTGTTGCCCATATATTCACTGGAGCATGGTCAAATTCCTAATGGCCAGTTCCTTAAAGACAACTGAGTCCTTCCCATCCCCACACCAGAAGCCATCAACTGTGAAAAGCTACACGTCATCACCTTTATCACAATTTTTAAGGACTCTCTTCAATGGCTTCCTGTCTAGACTTTCTTTTTTGTTGTGTGTGTGTGTGTGTCACAGAAGCCTTCAATATCTCTCATTCTTAATTATGAGTCTGCAGTCATTGATACCACTACAAAAGAAGTTTCCTTGTCCAGAACAGGCAGAAGCAGCATGCATGGATCATAGACTTTCACATGGTTTCCAGTGGCATGGACTTCCTCATGGCCTCCAGTAGCCCCATGGACCACAGATCCCAACATGGTCCCCAGGATTGCAGTATAGTCATGCCTCACCCATCCCCCACCAGCCTTCAGAAAAATTGGTCCCACTCACATTCTTAAAATGCATCCCACTCACATTCTTTTTAAAAATATGTTTTTACCAATTCTTTGAGCATTTCCCACAATGTGTCTTGATCATATTCACCTCAATTCCCTTAAGTCCTCCCAGATTCAGCCATACTGCACTTAAACATTCTATGTGTGTAGCATGCACAAGGTCTTGGGTTTGATTCCCAGCCCCCTTCCTTTCTCCCTTAACAACAGAACAGTCCCACCACAGTAATAAGTTAGTCATTTGCTTGATTAAGTCACACTAATGCAAACGAGAGAGAGAGAGAGAGAGAGAGAGAGAGATTGTCTTTCTGACTTTGAAGAGGTACACTGCTTGGTTGTGAGGGTCACATGGCAAGGCACTATGTCACTTTTAGGAGCTAAGAGCCATCAACAGCCAGCAAAGGAGCAGGAACCTCAGTCCTATACCCACAGGAACCTACACGCTTGGAAGGGGAATGTGAACTCCAGCTAGGGACACAGAGTAAACAACAGGTTGTCATATGTTGGAGAATGAGACACAGAAGTGAAGGAAGTCAATGAAAGTAGCCAGCCTATCATGCAGATTTCCACTGTGGATTTCCATTGTGGACAATTAGGATTTAACCTTCCTGAGGACTCTGGAAACAGTGAAGAATGTGTCTCAGACTTATCCAACTCCATTGCAGGGGCAAGAAAGGTGGGATACTTATCCATCACTAACTACATCACTGCTACCAGACATGATCAGAGCTGCTGCTGAGGGTAAAAGCAGGATAATTTCCCAGACATCTACACAGGACCTTCTATGGAAGCATCCCACCCAAGCGTCTTTCCTTTCGTAACTCCCTGCCCCCACACTGTGTGTGTGTGTGTGTGTGTGTGTGTGTGTGTGTGTGTGTGTGTATTTCTGCTCAACTGACTCTGTACTTGTAGTTATTAATCCAATTTTCCCAGCACCTACTTTAATGAATATAAATAACCTTATTTTACAAAGAAAACCTAAACTTCCAAAGGGTTAGCAACTTGCTAAGAAGACCATGTAGCTATGCCAGATTAAACCAAGGACTCCAGATTGACAATCAAGAAAACTTAGGCCTTTCTCTGTATTAGTGGCCTAATCGTTGCACGACGTCCTTCTCCCATGTACTTGAATCTCAACTCTGGTCCAGCTTTTTACAGCCATCTTTAACTAAGTTCAGGATGTGAGGCAGCCCTTTTTGCTCCCTCCTTCTTCCCTCCCCACTATTGCCAAAGATATTTTTAGTTTTGATTCGTAAGCCTGTGCACAAATAGTGCTGTAGTTGCTGCTTTTCTCAGTTCAATTCGATGTGGTGGAGAGAGGCTGCAGGGCAAACAGCAGCCAGCTAGTTTGTAGAGCTGAGAAGCGTTGCCTGGGAAACAAGGAATTTGTGTGCAGTTTTGTTGTGAGGAGGCAGGGCTGGGCCTCACCAGCAACTTCTGAACACAAGAGGCAGATTAAGTAGCTCTCTCAGTGCAAAACAAGCTTTTTGAAGCTTGGACAGTGAGGAATGGCCCTCTCCAAGGACATTCCCCCCCCCCTTCCCTTTCTTTCTAAAGTTCCCCTAGGTGGCCTTATCTAAGTGGCTTCTGAGAAATATCAAATAGAAAGTAGAGGAGTCAGAAGGCATCTCCTCCCCTCCCTAGAGGCCCATCACCCTGAACAGGGGGTTTGCTGCCTGGATATTTGTCTATCTATGATACGACACTCAGAGGAAAGGGTTTCTGAGGAGATCTGTATCTCCAAATGCTGCAGGGTTTATTAGAAGAAATATGTAATGCCCCCAAGGGATCCAGGGCTCCTGGGTAAAGTTTGAGAGGTTGAAAGAAGGTGCACTCATTTCTGTCCTGGAAGCTGAAAACACATCAAAGTCTTTTGTGCTGAGAGTAAATATTTGATTTCTGAATAGAATTTCCACCCCCTCAGAAACCCAGAGGAACTTAGACTTGTGGCTATGGTTGCTAAACGTGCCCTATTCAAGAAGCTCTCCAGAGGAACAAAAGGGAAGAAATTAATTGGCCTTAAAGAGTTGGAGAGAACCAGCCAGATTTCTCTGACCTACTTAAGATGCTGCCCTCGAATCTTAAGGCCGTTCTAGGGAGTATCTCTGGAGCCCCATGCTTGTAAGGCTTTGGTGTTGGCTATAAACAGGCTGCGAAATCACAGGACGCCACAGATGATGCCCACTCCTCAAAAGCACCATTGTCTCCTTTCTCTTTGGTCCTCAGATGGTGTCCACCCACCAACACCATTGCAGGCAAGGGTCCTTCTCCATCTCCCTTCTCACCCGCCTCTCAACGAGGGAGGCACAGAAATGAAAATTAGCTGGCCAGCATCCAATAATTGCCTACTGTGTGAAAAGAACTCTATGTCCTAAACATTAAGAATGGTGGACCACGGGGAGGGGAGCAGCATATTCAAAAGCAGTAACTGGCCTCCGTAGGAGCTCAGTGGTGGAGCATGCGCTTGGCATGCACAAGGCCCTGGGATCAGTCCCAGCTCCCAAAATCAAAATCAGTAATAGTTGGCACTATCCCTATTTAGGAGCTTAAGTATAGTTGGGGAAGCTGTATCTAAACATCCAGTGAGTAGTAGATTAGTAGTACATTTGAATTGCTATTTACAAATTACTTTTAAGGTGTGTGTGTGTGTGTGTGTGTGTGTGTGTGTGGGCATGCGCATGCGTGCACATGTGCGTATGTGTTTTAATAATAGAATCTCCTTCAGTAAGTCTGGCCTCAACTGTACTATGTAGATATGTAAAATCTTGAACCGCTTGATCCTCCTGCCTCCATCTTCTGAAAGCTAGGATTATGGCTGTTTCTCAGTTTTGTGTGAGGATAGGGATCCAAGCCAGGGCTTCATGCATTCTAGGCAAGCATACTACTATCTGCCCTCAGGCAGGTTCCAAAGACAGCAGTGAGGAGAAAGGAAGAGTGTGCTTAGGGACTGCAGAGGTAGCTCAGCCGTGAAGACCAACCACTTCCTGTGATTGCAGAGGACCCGCATTGGCTTCCAGTGCTCACAGTGGGCAGCTCACAACCTCCTGTAACTCCAGCTCCAGGTGATCCAACGCTTCTGATTCACACACACACACACACACACACACACATGCATGCAAACACTTTTTAAAATCTTAAAACAAAAAGATGAAAAACAGGAAGGCTCTGAGAGAGGATGTGGGAGAAGAGAAAAGATGAGTAATAGAAAAACTTAACCCTACACCATTAACAACCAACCATACAATTACCAGTGGTAGGCTTGAGACACAAAGGCATTTGGTAATATAGAATCAAAGTAGAGAAAAATAGGGTGTCTTAGTAAATCCTCACTAAGTTGGTAGAGGAAGTGGCTTCAAAGACAGCCCCAAATTTCCACTCCTTGTGGCAATACTTAAAAGGATTTGGGTTTGCTAACTTTACAGATCCTGGCCACAGTCAGGCTAGTGTATCTGGAAGCTGAGGAACAAGACTTGTCAATATCCCTTTACTTGGTTGGGTTAATGGTGCATACCTTTAATCCCAGCACTGGGAGGCTGAGGCAGGAAGAGCTCTGAGTTTGAGGCCAGCCTGGCCTACATAGTGAGTTCAAGGACACCCAGAGCTACATGAGACCTTGTCTCAAACAACAACAACAACCATCCCGCCCCACCCTACCCCCACCCCCACCATGATAGAACTTCACTTTGAGCTATTTAGCTCTGTGTGTGTGTGTGTGGTTTCTTGTATTATGTAACAAAATCAGGGTGGAAGCAGGAAGATGCTAAGTGTCATCATGGCAATTATTTGCTGTTAGTGTCAGCTTCATTTCTCAAACTTTTAAAGATTTTTTGATGGCACCATGGTTGCTAGATGCTGTAGATAATTCATTAAAACTTCCCGAAATAGTGGGAAGGTTCTATAGCAACAGTGTCAAGTATAGTAGAGGTTAGTGCTATGTGGCTAATAGGCCTGAGAAAACAAATGATAAAATTTACTTAATTTATGTTTTTTGAGACAGAGTCTTGCCACATCTGGCCTTGAACTCACTATGGCACTTAGGTTGGTTTCAAATTTAAGCTGCTTTTCATGCTTCAGCCTTTTGAGTGCTGGGGTTATAGGTATGCACCATTACAATGGGCTTTAATTGCAACTAATTTGTATTTAATTAATTAAAATTTAGATAGCTGAAGCTGAAGAGAAGGCTCAGAGGTTAAGAGCCCACACTGCTCTTCCAGAGAACCTGAATTCAGTTCCTAGCACTAATCTGCAGAGGCTTATAATTTCCTGTAATGCCAGCTCTAGAGAACTGGAAGCTCTCCTCTGGCTTCCACAAGCACCCACACACAGGGGGCATACATATGAAATAAATAAATATAAATAAACATAAATAAAATATAAACATAAATAAAAATAAACCTACACTTAGGTTAACACATGGGAGATACAGCACTTATCCAGAGGAAAGTGTCTTCATGGAATAAACAACTATAACCCATCACCTAGACCAAAACAAACTAAATCTGTCCAAAGACTGTGGTTGGAGCCGGGCGTGGTGGCACACGTCTTTAATCCCAGCACTCGGGAGGCAGAGGCAGGCGGATTTCTGAGTTCGAGGCCAGCCTGGTCTACAAAGTGAGTTCCAGGATGGCTAGGGCTACAGAGAGAGAGAGAGAGAGAGAGAGAGAGAGAGAGAGAGAGAGAGAGAGAGAGAGACCCTATCTCGAAAAACTAAAAAAAAAAAAAAAAAAAAAAAAAAAAAAAAGACTGCGGTTGGCCAGGGGCACAGCTCTGGATTAAACTCTGCAGCTAGGAGAATGGAAAGCTATCCCAAGTTGGGCTGTGAGCCTAACTCAATTATTCAAAAGAAGATATGGGAAGGGAAGCTTGACAGAAAACGGATGATCTAAAAACTTTGTGACCGCTGTCTTTCTTCATAAAAAAATAATATTATTAAATATTTATTGGAAATATTTAGGTAAACTAGACTAAGAGAAGTAAATGGGGAGAAGGGTAAATAAGGGGATACTGGGAAGGAAAACTTACACTAAAGGCCTTTGGAAAACAATATGGGAACTTGCTACTGTAGAAGCTTCCTAAAAATGTATACATAAAGGAATCTAAACAGAATCTAACCTTATAACGGTGGAGACAATCCCCCAACCAGACATCTTGTGCCACCAAGTAAGCCTCCAGTGCCAGAAATGGGTTACATCTTGTTGAATCATTGGCCAAGGGGTTCCTATGGAACCCCAAAATATCACAGGTTATTGCCAAGGCTACTGGTTGTTCTCTACAACCTGATGGTAAGGGCCTATTGCTGAAGACAGCATGTACTTATGTCAATGAACATGGAGAAGTTGAGGTGGTGTCTAACTAGCTTCACCCTTACTGATGAGTGTTCACGGTGCTGGAAGGTACGCTGGACACTACCAGTGGAGAAAGGTAAACACCTATATCACACATGTACAAATCCTGAGACCTACAACAGCAACCTGCCGATAAGCTATACTGCTGCAATACCAACCACTTTTAAAAAATTACTATTGGGCTGGAGAGATGGCTCAGAGGTTAAGAGCACTGACTGCTCTTCCGAAGGTTCTGAGTTCAAATTCCAGCAACCACATGGTGGCTCACAAACATCTGTAATGAGATTGGATACACTCTTCTGGTGTGTCTGAAGGCAGCTACAGTGCACTTATTTATAATAATAAATAAATCTTTGGGCTGGAGTAAGCAGGGACTAAGAGAGCAGGGCCAACTGGAGTGAGCAGAGGTCCTAAATGCAATTCTCAACAACTACATGAAGGCTCACAACCATCTGTACAGCTACAGTGTACTCATATACATAAAATAAATAAATAAATTAAAATTATTATATTAATTTTTAAATTTATTTTTATTAATCATGACATTTGTTTACATCTCAAATGATGTACTACTTCCCAGTTACCCCTCCACAAATCCCCCATCGCACATCCACCCTCTCCCCTTTGCCTCCATGAGAGTGTTCCTCCACCCACCTACCCTCTCCTGCCCTACCACTTCAGCATCCCCCTACACTGGGGCATCAAACCTCCACAGGACCAAAGGCCTCCCCTCCCATTGCTGTCAGGCAAGACCATCCTCTGCTTGTTTTTTTAAAATTAACTAATTAATTTATGATACATGCCAATAGCTTTCCCTCCCTCCTCTCCTACAAATTCCTCTCTTTCTCCTCTCTTCCCGGCCTCCCTCAGAGAAAGAGACGCCTCCCATTGAATATCAATCTATCTTGGCATATCAAGTTGCACTAGGACTAGGCACATATTCTACAAGGCAGCCCAGTTACGAAAACATGGTCCAAAGGCAGGCAACCAAGTCAGAGACAGCCCCTGCTCCAGTTAACCAACTACTTGTTTGTTTGTTTGTTTGTTTGTTTGTTTGTATTTTGTTTGAGATAGGTCTCACTACATAGTTCTGGCTGTCTTGGAGCTTACTATGTAGACCAGACTCACCTTGAACTCACAGAGATCCCCCAGTTTCTGGCCCTCAAGTGTTGGGATTAAAGGCATGTGCCACTACACCCATCTTCAACCACTTTTTGATCAGATGTATGGCCCATTGAATGAGAGGAAACCCATACCTGACACAGCTAAATTGGCCAAGAACCTGACATTAGATAGGTTATAGGCCTAGGGGAAAACCTAATACGTTTATTCTGCTAAAGGAACATGCTACTGAAATGACTCCTAATGACATACTGCTATACCCATAGAGCAGTGCCTCATCAGAGAAGCTCCTTCTTGTAGGAGATGTTAATTAACATGGAGACCCACACTGGTCATTGGGCAGAGAGTGGCAGACTTTGAAGCACTCAGTCTTAAATGGAGTGTCTTCACCAACGTCTTCCCCTCAAAGCTTAGGAATATATGTGGAAGAGGATGTATAAAGATTATAAGAGACTGAAGTAGGTGTGACTCCAAGGAAACAGTATCTTTGAGACATAACAGGACTGATGACATACAAACTTTAGAGACTCTGGCAGCACACACAAGACACACAAACACAAGTTCAAGCCAGATGGAGCCCCAGCACTGAGACAGGATGTGGACATGAGGTTCAGCTTTTAACCAGGAAACTATTTGCAACTGATACCCTCTGACAAAGGGAAATTCAGTTTTCTACAATGAAGTGTCACTGAGCATATCAACCACACTCCAGGGGAAGTCTCCAAGAGCAGTTGGCCAACACAAAATGAACTCCATGGTTTTTGTTGTTGTTTTTTTATGGGTTTTTTTGTTACACTGGAGAGGGCACTTATTTTTGTCTTATTTTTAATTGTTGTTCATTTGTTTGTTTTGATTTTTGTTTTGTGTGTGTGTGTGTTTGTTTTTTGGTTTTTTGTTTTAGAAAGAGAATGAGGAGGGAGAGAAAGAACATAAAATTGGGTGAGTAGGGAGGTGGAGAGGATTTGAGAGGAGTTGACAGGGAAAGGTAGTAAAACTATATTAAAAATAAAAATAAAATGGGCAGGGCTATGGTGGCACAAACCTTTAATCCCAACACTTGGGAGGCAGAGGCAGGTGGATCTTTAAGAGTTTGAGGCTAGCCTGGCCTATAGAAAGAGTTCCAGGACAGCTGAAGCTACACAGTGAAACCCTATCCTCAAAAAAACAATAACAAAAACAAAAAAAAAAAACAAGGTAGAAAGAAAGAAAGAATGAATGAAAGAAAGAAAGAAAGAAAGAAAGAAAGAAAGAAAGAAAGAAAGGAGAAAGAAAAAAGGAAAGAAAGAAAGAGAGAGAGGGAGGGAGGGAGGGAAGAAGGAAGGAAGAGAGGAAGGAAAGGAAGGAAGGAAGGAACGAAGAAAATGAAAAAAATCTATTATGTATTTTTCACTTTTCCTATGTGTCATAATTCTTACAACAGCCAACCCAACCATGAAAGGTTAATTCTTATCCTTCTGCATCTAGAGATCTAGTAACAAAGACTCAGGTAACATGACTTGATTACAGGTGGCAATAAAGCCATGAATACAGATCAAAAGTTTCTTCAAAGTCTTTGTTGTATCCACTATGATATACTTACTACCTTTGGAGATTTGGATATAGAAAATGCCAATATTAATCATGGATAATTATAATACTAATAGCCAAACACAAATAGTTGGTTCAAATTTCTGTTTTGTTTTGTTTTTTTTAAAGATTTATTTTATTTATATGAGTACACTATAGCTGTCTTCAGACACACCAGAAGAGGGCATCAGATTCCATTACAGATGGTTTTGAGCCACCATGTGGTTGCTGAGAATTGAACTCAGGACCCCTGGAAGAGCAGCCCGTGCTCTTAATGGCTGAGCCATCTCTCCAGCCCCTCAAATTTCTTAAATAAGTTATTGTACTGCCTGTAGTATCTGTAGTGCCTTGCTACCTACTCTGTATTTTCCTCTTCTTTTTCATGTGTCTGTAATGTGTATATGTGAGCTTTAGGTTCATATTGGAAATCTTCCTCAATCCCTCTTCTATATTATTCTTTTGAGGCAGGGTTGCTCAGCTGAGTCCAGAGCTCACCAATGTGGCTAGTCTTGCTAGCCAGATTTCTCTGTGGCTCCCGTCTCTGACATCTAAAGGTGGAATTACAGGTGAACCATCAGGCTTAGCAGGCATTTATGCAAGTTTTAAGGGTTTGAACGCTGATCTTTTTTATTTTGGGACAAGAGTTTTGACTTCTGAGCCATCTGCTCAGTCCCTATTCTACAATTGAAAAATTCCTCTTCTGAGCTGGACCTTCAGAGATATAATGAGAAGGATCAGGTATTTGAGGTCATCTTCAGCTATGTAGTGAGTTTGATGCTAGGCTGGGCTTTGTGAGACCGTGTCTTACCTATTCCTCTATTCTTCTTTCAATATCACTTTTAGAGTGTGTAAAATATTTTTAAAGAATCTTCAATGATTGAAATTTATACAGTAAGAGTAATTTTTTTTTTGGGGGGTCCAGGTGTAAGAGTGCACACCTATAATGCTAGCACTTAAGAGAGTATGGAGGCAGGAGGATCAGATAATAAAAAACACCCTTGTGTATACAACAATTTTGAGATTAGCCAAAGCAATACAAGACAAAACAAACAAGGAAAAAAACTTTTAAAAGTGTCTGAAGTATAGTAAGTAAGTTAGATAAAATCTAGGTATTATCCAAGTTAGATAAAAATCATTTTGACCAAAACTAGCTTTATATGAAAGACAAAGTTCCTATATCTGTTAAGCTTCTTTATTCTTTCTGCTTGTCTGCTTTATTTTCCTCTACATACCAGTCACTCAAGTAAGAGTTTTTCTGTGTTATAAATAACAAAAGAATACTAATTCTAATTGTATTATTAATAAATTACTCTTTGGTCCTTCTATTTAGAACATCTGCCATTGGGATAGCCTTGAGAGCTAATCTTTTTTTTTTTTTTTAAGATTTACTTATTTTATGTATGTGAGTACACTGTAGCTGTCTTCAGACACACCAGAAGAGGACATCAGGTCTCATCACAGATGGCTGTGAGCTACCATGTGGTTGCTGGGATTTGAACTCAGGACCTCTGGAAGAGCAGTCAGTGCTCTTAACTGCTGAGCCATCTCTCCAACCCCGAGAGCTAATCTTAATACAGATTCCATATCTCACATCATCGGAGGGGAGAAGTTGAGAAGCAAACAGTTGAAGAGATTACAATATTCCCAATATGTGACAAGCCTTTCCTGGACAAGGTTCTGGGCTATGCATTTCTTGTCTGTCCTAGATATATATTTGGAAGTATGGAAAGACACTGAGACCCCTATGTTCATTTTTCATATATAATACACCAAGAAAGAAAGAAAGATTCCGGTGTCCATGATAAAATTAGAGAATCTTTTGCAAAAAAAGCACTGAAGCAGATGCCTTTTAGAAAAACTGGGTGCCATTTGTGATGCCATTTTCACTGAAATGCTACCGCAAAAACCTGGCCTGCCCAGCAAGCTGGAGAACGCTTCTAGTTCTTCTAGTTAGAAAGGTTACCTTTGGAAATGGTGAGGGAGGAAGAAGAATGATGGATAGCATTTTGGTCTGCTTTTAGGACATCAACCAAAACACTGGTTAGCGCTGGGTAACCCTGCCCAAACTTGGGGAAGAGGTTAACATGGGTATTACTCATCTGGCTGACTACAGGCTCTTAACACTTTGTTCCTCTAAGAGTTGGGATAGGAGGGTTTATTACTGTTACAGAGCTTCTCCTTGGCACAGGCTCTGAGGAATTAAATATAACCGAATTTTCTATATTGCCACAACTATGGTTCAGTGAGTCACAAACAGGAAAGTAGTGACCAAAGAGCAAAGTTCTCCCTGGTGTTCAACGAACAATTGGTTCTGTGTGAGGTGGACTGCTGCCAAGAACACAAAGACTTGCGGCTTTGTGCAGACAAGATCAGGGATTCCCAGTTGCAGAAAAAGGATTATTTAACTCTGCTGAGGGCTGCTCCAGGGCCGGGACTCCACACTCTGCTGTCAGCAGAACTTGGTATTTTACACTTCTGAAGATGTACTTTTCTAAATCAACAGTTCTCTTTCTAAACAACCAATCCCTGCCAGGTAGAATATAAGCTTTGTAGAAGAGGTTAGAAAATGAGCTGGGTCTCTGATGTGAATTCTCTGGATTTATCAGTTCTTAGAAAACCTCTGGCCTAGCTTTTAATGGAAAAATAAAGAATTTGAGGTAAATGTTTGGGGTGGGCAAGGAGCTACTTAGTAGCATCTTTCCCAAATTATGAGTGTGTGTGTGTATAACTTAATCTCTCTGTCCCCAAGAAGTGACTCTGTTCTGACCATTATCCACCTCGGTGGAGGCAGGATGGGTTTTTTTCTCGCTATTCCATACTATATTTAACCACCCCTGGCTTTTTCTTAACATGGTCCTTAATATTAAATTTTGTATCATCTGACTATACCACTCACTGCTTTCCAACTTACATTCATCAATCTCCAGTTATTTTTTTTTCTGAAATGCCTTAAAGATTGTTGTTCCTGACAATGACTAACCTGTGTTTGTCATTTTTTTTTTCAGCAATTTCAGACCTCCTGGACAATTTGTCCAATGCTCTCATCTTTCAGTTCATTGACTACACATGGTTGCTTTGCATGCATGCATATTTGTTCACTACGTTTGTGTCTGGTGCTCACAGAAATGAGAAGAGGGTGCCAGATACCCCGGAAGACCCGTTTTCTTGTTTCCAGAGTTAGGGGTCAGAGACTATGCCTAGACTGCCCTAACAAGTTGGCTTTGGCCACATGGGCTTGATTAGCCAATTAAAAGTCACATGAATGAAAAGCAGAAATGATGTACTCACTATGGTCACAATGGGAAGAGGGACAAAGAGGTCCATCTTCCAGGGGTCCAAACATGAGGATAAAGTTTAAACAGAAGGCATAATCAAAGAATCCTGGCTAAGGTATGGTTACTGACCCATAATTGTTTCAGCTCCTATCTCCTGCAAGGTGGTCTGATAAGTTACTGGCATTCTCGGACATCTATTTCTGATTTCCGGGAAACATGTTTCCTATATGGCTAGCACCAGACTTCAGCCTTTTCTTTCTCAAATCATGAGATTTGGGGGGGGGGGAGTCATAGTGGGGCAATTGCTGTAGCCTCTTAACTAGCCTTTCCCCACTTATTTTTATTTCTGTCTAATTCTCAAGACAGCATATGGAATTTTTTTAAAGAAAAAATTAGTACTCATTAGCTCACAGTTCTCTGATGGTGCTCCATCTCAACACATTATAGGACTCAACATGCTCTATGTGACTTGGCATGCTCATCTCCATTCTACCCCCTTCATCCTGTTCTAATCAGCCTCCTTCATTTCTCCCAGTCAGTCAGTGCTCCCACATTAATGCTCATTCTCTACCCAGAAGACAGTGTGTGTGTTGTATGTGGGGGGTATATAGGTGCCTAGGGAGGCTAAAAGAGGACACTGGATCCATGTAGCTGGAGTTACAGGAGAGTGTGAGCCCATGAGTGCTGGCATATGAACTTTAGTCCTCTGGAAGAGCAGGAAGCAGTCTTAATTAACCATCTCTCCAGCTCCTACCTGGAATCATCCTATACCTGGGTATGATGTTTTGTGACTGTTATTCCAGCCCTTGGGATGCTGAGGCAGGAGGAACCTGAACTACCTAGGAGATCCCATTAAAAGCTGTGAAACAATCAACTATATACCTAAAACCCTCCCTTGAAGAGTATAAAGGCTTGTTCTATGATCATATATAGTCTCTGTTTAAAAGTAGTCTAGTTTAAAAAAAGTTGGCAGGGTATATAGTTCTTGACTAGCATGTATGAAGCCCTGGGCTTAACTTCCAGTACTGAGTAAAATGAAATACAAACAAAACACAAAGATCAACTTCAATTGCCCTAGTGATGTCTTCTCTGGAAATGTCCTATCAATCAATGTCAGTGTAAATTATCCAGTGGATTTTAAATTCTCCAAACAAAGGGATCTTTGTTCACTGGGAGTATCTGGAGTACCCAGAAAACATACTGATATATAAAATGCTTGCAATAATGTATGTTGAAGTAAAGCAGGGTGACACTTGTCTGTAACAGCAGCCATTGGGAAGGCTAGGGCAGGAGGATTGCAAGTTCGAGGCCTGGGCTACATAGTGAGTTCAAGTCCAGCATGGGCAACTTAGTGAGACCCTAACTTAAAAGCAAAATTATTAAGTGCTACTAAGCTGCACTTGCCTAGAATGCCAGAGGCCCTTGGTTCAACCCCCAGCACACATATACACCTTGGTATGTCTTTTGGGTTTAATGAAATATCCCAAGCAGTGTTTGGAGTAGAGATGGAGACCATTTAATGAGTTGTGATGGTCACACACAAGAACATGTCAAAGGTAATCACGAAATAGCGTTGTAAACCTTAGGGGCTGCATAAAAGCGCAGTCTGCTTGATTGTTGGCTTGGTTTGCTTCTCAAGGACCCACTGGCAACATATTCTAGCCTAGTGGTTCTCAACCTTCCTAATACTGCGACTCTTTAATACAGTTCCTTACGTTGTGGTGACCTACAACCATAAAATTTGGGTGCGACTTCATAACTGTAATTTTGCTCCTGCTAAGAACTGTAATGTAAAATATCTCATTGCAGGATATCTGATATGCGACCCCCAGAGAGGTAGCGACCCTCAGGTTGAGACCTGCTGTGCTTTTTCCCGAGATTTCCTCAGCGGTGAACGCTTACTCGCCTGTTCATCAAGTCAGACCTCTCACTTTGAGATTTGAGAAGACTACAGCGCCAGCGTCCACAGAGAGGCCGAGGCTAAGCTCACTGCGGTATTCAACAACCCGCTCTAGCCCTCCCCAACCAAAGGGCAGGAAGCGGAAGTGACGTAATCCCGCGCTCGGATTCCTGCCTCCCCAGCCCAGGACGGGTGACGAATGCGGAAGAGGCAGGGCAGGCGTGGGTCCCGGGGTGGCAGTTTGCTGTTTGTCCTTTGCATAGCAGCCCGCGGAGTTTGAGTCTGTGTGCGAGACGGTCCGGAACGCGGCACGCCCCAGGCTTCACAGGTCTCCCATCCAACTGTTGGAGTCTCACAGGACCCCGCTTTCCTGCCCGGGCTTCAGACGCCCCCCACCTCCTGTGCCCAGGCTTCTTAGGACCCCCGGCTCCGGCCCGGGCCTTAGACTCCCCTCCAGCCCCCTGCCGTGAGCCGGCGCTTTTCCACCGGCGGTCATCTCAGACTCAAGCCCTGCCCTTAGCGCCCGCACATGATCACCTCTGGGCAGGCTTTTATCTCCCAAGTGAATTCTTGTTTTTTCGTCCTCTCATCTCCGTTCCTTCTACAAAGTAATTTTTACGCCTTTCCCCCTCGTCTTAAGCCTTGTCCCTCTTTCTCTTTTCTTCTAACCAGAAGTCAATGCCAGGAGGTATGGCGCCCCTCAAGAAGCCTCGGAATCCCACAAAATTGCCCCTGGCTTTAAATCCCACGAAGAGCAAGGACGTTTTGGCAGTGCTGGCTGAGAGGAACCAGGCCATAGTACCAGTTGGGGCTTGGGTGGAACCTGCCTCACCAAATTGGTCGGGAATTCCAGCACATGTGAGTGTCAGTTGACCAGGTTACTGTGATCGCTGCCAGCCTTTTTTATTAGCCTTCTCTAAATTTTTGGTGCTTAAAGATGAACAGCTGGAGGAGGATGCTGTTTCCATTCTGATACAGATTATATTCTTGCGTCAAAATTATACAACAATATGTATTTTCCAAAACTTGCTTCATCTGTGGTTGACACAATCAAATATTAACTTAGTTCTTACTACATACCAGCAAGTAGCTAGTTTACTTCACAAACATGGTTGTTTGCTGTGAATGGCATAGGTACTGTGTACAATTTCCCGACACTGTAACATAAGAAGAATGACAGTTGGTCACTCTTCAAATGTTAAGTAGTTCCTCAGAGTTTATAAGTTTTTAAATGGAGATACAGACAAAATGAAAATAAGAAAATAAAAGAAAGAGGTTAATCCTGATAGACTCTGAGGAAGTTGTAAATTCCACGGGGACAAGGAACTTCCTGTTTATTCTTGTTTTGGGGTAAAGTAGGTCCTTAGGATGTAGTTGTTGAACGAATGAGGAACTATGGTCGTTGTCTGTGAAGGAATAGAAATGCTGTACACTCAGGGTAGAAGCATTTCAGATGAAGAAATGCCCTTTAAAAAGTTTACACATGTAAATATTTGATTCTCTTGCTAACAAATGAGAGTGGTTTTGCTAGGTTTTTGTTTTGGCTTTATTTAGTATTTTTTTTCTTTCTTTTTAAAAAAGACTTATTATTTGTAAGTACACTGTGGCTGTCTTAGACCAGAAGAGGGCATCAGATCTCATTGCAGATGGTTGTGAGCCACCATGTGGTTGCTGGGACTTGAACTCAGGACCTTCAGGAAGAGCAGTCAGTGCTCTTAATCACTAAGCCATCTCTCCAGCCCACAGTTGTTTAGTATTTCAACAAACTGTTCCTTAGCTTTTTCTTCAAATTTTATTGTGCATAGGGAGCAAGTCATGTTCCACACCCCTTGTTTTTAAAATTAAATAATATTGCCTAATGTACATAGTAATACATAGTATTTGTGGAATGTAGGAAATATACAATGTTCTTAGAATATACAAGGTACTTAACATGGGTGATTTTAGAGGAGAAACAAGACATTTAAATATTAATTAAGGATCTTGACAGTAGCTTACAGGTAAAAATACCTGTGTGCAACCCTGATGAACCTGGAATGAAGCCGCAGAGATAAGAGAGACCCTGTGTAGCTGGTCTCTGCTACTTTGTGGGTCCTTCTTTCTTTCACCCTTCTCCATCCCTTCTTTTCTAACCTTTCAACCCCCTGACACTAGATAACAACAACAAGGAAAAGGATAGGGGAGAAAGGAAAGAGACCCCTGAGTTAAGTCAGGAGTTAGAAGGGGGCAGCGTTATTGCTAGACTACTTTGTGCTGATTGGAGTTCCTTGTGGCAAGTTTGATCTTTTGTCATCAGGATATCTAATTGCTTCTTGTCTCTTCTTTGAACACAACTACCTAACAAACCCTAAACAACAACCAACTAACCAACGACCCAGAATGCCTCTCAGGGCCCTAGCATTTGTATACCATACCCTCTGAAAAGTCCTCAGAATTCCAAATGTCACACAATTGTAGAAACTATCTGCAGCTGGCAAAATCATGTCCCTGCTAGACACAAGGCATATCATAGTCACCTGCTGTGGACAGTCTGAAGTAGCTCTATAATCTCTACATCTAGGATTAAAATGAAATCACATTCTCATAATATTTGTGTGGTTTTTTTAAAAGAAATAAAAACTCCAAAATGTCACTATAACTGTGCCTCAAAACCAGGTGGAGGGAGAGAGCCAACTCCTGAAAAGTCTTCTAATGAACACATGAGATCATACCATCAAATGTACTCATTTGTACATACATGTATGCAGTGTACACACAAACACCACCCCCCCACACACACACTAAATTTTAAAAATGTTGAGCTAGAGAGATGGATGGCTCAGCAGCTAGGAGAATTGGTTCCTCTTTCATAATTCTCAGCACCCATATGGCAGCTAACAACTGTTTTTTAACTCCCAGTTCGAGAGAATCTAAAGCTTCTGGTCCCTGAGGGCACTACAGACATGTAATATATAGACAAACACCCAAGGAAAACACCCCACACATAAAAGATAAAAGTAATATTATAAAATTATAAATGGCTAGAATGGTACATGCCTTTTATTCTAGCACTGGGGAGGCAACGATGGGTGGATTTCTGAATTTGAGGTCAGCTTGGTCTGTATAGGGTGTTCATTCCAAGTCAGACATAGTTAAAGACCCTGTCTCAAACGAAACAACCCCAAAACATGAACGCCCCCAATTATAAATGTTAATATGCAATATAGTAAGTTAATTTTATTTATGTTCAGTGTATATAGTTACACAGTCATTGATTTATGCCTACTTTGCTACCTTTTAAGGAAGGAACTTAAAAGTTGGACTGCATGTGATGAAGTGCTAAGAATAATATCTCTCTTAATCAAAGAAGAAAGATATGACTGGGTTGGTTGGGAAAGTTTAAAAGAATCTGGATAAGTAGATATGAGATGACTCTCCTATTACGGGGATTGAAGACAGTAAGAAATAAGGAAGTGGCTATTAGATGGTGGATTAGATCGGTTGGAGGGGAAGGTTTAGTGGAAGGATGGAGGTTGGCAGGATTTGAAGATAAGGGGAGTAGGAAACTATAGAAAGTCATGGGAAAACTTTATTCACTATTTAATATTTATAGATAAGTTCCATAAACAAGCTGTTTTGATTAGATTAATTGCTTCAAAGTTTTAAGGGTTAGGGAGAGATTAGGGTTAGGGTTAGATTGAGAGGAACAAATTAGAATAAATTAAGACAATTTAGACATGAGGCATAACATCAGAATTTCTTTAGTAATGGGGAATGGAGGAGAGGAACGCCTTGGGTGAGTGAAGTAGGAATCAGTAAATAAGAATTGGTATGAAGTTCTGTTATTACTGAAGTCAGTATACTTTAGCAAACTTTTAATTCCATCTACTTATTTGTAGTGCAGAGGTGTGAAGGTTTGTAGAAATTGGTTCTCTTCTCCCACCATGATGTGGAGCTTGGTGATAGCACTCAGCTCTTCAGGGCCTTTACCTGCTGAGCTATCTCACTGCCCCAATATATCTTTTTAAGGACTAAGACACCTTTAGAGCTAATGTCAGTAGTATCATACTGCTCAAAATCTTTTACTATAACACCCTTTTTGTTAAAAATAGTTTAAGTTCTCACATAGTCAGAATATTAAAAGTCTTGAAACACATACAAATTGTTTCCTTTTCTCCTTATAAATATTCTACAATCAGTTCCAGTCAAGCATCTGGTAGAACTCTTTATTACTAAAACATTGGGAATCCATTCTTACGTACAGCCCCAGCACTGTCAATTCAGAGATAGAGTAAATAGTTACTTCTAAGGCTTGTCTACTTTAAGGACATTCCTATTCTAAAGAAAAACTTAACATTTCAAGGTTTGTAAAAGCCTCACAGCTTCAGAAATTCATTTCTCTTTGGTAATTAAATTACTGGTAAATTAATTTGGTAAGCTAAATTATTATGAAAAAAATCACTGTGGTCTTATATATGATTTCTCTTGCATGTTAGCCCCCTCCCTTTATCTTTTGTTATATAACAAATCATATGAGAACATAGTGGCATGAAGCATGTAATACTGTGTGTCAGGAGTTTACACAGGATAATGCGGCATGTCTTACCTGCTTCAGTGTCCTGGGCCTCAGCTGAGAGGCTTAAGTAACTGGATAGTTGAGACATCTTACTGGGTCTGGATGTTAAAGTCCTTCATTCTTTGTAGACTTTTTCATGTATGTGGCCTTTGAGTTGGGGGGTTAGTATACCTGGGGGCTGGCTGGATATCTTTCCATACCATAAGGCTAATTTGGCTAGCTGTGCTTCCCTCCAACTTGGGAGTCTCAGAGTAGTCAGTTCTTTTGTGATACTGGACTCCCTAACTACACTTAGATCAGTGGTTTAGAGCTGTCATTTCCTTGCTCTTCTGGAGAGAGCAGATTTTAGAACTGAGTTTTTCTTCTTCACAATAATATGCTAACTTCTCTGCATTCATGACATTCCTCATGGGCCAAATGGATGACATTTAAGTCCACGTTCTATTTTTTTTTTTAAAAGACTTCAGCATACGCAGTTGAAGAGGAAATAAAGGAACAGCAACGAAGAAAGCAAGAGTCTCTGAGACATTTTCAGAGACAAGTCAGGCACCGGGTCAATCAGCGGGTTAAGCTGAAGAAAAAGCAACAACTTCACAAGTCTTACAAAGCAGTAAGTTCTGAAGTGAGGTGGGGTGAATGGACACGCTGTGAAACTGTAGCACGATCACTTTTTGATGCTGGTTGTTAAAATCCAAATTTCTACTGTGTATAACCAATTTTCGTGTAGAGAAACCTTTTTTTTTTTTTTTTTTTTTCTGTTATGTTCCAACTTGCTTTTTATCCCTTTCACTAAAGTGTAAAAAAAAAAAAAAAAAAAAAAAAAAAAAGGTCAGGATTTTAGGTACAGATTTAAGTTTGAATTCTATCTTTGTCACCTAACTTTGTGACCTTGGGCTAATTACTTTTCTAATTGCATAATAGTTTCCTTATTTCTAAAGTAGACAAATGTTGAGTATGGTGGCTCATCCCTATTATCTCAGTATGTGGGAGGCTAAGGCAGGAGGAGTACTATGAGTTCCAGACCTGGACTATACAGAATGAGACCCTGTGTCAAAACAGAAAAAAATCATCAACGTATACATAAGTATGATTTATGTATCTCTATGTGATATATGATATGAATATATGATACGTATATATGCATATATCATATATCACAGAGTTACATAAATATATGTATGTATATACATATATGTGTATATATGATATGTGTATTAAGGTTCTGTAGACGAACAGAACAGATAGGAAATTTATTAGAGTGACTTACAGGCTATGGTCCGATGTCTGTCTCCGATGGAGAGGCCAGGAATCCTGTAGTCATTCAATCCATGGGATTGGATATTTTTGCAGTCCCAGTCTGGTGCTAGAGTCCCAGAGGATCCTTAGAGAGCTGCTATTCTTTAGTCTGGGTTGGAATTCCAAAGAAGTTGCTTCTAATACCAGTGAGTCAGCACAGGATAGATGAGCTGGCCAGTGAGGCAAGAAACCAAAAGCTTTCTTCTTCCATATTTTTTATGTGGGCTGCCACCAGAAGGTGGCCTAGATTTAGCGTGGGTCTTCATACCTCAGATCATCCAATCAAAGAAATCTTTCACAGGTGTGCTCATCTGCTTAGCTTTTAGTTGACTCCAGAAGTAATCAAGGTGTCAGCCACAATTAGCTATCACAATATGATATGATACTTAAGTTTATAGGATTGTATAGGAACTAGGTGAGATAGCCTACTTAAATTATTATCACATGTTTGTTCCTCCGTCAGCTAAGGCCTCCTGCCCCTACTCATTTGTCCAAACTGAAAATTTTATGGCTGCTAGAAGGTATTACTTATGTTAGAATGGAGTAGCGTCTCATTATCCCTCCTTTTTCCTTTGTGTAGGCCGAAAAGGAAGGCTCTATAGCCATGCGGTATTCAGATTTGGCACATTTAACTTCTAAAAGGACAAGTGTTTTCCCTAGCAATTTGAATGCTGCTGTTGGAAGGTTTAGGTTACCCACTTCCCAGGTGCTTGGTGATGCAACAGAAGATGGAGAGAATCAGAATCAGGTGTTTCAACAACAAGCTCAAGCTGTAAGTACAGGTACATTTTATTTTCTGTTTTCATGTTTCTCTTCAGTCCTCTAATGTATAGATATAATGTATTCAGGGTATAAAATAGATATTAGGAGTTGACCTATTGACTTTTCTTTTTTTCTTGTGTGTGTGAGTGTATTGTGTGTGCATGTGTAGGCTTGAGATTCGCATCATCAATTGTCTTTCTCAGTCACTCTCTACCTTACATATTGAGGCACCGCCTCTTACTGAACTTGGTGCCCTATTCCCTATCTCTGACTCCCAGATGTGGGATTCGGCTTTTTATATAGGTTCTGGGGCATGAACTCTATCTAGTCGTCACAGGTGTACAGCCAGCTCTTACCAGCTGAGCTCTCTTCCCAAGTCAAACTACTACTGCTACTACTGCTACTACTACTGTTTCTTCTTTGCCACTTTTTATCTATTAAATGTGGGATAGTGTTTATTTTCAGTTTTCAAAAATTGTTTATTTATGGATTGAATGGCTGGTTGGTTGAAAGTGTCTTGCTGTGTAGCCTAGGCTGATGTGAAACCCACAGTCATCATCTTTATATCTCCCAAGTACTGGAGTTATAAACATGAACCATAATATATTCCTTATTTATGAATATACTTTTTACATTCATTTGTTTTTGATAAGACATTGTAGAACTGTCTAAAGAAAGGTATCAAAAACCTAGTTATAAATGTATTAGTCTTGAGTCAAAGAACATCAAATTTTCCAATTGTACTGGAATTGTGCTCTCTATATGTAATTGTCAGTTTTTTGCTATAGACAGAAATAATCTTAACTGTTGATGCCAAGGTTCAATACAGTTAAATAGTATTATTTTTTTTTGCTTCTCTTAGTTTTGTCTTTTAAACTAATTATCACAATAAATGTATCTGTACTATATGTCAGGTAATAATCTAGTAAATTCTTAACATATCCAGAATACTTAGAAAAAATTTAAGTGACCTTTTTAATGTAGCTAATACTTAAAAATTAAAGCCCTGTGAGAAGCATCATTCTTCCCATCCAGTTAGTTCCTTTTTTGGATGCCTGAGCTTTTGCTGATGTGTTGTTTACCTTTGCTTTAAGAATTGTTCTTCATTCTACTTGAAAACACATATTTAGGGATAGTGTGAAGAAAAGAAAAGTCAATGTGGAAAACAATGACCACGTGAAAACAAAAGCTGTTTTACTCCAAGTTAATGTGCTTTTTCAAGTCCTTGAATAGCTTCAGGGATTGACCTAACTAGGGCAGCAAGACAGGTATATAGGGACACATGAACAGAAAAGCTGTGATCAAGTTAAACTCTCTGAAGTTCATTCAGTGTGCTTATTATATACAGTTGAACAGTGAGGTGTGTTATTGCATACAGCTGAATTGAGGAAGCAGGGCTTATGGTATACAGGTGAACCAAGGAAGCATGTTTAGCTAATTTCAGGAGCTATCTCTGTAGGGTAACAGTTTTGGGGTCATAAATATCAGTGGGGAGCAGGAGGAAGCTATGTTAAACTTTTTTTGCATACATTATAAATATCTGCACATGGACCAGAGAAAGGATTTGCCATCCCTTGTTGAGGTTTGGTCTGTTGCTATGTATTGTGATGCTAAATACTGACCCCCAAGATCTGGTTGCTTCAGGGATGAGGAAATCCTCATGTACACCAAATGTCGCTATGTAATCTTGTTCCTTAATCTAAAACTACTGGTTAAATAAAGATACCTACAGCCTATAGCTGGGCAGAAGAGAGGTAGGTGGGGCTTTGGTTCCTGGGGCTTGGGTTCTGAGGCAGAGGCAAAGAGGAGGAGACAGGTGAAGAGAGAAGACACTATAGGTTATAGGACCATGAGAACTGGCCGTGGGGATTGGCCAATCAGAGCAAGAGCAGCCCAGATGGAACATGGCAAGTCATATCTTGGGTTTATTGACAGGAAAAGAGACAAAATAGTTTAGAGTGTTTCATATCTGCTCAGCTATAATACTGTTAAGGCTTATTATAAAGGTTTTGGGTCTTTTTTTCTGGTGACTAAATTATCTAAGGTGGGGTAGAAACCCCCAGTTAATTTTTACTACAACAATCCCTCTGAACTCATCAAGGGAAGGCTTTGCCACTAGCAAGGCATTGGAATCTGTGATAATCTGAAAGAAAATGGTCTCCAAAGGCCCATAGTGGGTGGCACTGTTGGGTGTGGTCTTGTGGGGGAAGTGGTCACTTGGGGTAGGGCTTTGAGGTTTCAAATGGTTAAGCCATGCCTAGTGTGACAGTCACTTTCTGCTGCCTGCTGATCCAGGTTAGAACTCTTCATTTACCTCTCCAGCACCATGTCTTGTCTGCATGCCACCATGCTTTCTGCCATGATGATAATTGCTAAACTTCTGAACTGTAAGCCAGCCCCCATTAAATGTTTTCCTTTATAAGAGTTAATGTGGTCATGATGTCTCTTCAGAGCAGTAGAAACTCTTAACTAAGACAGAATTTGGTAGCAGAGACTGAGGTATTGGTGATAGGCCTGCAAGACCATACTTTTGTTTGAGGAATGTGGACTTTGGATTAGAAAAGCAGTTGAATGTTTTAAGTGGAACTTAATGGGCCGTCCTCTTAGGATCGTGAAAGACAGTCATGCTGAGGATGATTTGAACTGTAGGGGCCTGGCTCAAGATGTTTCAGAGGAGAAGAATGTTAGTATGTGGCTGTCTTAGTTAGGGTTTTACTGCTATGAACAGACACCATGACCAAGGCAAGTCTTATAAAAAACAACATTTAATTGGGGCTGGCTTACAGGTCCAGAGGTTCAGTCCATTATCATCAAGGTGGGAGAGTGGCAGCATCCAGGCAAGCATGGCACAGGCAGAGCTTAGAGTTCTACATCTTTATCCAAAGGCTGCTAGTAGAGGACTGACTCCCAGGCAACAAGGGTGAAGGTCTTAAGCCACACCCACAGTGACACACCTATTCCAACCAGGTCACACCTATTCCAACAAGGCCACACCTCCAGATGGTGCCACTCCCTGGTCCAAGAATATACAAACCATCAGAGTGGCCTAGAGACTGTTTGTTTGTTTGTTTGTTTGTTTTTAATGATATTTTGGTGGTAAATATGGCTACTTTTCCCCTCATTCAACAAAATCTGCCTGAGGCTAAAGTGAAGTGTTTGGGTTATTTGCATTGCAGAGATAAGAACAGTAAAAAGTGTAGAATCTGTAATATGCTCGGTTTTGTCTACAATAAGTGATGAAGTCTCCAGTTGGTATTTTATGAAGGAAAAGAACAGAAATGAGGTGAGGTAGGAAATCAGGTTATAAAGAATCTTAGTTTATGAAGTGAAAGTCTATGAAATGAAAGTTTAAAAGTTTTTATACCTTCTCCCCTGCTTTTTTTTTTTTTTCCTGAAAAGGGCTGACTTACTAAAGGATGTTGGGTGACTTATTAATTTGGTCCTATGAACTTTTGCCCACACAGCCAGTAGTGGTTTTTATTCTTACTATTGCTATTGCACTTTTAATCCACTAGATGTCGTTGTGAAACCAGACAATGAAACTGTTGACGCATTAACTCCTTTGCTTTATCTAGGACTGATTAAATAATGGCAAACACAATTAGTTTCTGAATGTTAGTGAACATTTCCGTTTTTGTTTCTTTAAGCTGTAGAAAAATAGAATACCGGGGTTGGGTTTTTATTTTATTATTTAATATGATTGGGTCTTTTACCTGTATGTATATGTCTATGCATTATGTGTGTACAGTGCCTGCAGAGGCCAGAAGAAGGCATTGGAGCCCCTGGAGCTGGGGTTACAGAGGGTTGTGAGCTATTGTGGGTGCTCAGACTTGAACTAGTGCCCTCTGGAAGAGCAGTCAGTGCTCCTAACTGCTGAGTTGTCTCTCCAGCCTCTGCCATTGATTAGATTTAGTTTCGTTTTGTTTAGTTTAGTTCAGTTCAGTTTGTTTTGTTCAAGACAGGGCTTCTCTTTGTAACAGCCCTGGCTGTCAAAGACACCTGCCTGCCTCTGCCTGCTTCTGCCTTGGGAGTGCCACCATGCCTGGCCAGCATTGGGTTTTAAAGCTTATCTGATGCTTAAATATTAAAGGACAAAATGTTTTGGCATCTGGACTATATGTGATAATACAAGCATCAGCTATTGTCTTAATTATCTTGCTGTTGCCTTGATAAAATACCTTGACAAAAGCAACTTAGAGAAAAGGCTTATTTTACTTTGGCTTATAGGTCAGGGCAGTAGTCCATGAGGCAGCAGGCAAGGAAGGCATGGTGGCAGGAGGAGGAGGAGGCTGGCTGTTTTCATTATGCCTGCATTCAAAAAGCAAAGTCTGTAGGAAATGCAGCTATGCTAAAACCTCAAGGTCACCTCGGTGACCTACTTCCTCCAACAAAGCTCCATCTTCTAAAGGTTTCATAACCTTCTTCCTCAAGCTAGGGATCAAATATTCAAACATGAGCTTATGTGAGACATTTGACATTCAAACCACAGGATGCAGAGGGTTATTGGAAAAGCAGGTTTGTCTAGGAGTTAATGCTAAATCTGGGTAATATGCTTAAATTTTATTAACTTAATTACACTTCCCTTAAATGGAAGGAAGGTAGGACGGGAGGAAGGAAGGAAGAAAGGCAGTTAGTTCATAGGTTAAGGCTGCTCATCCAGAGGACTCAGGTTCAATTCCCAGCATTCACATGGCAGCTCACACCTGTCTGTAATTCCAGTTCCAGAAAATCTGATGCCCTCTTCTGCCCTCTGCAGGTACTGCACACACATGGCTAACAGCCATACATGCAGGTACAATGCCCATTCACATAAAACTAAAATGAATAAATCCTAAAAAAAAAAAAAACAAAAAACAAAAATCAAAACAAAAAAACAAAACAAAAGCAAAACCACACTCAAGTGTATGAAATAAATAATTGTAATATTTTTTTAAAAGATGAAATAAAAACATTTTTAGCGGCCAGTGGCTCAGTGTAGGAAGGCACTCACTGCCAAGCCTAGTGATCTGAGTTCAATCTCAAGGACCCACATAGTGAAAGGAGAAAGTCAATTTCTGCAGATGGTCTTCTGGCCTTCATATTTCGACTGTGATTTGGTAGGGACACTTGTTTCAACAGGTAAAGGTGCTTGGCACCAGCCCAATGACCTGCATTTGTTTTCTGGGACCCATATGTTAGAAGGAGAGAACCAACTCCCACAAGTTGTCCTCAGTCCTTCAAGCATTGGCTCACATGCACACACTAAAAAAAACCAACAATAATAAATTAACTGTAGTAAAATCTTTAAAAATGTGTTTTGGCTAGTTTTTCTCTTTGTCTTACTATCCAACCTCCTTCTAATGCTTGATATCCCCTACCTATTGAATGGCCAAATGTAATTAGGAACAGAAACTAGTAGCCACAGCTCCTTTTGTTAGTACAGATATTTATCCTTACAGATTTCTATGCTATGGTTTCATTCTTGGTTGTTTCATTTAACTGAATTTTCATTCTTACCATAACACATTCATCTTTAGACTATACAGTTTAGCGCTGTTTCTTTTCAGACTATCATGGTTTGTTTTAGTTTTCTGTTTCTCATTGAAGATTTTGCTATCTTGGTTTTTAAAAATAACTTTTTAGGTAGTATATAATTAATATACTATATTAATTTCATTATGAGATTTTACGTATATTGTTATATTTTGCTCTTAATTGCTTTCTTCTACTGTATCCTCCTTCCTTTTGCTAGTCTGCCTCTCTTTTTCTCTCTCCCCACTTTTGCTCTCTCTAAAACCTAGATTCTATAGAAGTGAAAATGTGGTATTTTGTTTCTTTCCTTATTATCCTCTTGTTCTTCTCTCCTTCTTAGACCTCCTCTTCTTTCTTAATCCCCTTTCCTTTCATATTGTGTGTATGTATGTGGTGCTCACATGCACATGTGCGTGCACAAATTTTGTGTGTACATAGATTTTGTATATAAGAGAAAATGTGATAATGCATTTGTTTGAGTCTTGTTTCATTTGGCATGGTGATCTCCAGTTCCACCCACGTGCAAATGGCATTTCATTCCTTTTTATGAATTCCTTTTTATACAATTCCAATGTGTATATCTATTATGTATTTTCTTCATTCATTGATAAATGCTTATTAGGCAGGCCTTCTATCCTGGCTACTGTAAATAGTGTGCAGTAATAAAACGGCTGTGTCACTCTCTGTGACATACTGACTTGGTTTCCTTTGGGTGTATTCACGGAAATGCTGTTGCTAGATCACTGTTAGTTCTATTTTTAGTTTTTGAGATACTTCCAACTTATATTTCCATAGTGGTTGCAGTTTATGTTCTACCAAAAATATAATGGCGCTTCCCTCTTACATCTTTGCCAGCATTCTGAGTGGGTTTAGATGGAATCTCAGAGCAGTTTTTCTTTTTTTAAAGTGCATTTTCATGATACCTAAGACTTTTGAGCATTTGAAAAGATACTTCCTGCCATTTGTATTTTTTGTTTTGAGAACTGTCTGAAGTTCATTTGTCCTTTTATTTATTTACACAAGATCCCTTATTGTAGGGTGTAACTTTTTCAGTTATTTATAGATTCCAGGTAGCAATCCTCTGCCAGGTGAGTAGCCAGCTGATGGCTTCTTATGCTATATAGAAGTTTTTTTAGTATCATGCAGTCCCATTTGTCAATTAATTCTTAGAAGTATTTTCTGTGCTATTGGACTGCTTTTAAAAAGTTCTTTAAAACCTTGAAGTGTTTCCTGTGGTTTCTTCTAACAGTTGAATTTTAGGTCTCATATAAAGATCTTATATTTGATCCATTTTATTTATTTATTTATTTATTTAGATGCAGGAATGTCATGGATTTAGTTTCATTCTTTTACATCCTATGTTGTCTCTATTCCCTCAGTATGCCACCAGATTTCTATTCTTTTTTTTTTTTTAAGATTTATTTATTATTATACATAAGTTCACTGTAGCTGACTTCAGACACATGAGAAGAGGGTGTCAGATCTCATAATGGGTGGTTGCTGGGATTTGAACTCAGGACCTTCGGAAGAGCAATCAGTGCCCTTACCCATTGAGCTATCTCACCAGCCCCAGATTTCTATTCTTTATCTTTCCTGGAAATAATTGCTTTTGTAGTTAAGATTTTTTTATTTACTTGGTTATGTATGTCTATGTGTGGGTTCAAGGAGGCTAGAAAAGGACATCAGATCCTCTGGAGCCAGAGTTAAAGGCAGTTGTGAGCCAGCCACCTGATGTGAGTGCTCAGAACTAAACTCAGGTCCTATGAAAGAGAAAACATCACTCTTAGTCATTTAGCCATCTCTCTAGCCCTTTAGATACTTAAATGATGTGAAATAAGTTTTAAATTATCTGTAAGGTCCTGTCTCGTTTTTCTATATCTGTGCTAAGATACCATGATCAAGGCAACTTAGAGAAGAAGTCATTTGTTGGGGCTTATAGTTCCAGAGGTGACTCCATGACCATCATGGTGGGGAGCATGGCAGCAGGCAAGCAGTCAGGGAGAAGAGGTAGAGAGGAGAGTTCTAACTAGGAGTGGTTTGGGCTTTCTAATCCTCAAAGTCCACCCCAAATGGCATGCCTCCTTCAAGACCACACCTCCTACCCCTTCTCAACCAATTCCATCAACTTGACACCAAGCATTCAACTATATTTGCCTGTGGGGACCATTTTTATTCAAACCACCACAGGTACCATTCAGGTAATTCAGGCTAACCCAAGCAAGAGAAGAGTTTGCATCAATAATATACACAGTTGGTACTGAAGAGATTGCACATTGGTCCTACATAGCCAGTATCAAGTTTACTATGTGAGACCTTACATCAAACTCACTCCCCTACACACACACACACACACACACACACACACACACACACACACACACACAAATCAGTATAATTTGCATTATACTTAAATAAGTACAACTTTGGCTAGCTATTATGGTATTGCACATATCTTAAATTGATAATGAGTTCCATAGCAACAAAGTAGGGAAGCATTTTATAAATATCAATCCCTATCTATGACCTACATAGTACTATTAGTTTTAGTTCAGTTATGTATAAATTCTTGTCTTTCCAATGGGCAGAATTACATGAACAAATTAAAAGAGCTAAAAAATATATTAAATATTATTAAATTTTACTCTGTATACTTGCTGACTGTTTTAAATTTGTTTTGTAATATAATAATACTGGTCTAAATTTTGACATTTAAATCAACATTTGTTTATATACTATAATTTTTTTATTTCATCAGGCGAAAGTCTTTTTGCTAGTAAAATTGTTTTTGAGCATAATAGACTTTTCTGTTGTTATATGTAAAAGACACTGTAACACGACCTGTATTGCTTGATATTCAGCTATTTAGCCACTGTTTCAAGCAGCTAAGGCTGGGCAGGAGGCTGTCAACCTTTAGTAGAGCCTGTGAAATACTTGTTTTCCGCAGAAGGCGCTAGAAATGGCCCTTTATCACAAAGGACACTGCCTTTTAAGAGTAGGTGTGAGTGAATGTTTGTTGACTGATGATTCTATTGGATGGAAGAAAACCTAGGCTTGTATTCTCTAGGATATGCCTAAGGTCTGAAATGAAATAGTATGTGTGTGTAGTGTGTACACAGATAAAAGAATAAGGTGTATGTAATACCCGTATTTTAAAAACAGAAATACTCTGCCCATTTCACCCTCCTCAAAAGTAACTATTTCTTTTCTTTTTTTTTTTTTAAGTTTTATATTTTGGTAGCAACATTCATGTTTCTAAATTATAAGCTGCTCTGTGAGAAAACGTTTAGCTGGGGAGATTCGACACACAGGCTACTCACCCTCATCCTAGTTAGCTTGTTTGAGTCTCTGGTCACTTCTGTGCATCTCAGCTTTGGTCAGAAGTAGATGCTCAGACTTGATAGCTTACTTTGGGAGAGGCCTAGTGAATCTGGTCAGTTCAGCTATTTTGAGTTGTTTAGCATCCTGTTTAAAGACTTCCCTGCAGGATGGGGACCGAATATTTCAATCTCAGAGGAAACTGTTAACACACAGAAGCATATGGTAGAGAGTGTTGTTGATGTCCCATTAGGAAAGCTGAGGATTTGGCTCTCTTTTCTTTCCCTCTTGCCATTACAAATGTACCTTTCTATCCTATAACCTCTCTTTATAATATTACTATATTATGATTTTGCTTAGCTGAACTGGGCGGGTGGTAGCTGCAACTCCTTTTTTAATCTGGAGTTATATTCATTCTTTTTTATTTGCTAGGTTTTCTGTACAGTTTTGAATTTTTCATTTCCACTAGGGAATTGTTTGTTTTTTTAAAAATAACTATCTAATTTATGATGGTGTGTATGCTGGGAAGTGAGGTTCATGGAGGCCAGAAGAAGGGGTCAGATCCATTGGAGCTAAAATTAAGGCAGTTGTAAGTTGCTCCACTTGGGGGGCCGGGACTAAACTCAGGCCCTTTGGAAGAATAATATGTGCTCTAAGAGCAGCTGAGCCATTTCAGGATTCTACTTGTTTGTTTTGAGGCAGTGTTACTACATAACTGAGGCTTTGCTGGAATTTACTACTTAGCAGAGGCTGGCCTTGAGATGGCAGCAATCCTGTTGCTGGAATCTCCCAGGTGTTGGGATTGCAAGCATGAATGCCACTACAATCAGCTCCATCTAACAAGTTTAAGTCTTGACTAATCATTTAGTCCAAGTCTGTTACTAATAAGTAATAGCTGGTAAAAGAATGAGTTTGTATAAAAAAGATAATTTTAAAGTTTGTATTTTGAATATATTTTTTAACATATTCATATAAATGTACACATAGTAATTACCAATATTTTGCAATACAAGTGTTCCTTTATATTAGTTTCTTTTCATTGTTAAGTAATTTTATACTAGTAATAGCTATTTTCTGTGTTTTGTGTTATGTACATCCAGATTACCCAACTTAAGTGGCTTCAAGTATCAGAGATGTATTTGTTCAGGGTTCTAGATGCTAGATATCTAAACTTGATCTTAATCAAGGTAGCAGCAGAGCTACACACCTACAGATTTTAGAAGAAAATATGTTCCTTAACTTTTCCAGCTTTTGGTGTTTATCTACTGCCATGCCTTTTCTTGTATCAACCTTTGTCTACATCTTCACATTATTTCCTCCTTGATAAATCTCCCTCTAATGTTTTTTTACAAGGACACTTGTGATGTCAGTTAGTGCCCATGGGGATAATATGAGATTGTTTCCATATATTAGTGTTCTTAACCATATCTGCAAGGGCTCTTTTTGCCTTAGAAAGTGTCATTTGGAGGGCTGGTGAGATGGCTCAGCAGTTAAGAGTACCGACTGCTCTTCCAGAGGTCATGAGTTCAAATCCCAGCAACCACATTGTGGCTCACAACTATCTGTAATGAGAAACAAATAAAGAACCCATGGGCCTGAGTGAGTGGGGACCGGAGCAAAAGGAAGAAAGGGAAGGAGGAAAAAGAGAGAAAAAAGGTGTCATTTAGAGTTCCAGGGATTGGGGTGTAGTATTTCGGATGCCCAGTATTCAGACTGTTAAAATGTCATTGAAAAGGCTTTCACAAGGTTGAAGTTTGGCAAAGTGTTAGAGTAATGAAAGAGAAACAGAACCTGGTGCTTTTTCTGGCTGCTAGACCAGTTGAAAAACCTGCTTATGACTCAGACTTTAAAACAAATTAGTAATTGATGGGAAATGAAGATTCTAAACACCTGTTTTTAGATGCTTTACAACAGACTACAACAGACATTTGGAATCCTTGGCCTAGTAATCCATTGGGTCATTGAAACTTATTTTACTTGACAGTAAATAATGCAGCACATGGCTCACTCTATGTTGTTTAACTCCAACTGCACAGAACGTATGTTTGCATTGTGAATGACTGTCTTGATTTCTGTAGCCACTCTGCACTTGATTCAGAAGTCTTCCTTTTGGTGGACTAAAGAGTGATGTTTCAAAATGTTTTATCTGGCTAGAAGTGTACCTCTAGAAGCAAGGACTAAGGAGAGAAGATTACTATGGAACGTAGGTCTGGTAGTAAGAGTGTTTTTTGTTTTTATCATTAGATCATTATTAGTAAAAATTATGTAGTACTGATTATTATATTGGTAAGTCACAGTTTTCTTCAAGGAAGATCTGATACCAGTGGCATTTTTGTAATGAGTGTGTTAGAAGTATTCCTAGCCTTGCTATATATAATTCCTTTAACTAGTGTGGAAATGTTTGCCCTTTACCCGATGCCTTACTTATCCCAAAATAAAAAGATACATAGGTTTCTTTTTTTTCTAAGTGAACATTTTTTGAAGATTTGAGAGAGATAAAATAGGGTGTGCGATTGTAAAATAAAATAATCATGTACTAAAATCACTAGAATAAGGAGTAAATATAAAACTATTTGATGGTCACATGTCAGTTATTTCTTAGAATAACTGAAACAAACTGGTTCTTTAATATACATGTGCATTCTACATTAACTTAATGTGACAGTTAGCTTTCATTGTCAACTTGACACAATCTAGAATCACCCAGGGAGAGAGTTTCAGTGAGGGAATATCTGCATTGGGTTGGCCTGTGCTCATGTCTGTGGAGGGTGTTTCAATTAAGTTCATTGATGTGGAAAAGCCCACTGAGGGTAGCACCATTCCCTAGGGAAGGGGTTCTGAACTATAACAAGAAAGGAGAAATCAAATTGATTACAAGCTAGGAATCAAGTGAACATGTATGCATTCATTTCTTTCTGTTCCTGGCTATAATGTGACTAGCTCTTTGAATTTCCTGCCTTGGTTTTCCTACAATGATGGACTATAGCCTGGAGTTGTAAGATGAAATAAACCACTATTCCCACCTCCACCTCAATCCCTGAGTTGCCTTTGTCAGGGTATTTTTATCCCAGCAACAGAAGAAATGATATTTAGGATATTTTAGAAAGTTTTTGGATGAAAAGGAAATCTGAGAAAAGGCTAGTGTTAGTTTAAAGTGAGGTAGGAATAGAAAAGATTCATGTAAATAAGGAAATAAGAGTTTTAGGGAAACTAGGTATGGAGTCTTATAGAAAGGAGTAATAAAAACATTAATGCAAGATGAATAAAGGTAAGGAATGTACTTGCTCAATAATTTCTAAGTATATTTAGATAGTTGGCATTTTATGTATAAAAGATATATATAATTTAAAATAGATTTGATTAATAAACCTTAAATCAAGTCATAAAGTTACCAAGTTTTACCTTAGAATATTGGCAGCAATATTCTAAAGCACTGTCAGTAGATTAAAGTCTCCTTTGTGAGTAATCCTCTTGTCCTAAGTCTGGCATCTTTTAATAATAGAGACCTGATTTCCTGTTGGAACAGCAGTGCGTTTGCTATTACGACTTTAACCTGTTTTTGTTTTCTTTTTTCCACCTTTCCCTGGCAGCTTAGTCAAACTATGAAACAGGCACGTCACCAGCTGGCATCCTTTAAAACTGTGAGTGAAAAAAAGACATCAGTACTTCCAAATGGTGGAAGGAAAAGTCCCACCCAAGAGGTATATTAATTTCCAATATGCTGTTCTAAAAAAATATGTGAAAGTATAGTTAGCAATTTATTTTTGTATCAACATAATTTAGAAATTCAAAATAATTGTAAGTAATCTTTAATATCCCTTAATCGGGAATGCTTGAATCTAAATACAGCCATTCTTTTAAAAAAAATTATGTTTGAATAGTACCTGAAAATTAGGGAAAACTTTTACCTGAAAAAAGTATGATATACAATTTCATACTCTATAGTGTTAATTTTAAAAATATATGTGTTTATTTAACAAATGTTGGTACTATGTTGGTGAAAATAAAGATAGAGATCTATCAGGGGACTTCTCTACTAGTATGGAAGTATGTATTAAATAAGTAAATAACCAGAATCTGAGATGAGAAGTTGTGTGTGATAAGGAAAAATGAGACAGGGTGAGAATGTTGAGTACAGACAAACATTTGGATAGAAATGGTACAGGACGTTAGTACTGGTCTTCCTTTCCTTCCTTGAACTTGCTGAGAATCAAATCCAGGGCCTCATATTTTTGTATAATATTATAGATGATTTTTTTCCTTCTGTCTTTTTATTTCATAATATATATGTGTTTTACTTTCTAATAAGGAAATAGTAAATTCTATTTTTGTTTGTTTTTCAAGACAGGGTTTCTCTATATAACCTTGGCTCTCTTGGAACTAACTTTGTAGATTAGGCTGGGCTCACAAAGATCCCCCTGCCTCTGCCTCCCGAGTGTTGGGATTAAAGGTGTGCACCACCACTACCCAGTGTGAGTACTATTTTTAATAAAGGAATTTAATTCTACACTTAAGTTTAGAATGAAGAATTAGAAACTAAGTGTAGATCTAGGCTTAAAAGTATATTTAGGCTTATACTTGTAAAATGACATTGTTTGGATGTCCTACTTATTTCAGATTTTACTAGGTGGATGCTCAATTTGTGTGTTTTCATGTGTTTGCTCATTAACTTTGAAGTTTTGGTGGCAGCATGTAGTAAAGTAGACACTTAGGCTTTTTAGTGTATTACACCATAATACACTAAAAATTCTTGCCCAGTTTCAGTGCCTACTTGGCATATGGCATGGACCATACACATTGTGTGTTGCTTAACTACAGCAATACATTCAGGGAAATGTGTTGCTAGTCGATTTCCTTACTGTGTAAACTCATAGCGCATATGTATACAAACTAAAGGTTATAACATAATTCATTAGGTGATAGTCTTATGGGACCCCATATGTTGTAACATAGGTGGGTTTTTCTTTAAGTATTACAACATGGCCGTCAAAGATATCTGTCCCTAAGTTTGTAATTGGCTGGGTACTAAACTATGAATATCTTCCTCTTCAGTATTAATTACAAATTTAAAAATTAAATTTAAAAAGCAAATGGGCATCTATATGCTCACATCTATATACTCATGCAGCCCATCCTAGGTATAGTCATTTGGTACCTTTTTCCTAGTATCCTGTTGTAACTTTTGAAATATCTTTTATTTTGTGCCTTGTTTCTTTTTAACCCTGCCATGAATTCAGACTGTTAGAGTCACTAGCAGATTGGACACTTTCTAATATGCCAGGAAAAAGGTGTTAGTTCCTAGAGACTGATATTCTACATTGTTTGGAATATACTCAGACATTTTAATTGGTGTTTTTCCAGAGAAAATACTGTTCACATAATTAATCCTGTAGAAGAGAGAATTAATCCTGAGATAATATTCTTGTACAAACCAGTTTCATACGTCAGAGGTGCCATTTGAGTGTAATTTATTATTATGATGATGATAATGAGTTCAGGCTTGCTGCTTGTTTCTAGAGAATGCCATGTTCTTCTCCAGACTAAAGGATAGAAATAGACCCACTCCATATATCTGGGAATGATCTATGAAATTTGTGAAACTTTTTTACACTTACACTTTCATTTATATCTGACCTGTGTTCTTCCCATATGTGTGAGGCAGAAACTAGCAATCAAAAAGAACTACATTGTAACCCAGTTAAGTTCTGCAGTCATTTTTTAATTAGACTTTTGTGGCATCTATTTGTTATTGTCATTCAGAATCTGAGATACAAGTACAGCATGTTCTTGCTTGGCCCCTGTCAGTTTGCCAAGACTGAAATTAAGGTCTTCTGTAACTGTTAGTGGCTAGTAAAGCAGGTTGCCATTTCTAAAGTTTATATATTCTTCCAGTTTATTTTGTTCCACATGTTGATGTGTGATTTATTTGTATGTTTTAAGTGCAAATAATAATTTTTCCCTTTATTCTAAGCAACTGTTTATTCTAGATCATTTGTAAAGATTGAGTATCATGAGGCCATTGCTTTCTTTAGACCATTTATATATAGATTGGCTTGTTTTACCTCCCAAGAAAGCCCTTTTTAGAAAACCAGCATATATCAAGATAAATAAATAAACAGAAGAGGAAATCCCCCTCCATGAGGTCCATGTAGGCACTGTAATTACAATGTATTACCAGAACTTTTTAGAAAATCAGGTAGGGAAATGTAGATATAGATACTTATTGCCCATTTGTATCTCTTGTGAAGAAATGTCGATTGAAAAAATTGTAATTGGATCATCTTTTTTATTGTAAAGTTTTAAATGTTCCTTCTATGTTATGACTATTAGTCTATTAGAAAGTAGACAAGTGACCTTCTCCCATTTGGTATACTATCACTTCACTTTATTAGTAGTATCATTTATAGGCTGCAAATTTTAGTTTTGTGGTGTTCTAATTTATTGTTGTCTTTTGTTGTTTGAACTTATTGTGTTGTAACTCCTACCCATTGATTACCCATCATCAAGTTTTACTCCTGTGTCTTCTAAGTACAATAGACTTTTGGCTCTTACTTTTGAGGTCTGTATTCATCTTGAGTTGATTTTCATGAGAGAATTGAAGACATTGTTCATTTCATTCTTTTTTCATTTGATACCCAGTTGTCTTAATGCCATTTGTAAGAGTTGTTCTTTTCCCATTGAACTGTCCTGGTGTCACCCTTGTCAGAAGTCAGTTCACTATAAACGTGTGGATTTGTTCCTTTCCCCTCATCTTTCTGTGTGTCTGTATGATTTTCTTGTTAATTCTGTTGTCTTTTTCTGTCTTGCTTTTTTCTTTAAGCCAGCTGGCATTTTGATAGGGATCCTTTTAAGTCTGTAGATCATCCTGTAATCTGCAATGTTGGAAATGTGCCTATGGTTGGTGTGTGTGTGTGTGTGTGAATCTTTTTGTGTATATTCAATAAGGTTTGAGGATATTTCCCAGGCTGGTTTCCACTCATGAGTTCACGTTGTTACCTTCAAGTTCTGGGACTACAGATTGTCCACCAAATTCTGTAATATTGCCAAAGAACAATATGTCTTTGGCACTATGAATGTGGGATATCTTTTCATGTATTTAGATCTTTAATTTCTTTTAATTATGTTTTATAGTTTAAAGTGTACAGCCTTGTACGTTATAAACATTTAATACTATTTGAATACATTCTTCTGTTAGAAGTCTGTTAGAGGGCCGGGCGTGGTGGCGCACGCCTTTAATCCCAGCACTTGGGAGGCAGAGGCAGGCGGATTTCTGAGTTCGAGGCCAGCCTGGTCTACAGAGTGAGTTCCAGGACAGCCAGGACTACACAGAGAAACCCTGTCTCGAAAAACCAAAAAAAAAAAAGAAAAAAAAAAAAAAAAAAAAAAAGAAGTCTGTTAGACTTCTTTGCAGTATCTAAAGACTTACTGTTCTTTTTTTTTTATTTTTTATTTTTAATATTTTTATTACATATTTTCCTCAATTACATTTCCAATGCTATCCCAAAAGTCCCCCATAGCGCCCCCCACTTCCATACCCACCCATTCCCATTCTTTTGGCCCTGGCATTCCCCTATATTGGGGCATATAAAGTTTGCAAGTCCAATGGGCCTCTCTTTCCAGTGATGGCCGACTAGGCCATCTTTCGATACATATGCAGCTAGAGACACGAGCTCCGTGGTTCTGGTTAGTACATCATGTTGTTCCAACAATAGGGTTGCAGATCCCTTTAGCTCCTTGGGTACTTTCTCTAGCTTCTCCATTGGGAGCCCTGTGATACATCCAATAGCTGACTGTGAACATCCACTCCTGTGTTTGCTAGGCCCCGGCATCGTCTCACAAGAGACAGCTATATTGGGGTCCTTTCAGCAAAATCTTGCTAGTGTATGCAATGGTGTCAGCGTTTAGAAGCTGCTTATGGGACGGATCCCTGGATACGGCAGTCTCTAAATGGTCCATCCTTTCATCACAGCTACGAACTTTGTCTCTGTAACTCCTTCCCTGGGTGTTTTGTTCCCAATTCTAAGAAGGGGCACAGTGTCCACACTTTGGTCTTCATTCTTCTTGAGTTTCATGCGTTTAGCAAATTGTATCTTATATCTTGGGTATCCTAAGTTTTGGGCTAATATCCACTTATCAGTGAATACATATTGTGTGAGTTCTTTTGTGATTGTGTTACTTCACTCAAGATGATGCCCTCCAGGTCCATCCATTTGGCTAGGAATTTCATAAATTCATTCTTTTTAATAGCTGAGTAGTACTCCATTGTGTAAATGTACCATAATTTCTGTATCCATTCCTCTGTTGAGGGACATCTGGGTTCTTTCCAGCTTCTGGCTATTATAAATAGGGCTGCTATGAACATAGTGGAGCATGTGTCCTTTTTACCGGTTGGGACATCTTCTGGATATATGCCCAGGAGAGGTATTGCTGGGTCCTCCGGTAGTACTATGTCCAATTTTCTGAGGAACCGCCAGACTGATTTCCAGAGTGGTTGTACAAGCTTGCAATCCCACCAACAATGGAGGAGTGTTCCTCTTTCTCCACATCCTCGCCAGCATCTGCTGTCACCTGAATTTTTGATCTTAGCCATTCTGACTGGTGTGAGGTGGAATCTCAGGGTTGTTTTGATTTGCATTTCCCTGATGATTAAGGATGTTGAACATTTTTTCAGGTGTTTCTCTGCCATTCGGTATTCCTCCGGTGAGAATTCTTTGTTCAGTTCTGAGCCCCATTTTTTAATGGGGTTATTTGACTTTCTGGAGTCCACCTTCTTGAGTTCTTTATATATATTGGATATTAGTCCCTTATCTGATTTAGGATAGGTGAAGATCCTTTCCCAATCTGTTGGTGGTTTTTTTGTCTTATTGATGGTGTCTTTAGCCTTGCAGAAGCTTTGTAGTTTCATGAGGTCCCACTTGTCAATTCTCGATCTTACAGCACAAGCCATTACTGTTCTATTCAGGAATTTTTCCCCTGTGCCCATATCTTCAAGGCTTTTCCCCACTTTCTCCTCTATAAGTTTCAGTGTCTCTGGTTTTATGTGAAGTTCCTTGATCCACTTAGACTTGACCTTAGTACAAGGAGATAGGAATGGATCAATTCGCATTCTTCTACATGTTAACAACCAGTTGTGCCAGCACCATTTGTTGAAAATGCTGTCTTTCTTCCACTGGATGTTTTTAGCTCCCTTGTCGAAGATCAAGTGACCATAGGTGTGTGGGTTCATTTCTGGGTCTTCAATTCTATTCCATTGGTCTATTTGTCTGTCACTATACCAGTACCATGCAGTTTTTATCACAATTGCTCTGTAGTAAAGCTTTAGGTCCGGCATGGTGATTCCACCAGAGGTTCTTTTATCCTTGAGAAGAGTTTTTGCTATCCTAGGTTTTTTGTTATTCCAGATGAATTTGCAGATTGCACTTTCTAATTCGTTGAAGAATTGATTTGGAATTTTGATGGGGATTGCATTGAATCTGTAGATTGCTTTTGGCAAGATAGCCATTTTTACAATGTTGATCCTGCCAATCCATGAGCATGGGAGATCTTTCCATCTTCTGAGATCTTCTATAATTTCTTTCTTCAGAGACTTGAAGTTTTTATTATACAGATCTTTCACTTCCTTAGTTAGAGTCACGCCAAGATATTTTATATTATTTGTGACTATTGAGAAGGGTGTTGTTTCCCTAATTTCTTTCTCAGCCTGTTTATTCTTTGTGTAGAGAAAGGCCATTGATTTGTTTGAGTTAATTTTATATCCAGCTACTTCACCGAAGCTGTTTATCAGGCTTAGGAGTTCTCTGGTGGAATTTTTAGGGTCACTTATATATACTATCATATCATCTGCAAAAAGTGATATTTTGACTTCCTCTTTTCCAATTTGTATCCCTTTGATCTCCTTTTGTTGTTGAATTGCTCTGGCTAGGACTTCCAGTACAATGTTGAATAGGTATGGAGAAAGTGGACAGCCATGTCTAGTCCCTGATTTTAGAGGGATTGCTTCAAGCTTCTCACCATTTACTTTGATGTTGGCTACTGGTTTGCTGTAGATTGCTTTTATCATGTTTAGGTATGGGCCTTGAATTCCTGATCTTTCCAAGACTTTTATCATGAATGGGTGTTGGATCTTGTCAAATGCTTTTTCTGCATCTAACGAGATGACCATGTGGTTTTTGTCTTTGAGTTTGTTTATATACTGGATTACGTTGATGGATTTCCGTATATTGAACCATCCCTGCATCCCTGGGATGAAACCTACTTGGTCAGGATGGATGATTGTTTTGATGTGTTCTTGGATTCGGTTAGCAAGAACTTTATTGAGGATTTTTGCATCAATATTCATAAGGGATATTGGTCTGAAGTTTTCTATCTTTGTTGGGTCTTTTTGTGGTTTAGGTATCAGAGTAATTGTGGCTTCATAGAATGAGTTGGGTAGAGTACCTTCTGTTTCTATTTTGTGGAATAGTTTGTGAAGAACTGGGATTAGATCTTCTTTGAAGGTCTGATAGAACTCTGCACTAAACCCATCTGGTCCTGGGCTTTTTTTAGTTGGGAGACTATTAATGACTGCTTCTATTTCTTTGGGGGATATAGGGCTGTTTAGATCATTGACCTGATCTTGATTCAACTTTGGTACCTGGTATCTGTCTAGGAACTTCTCCATTTCATCCAGGTTCTCCAGTTTTGTTGAGTATAGCCTTTGGTAGAAGGATCTGATGGTGTTTTGGATGTCTTCAGGATCTGTTGTTATGTCTCCTTTTTCATTTCTGATTTTGTTAATTAGGATGCTTTCCCTGTGCCCTCTAGTGAGTCTGGCTAAGGGTTTATCTATCTTGTTGATTTTCTCAAAGAACCAGCTCCTTGATTGGTTGATTCTTTGAATAGTTCTTCTTGTTTCCACTTGGTTGATTTCACCCCTGAGTTTGATTATTTCCTGCTGTCTACTCCTCTTGGGTGAATTTGCTTCCTTTTGTTCTAGTGCTTTTAGGTGTGTTGTCAAGCTGCTAATGTGTGCTCTCTCTAGTTTCCTTTTGGAGGCACTCAGAGCTATGAGTTTTCCTCTTAGAAATGCTTTCATTGCGTCCCATAAGTTTGGGTATGTTGTGGCTTCATTTTCATTGAACTCTAAAAAGTCCTTAATTTCTTTCTTTATTCCTTCCTTGACCAAGGTATCATTGAGAAGAGTGTTGTTCAGTTTCCACGTGAAGGTTGGCTTTCTATTATTTATTTTGTTATTGAAGATCAGCCTTAGTCCATGGTGATCTGATAGGATGCATGGGACAATTTCAATATTTTTGTATCTGTTGAGGCCTGTTTTGTGACCAATTATGTGGTCAATTTTGGAGAAGGTACCATGAGGTGCTGAGAAGAAGGTATATCCTTTTGTTTTAGGATAGAATGTTCTGTAGATATCTGCCAGATCCATTTGATTCATAATTTCTCTTAGTTTCTCTGTGTCCCTGTTTAGTTTCTGTTTCCATGATCTGTCCATTGGTGAAAGTGGTGTGTTAAAGTCTCCCACTATTATTGTATGAGGTGCAATGTGTGCTTTGAGATTTACTAAAGTTTCTTTAATGAATGTGGCTGCCTTTGTATTTGGAGCATAGATATTCAGGATTGATAGTTCCTCTTGGAGGATTCTACCTTTGATGAGTATGAAGTGTCCCTCCCTGTCTTTTTTAATGACTTTGGGTTGGAAGTCAATCTTATCAGATATTAGAATGGCTACTCCAGCTTGTTTCTTCATGCCATTTGCTTGGAAAATTGTTTTCCAGCCTTTCATTCTGAGGTAGTGTCTATCCTTTTCTCTGAGATGAGTTTCCTGTAAGCAGCAAAATGTTGGGTCTTGTTTGTGTAGCCAGTTTGTTAGTCTATGTCTTTTTATCGGGGAGTTGAGTCCATTGATATTAAGAGATATTAAGGAAAAGTAATTGTTGTTTCCTGTTATTTTTGTTGTTAAAGTTGGCATTTTGTTCTTGTGGCTGTCTTCTTTTAGGTTTGTTGAGGGATTACCTTCTTGTTGTTTCTAGGGCGTGGTTCCTGTCCTTGTATTGGTTTTTTTCTGTTATTATCCTTTGAAGGGCTGGATTCGTGGAGAGATAATGTGTAAATTTGGTTTTGTCGTGGAATACTTTGGTTTCTCCATCTATGTTAATTGAGAGTTTGGCTGGGTATAGTAGCCTGGGCTGTAATTTGTGTTCTTTTAGTGTCTGTATAACATCCATCCAGGATCTTCTGGCTTTCATAGTCTCTGGTGAAAAATCTGGTGTAATTCTGATAGGCTTGCCTTTATATGTTACTTGGCCTTTTTCTCTTACTGCTTTTAGTATTCTATCTTTATTTAGAGCATTTGTTGTTCTGATTATTATGTGTCGGGAGGTATTTCTTTTCTGGTCCAGTCTATTTGGAGTTCTGTAGGCTTCTTGTATGTTCATGGGCATCTCTTTCTTTAGATTTGGGAAGTTTTCTTCTATAATTTTGTTGAAGATGTTTGCTGGTCCTTTGAGTTGAAAATCTTCATTCTCATCCACTCCTATTATCCGTAGGTTTGGTCTTCTCATTGTGTCCTGTATTTCTTGGATGTTTTGAGTTAGGATCTTTTTGCATTTTACATTTTCCTTGATTGTTGTGCCGATGTTCTCTATGGAATCTTCTGCACCTGAGATTCTCTCTTCCATCTCTTGTATTCTGTTGCTGATGCTGGTATCTATGGTTCCAGATTTCTTTCCTAGGGTTTCTATCTCCAGTGTTGCCTCATTTTGGGTTTTCTTTATTGTGTCTACTTCCCTTTTTAGGTCTAGTATGGTTTTGTTCATTTCCATCATCTGTTTGGATGTGTTTTCCTGTTTTTCTGTAAGGACTTCTCCCTGTTTGATTATGTTATCCTGTTTTTCTTTAAGGATTTGTAACTCTTTAGCAGTGTTCTCCTGCAATTCTTTAAGGGATTTTTGTGCTTCCTCTTTAATGTCTTCTACCTGTTTAGCAGTGTTCTCCTGTATTTCTTTAAGTGTGTTATTAAAGTCCTTCTTGAAGTCCTCTACCATCATCAGGAGATATGCTTTTAGATCCGTGTCTAGCTTTTCCGGTGTGTTGGGGTGCCCTGGACTGGGCGAAGTGGGGGTGCTGGGTTCTGATGATGGTGAGTGGTCTTGGTTTCTGTTAGTAAGATTATTACGTTTACCTTTCGCCATCTGGTAATCTCTGGGGTTAGTTGTTATCGTTGTCACTGTTTAAAGATTTGAGCAGAAGCTGTGTTCCACTCACCAGCAGTCTCAAAATCCTGTGGCGGGGGTTGTGGGTAGCTGGCGGGTGTCAGGCAACCCTGCGCTCCAGCAACCCTGGCGCTGATCCGGCCGGAAGTGGCCTGTGGCCCTACTCAGGCCGGTTTCTGCTTCCCTAACTAATGCAGTCTCAGGTCCCGCGCGCAATTGGATTGGAGCAGAAGCTGTGCTCCACTCACCAGAAGTCTTAAGATCCTGTGGCGGGTGTTGTGGGTAGCTGGCGAGTGTCAGCAGACCCTGAGCCCCAGCTGCCCAGGTGCTTTTCTGACCGGAAGAGGCTTGTGGCCCTATGTAGGCCGGATTTCTCTCTCCCCAACCAGAGCAGTCTCAGGTCCCGCGTGATTGGACTGGAGCAGAAGCTGTGTTCCACTCACCAGCAGTCCCAAAATCCTGCGGCGGGGGTCGTGGGTAGCTGGCGGGTGTCAGGCAACCCTGCGCTCCAGCAACCCCTGCGCTGATCCGGCCGGAAGTCGGGAAGACTTACTGTTCTTAAAGTTTCGTTGTAAATATATGGTTTCTACTTGTAATAACTGCTACATTTGGTGGGGTTTATTTTTTTATTTATTTTACTTTATTTTATTTTATTTTTTTTAGGGCCTTGACTGTGGGAAAATTTCATTTGTTGCTGTAAGTGAGAAGAGAAATACTTTGTTTGTGAGCTGCCAGCAGGATTTCCTTTCTGAAGACAAAAAGGCTTTCAGCAAAGTTCAGGTAAGGCAATAAAATAAACCAGGGCTCTCAGGGCTCCAATCTACAGTTTTAGCTACTTGGGAGACTGAAGCAGAAGGATTACAAGTTCCACATCAGCCTTGGATACAGAATGAGTTCAGTGCCAGCCTGAACAATTTTGTGAGACCTTATCCCAATGTAACCCAGAGGTAGAGTGTCTACTATGCATGAAGCCCCAGTTCAGTCACCAGTAATGCAAAAAAGTGTTTTTTAAAAAGTTTGACTAAGCGGGGGTGGGGGAGGTGGGGGGGTGGGGGGGTGGGGGGCGGGGATATGGGGGGACTTTTGGGATAGCATTGGAAATGTGAATGAAGAAAATACCTAATTAAAAAAAAAGTTTGACTAAAAGGATTTATATTGACTCAGGCTATTTTAAAGTTGAACAAATACTAATGTTGCCGGGCGTGGTGGCGCATGCCTTTAATCCCAGCACTCAGGAGGCAGAGGCAGGCGGATTTCTGAGTTCGAGGCCAGCCTGGTCTACGGAGTGAGTTCCAGGACAGCCAGGACTACACAGAGAAACCCTGTCTTGAAAAAAAAAAAAGAGGGCCGGGCGTGGTGGCGCACGCCTTTAATCCCAGCACTTGGGAGGCAGAGGCAGGCGGATTTCTGAGTTCGAGGCCAGCCTGGTCTACAGAGTGAGTTCCAGGACAGCCAGGACTACACAGAGAAACCCTGTCTCGAAAAACCAAAAAAAAAAAAGAAAAAAAAAAAGAAATCTGTTTTTTTTTTTTTTTTTTTAGTTACCATCTAACAGTCTCTGTTTTATTTATATTTCCTTTTAGAAAGTAAAATTTAAAAATCCCTTATCTGTTGTGATAAAAGAAGATGAACGAAAGCAATTACATCCTCATAGCCTTCAGGCTGTTCTTCCAGAAGCCCAGGATTATTTTGTAGAAGTTCAAAGCGGCCTTCCAGAATCTCAGAGTGATGTGATAGATGTCCAGAATGTTGAGCCTAAAGCTTCAAGAATTGAACCTAAAACTCTAGGTGTTGAGCCAGACACCCAGGCCACTGGTATGGAGTGTCAGACTACAGAGCCAGAAGGCCAGGCTGTTAAGACAGAGATTCAGGATGTTCCTCCAGTCCAGACTGTTGAGCTAGATGGGAATACTGAGTTGGAAGCCCAGGATTTTCTACCCTCACACCAAGCCTTTCTATCCAGAGACACAGATTGTCTACCCAATTGTCAATACCAGGATTCTTTACCCAAAGATCACTGTGTTCTCCCTAATTACCGGAATGTTTTACCTAAGTACCAGAACCAGCATTTTCTACCAGTA
This sequence comes from Mus caroli, assembly GCF_978045245.1. NCBI lineage: Eukaryota > Metazoa > Chordata > Mammalia > Rodentia > Muridae > Mus > Mus caroli. The sequence continues at coordinate 34,543,600 of NW_028227266.1, read as the reverse complement.
GACCAGGAATTTCTACCTAAAAACCAACTTGCTTTACCCAAAGAACAGAATCATGCACTTCAATGTCAGAAGCAGGATTTCCTAGCTAAAGAACAGTTTCCCCTACTGAGACATCTGTGTATTTTACCTATGTATCAGGACCAAAGAGATCCACATGTTCTTCCTAAATGTCAGGATCATGATGTTCTTTCCAAAGCCCAGAATTATCTACACAATTATCAGCGGCAGGATCTTCAACTCCAAAACCAGGTAAAGTAGAGCAGGAAGCCGGGTACAAGACACATGTGACTCAGTTTGCAGTAGGACCTGAAGGATTCCTCTACAGCTGATTTGGAGATTCCAAGCTGGAAATGGCAGTTTCCTGATTGATTTTTTTCAAAACTTCGGAGTTCTTACAAAATGTTAAAGTAATGTCAACAATACATTTCATCTTTCTGGGAGATTTATGTATAAAAATAATTCTTTATTAGGATAAAGATTTCTGGCAGCCATCATCTGTTTTGGCAGCTGGAAATTGGAAAAAGGCATGTGTCACAAGTACCTAATTGTGTCTTTCAACACAGGTTCCAGGCCAGTTTTCTGCTAGAGATCACTTAGAGGTTAAGGAAGGAGGAGATGTGCAGTGAGAACAGCACTTAGGGTTGTAGTTGGCCAAATTCTCACCCCAGCTGACAGTTTGTTATCTTAATGCAGCAAATTGTATTTGCTCTTTTTAAAGCAAATATAGAGAAGCCAGAATCAGTTCTGCAAGTCAACAAGTAAGGAAAATGCTTGCTCTGATGTCTGTCAAGATCTCCCTGGCACTATCAGGTCTCCATCAGCAGTAAGGCAGAGAAGGAAAAGGACAGAGATTAACAGAAACTTAACTGTTTGGGGTTTAACTTGCATCTTCAAAGAATCTTGAGCTGAACTTGAGAACTGACAAAAAATGGCTTCCTGCCATTATACTTCATATTACTCTAAATTTTAAAAATTACCTTGAGGTTTTCACCAGTCTTAAATATCATTTCTGTCATATTATTCTGTTATGTGTATTTTTTTCTCTTTTAGGAAGTAAACTCTAAGGAGCCATTCTCTGATATAACAGATGGGAAAGGGAGAGAAATATTTTCTCTGGTGAGTTATCAGAATCTCCCTCCCAAACCACAAGTTTAAGACTTTATCAGAGACAAAGTAGGGCAGAATGGCATTAGTGGGAATGTAGTTATGAGTTCTATTAGAATGGCACTCTGCTTTACGAAGGATGAGCATAGGGTATAAACCCTCAAGAATCCGGTGTTGGTGGTATCTTTTTCTGTTCTACCTTACACCTAATGGTAATATGACCCTGTTTTATTTAGTAAACCGTGCACATCACATAAATTCTCCTACTCAAAGGTAGCTCAATTGTTTTAAGTTACCAGGACATTCTCTGCTGCGGATTTCTGCAGTATTATCACAAACTCATTGCCCTGACGTGAAGAGCATAAAATATAGTAGTTGATCTTAAGCTATTTTAAGGTTGGTGTGTTTGTTAGACTCTCTTGTGTGTAGTTTAGGATTAAGAATTAAAATTGAAAAGTTGGATTAAGAGTGTAGCATTGTCATGGATTCTAGACCATCAAGATTTCCATGGAGTTCTCACTGAAGCAGTTTTGCAATCGTGCAAGATTTTGACTGACTTATTACCCTGGCTGTTATTATCATGATATATTGCCATTATTATTGGGTTTTTTGTTTGTTTGTTTTGTTTTTTCGAGACAGGGTTTCTCTGTGTAGCCCTGGCTGTCCTGGAACTCACTTTGTAGACCAGGCTGGCCTTGAACTCAGAAATCCGCCTGCCGCTGCCTCCTCAGTGCTGGGATTAAAGGCGTGCACCACCACCGCCCAGCTTATTATTCTTTTTGTTATCTTTTAGGACATGTTTTCCAAGAAACCCTCAACTTTTACGAGAAGAGAGAGGGGGGATGAGGAGTTAGCTCTGGAGTCTCCTCAGTATGCTCCACCTCAGATCCAGGACCAAGTCTTCCTTAGAGAACAGGTAGAGAACATCTATAGAATGAGAGCCATATAACCCCTGAGAAAGAAAAAAAGACCATTACTTCTACCAGGATTTATCAAGCTAGCTTTTATGTGGAATACATAAGCTTTAGGCTAAGAGTAAAATGTCTAGGTATTTTGAAATGTGTCAAAATAATCTGTGGTTAGCTTTAAAATACTCCTAAAAAAAGTTGGAGAAGGTACTGGAGAGATGGCTCAGTGGGTTAAGAGCTTTGGCTATCTTCCAGAGGAATCAAGTTCAGTTCCCAGCACTTACACTGTGACTCATAACCTTCTCTAGCTACAGTTCCAGGGAATCCAGTGTCTCCTTCTGACTTGTGCAAGCACCTGGTACACATGCAGTGCACAGTCATACACACAGGCAAAGCTTACACATGAAAAATACACATAGAAAATAAATTTTTAAAAAAGTTGGAGAAGTCAAAGATGAAAAAAATAAAGGTTGCTAATAAGGGTGCCATCAGGGATTCATTATATTAGTTCCTACTTCATGGTGTGTTTGGAAATTTTTGTGAGACACAGACATACATAAAACACACACCCTCTGTTCTGTCAATAGTGTAGGATTTTCTCTTGTATTATGAGCCCATTATTTCTGTCGACACACTTTGTAGTTCCTTTTGATCAAGTGCATCAGACAGACTTTATCTGGAGAGAAATGGGAGAGTGCAAGGGGAGTTGCTTTAGAAGACTACGCATGTTTCACACAGTATTTGAGACCTAACCTTTCCAGGAGAATAAGTACAAGGAGTGAAGAATGTGCTGCAAACAACAAAATGCTTAGATTTGGCCTTGAGACTTGACTGGCAGAGCAGTAATTGCTTGAGGTGTATACTGGTAAGGTCAATAATAATGAGCAAAGAACAGAAACAGACTGCCTTTTGTTCTGTTTGCCATTCTGATCGATTAAAACTACTACAGTCCTCATCATAAGCTTTAATTGCTGCTGTAGATGTCACCCTCGTGTTTGGGCAATTTATAATGGTATTTATACTGTCTTATAGTACAGGAGCTATGAGCTGGTATCACATGGTAGATGAGAGATGGCAAGAGAAGTTATAGCCAGAGTACTATGCATTATATGAAATCCAGGACTCACTCTGCCAGCAAGCAGGTAGAGTAGTGTTTAGTACAGATGGTGTAAGCAATGGGAAAAAAAATGCTCTCTTCATTAATAACATTTTAAAGTGATAGCTACCTTCATGAAGTATTAACAATAGCCAAAACGATTTTAGAACCTTGAATTCATTATCTTGCTGACTTCTTACAATCACCTTGGCGATAGATACTGATACCTTGTCTTATAGGTAAAATTTATAATAGTTTTACAGATGGTGCTAAGATTGATAGTGACAAGAAATATTTCTACTTTTATGCTATATAATAGATCAGAACGTTCTGGTTTATTAGATTACCTGGGGCTATGTCAGAAGTCTGTAGCATTTTCAATATTATGTCCCCATTTACACAATCTGATGTGTGTTTCAGAGCCAGCAGCCCTCTGTTAGGACAGCTGAAAGGTGGCAAGAGGATTTGTATCTCAGTGGCCATGAATGTCTTCCACCTAGACAACGGAGAGACACGTGCAGCAGGCAACAGGTAGGGCAGACCACAGAGTATATGGCTGTTGCAGACATCTTAGTAAGCAGGGAGGCTAGTCAAAAATCACATTGCTTTGAAGATTATTTTAGAGCTTGTGCCAGAACTTCTTAGGGTAGCATTGGCCAAAGTTTGAGGCTATTGAATTAATATCTCTAGTGTTAGAAGAAATGTCACAAAGCTATGATCTTACACTCATCTACTAAAATTCTACTACCCTTTCTATTGTTTCTATTGGTGATTTTATGAATTATTTTAGAATAAAAAGCTCTAGGTGACTAGTAGTGTTAGGGTGCCTGAAAGAGATCAACAAATTTCCTCTTGTCCTCTTTAAAGGAGTCAGAATGGCAGGATGTGGGCTGAAGCTTCTGCTGAATTGCTGCTCTCTGGGACTTTCATTTTGGGCCTGCAAGGTTGGCTTAGGATGTTCTGTCATCGCTTCTTCAACATTGTCATGTACATAATCTGAAGGACTTGAGGGATGAGGTCCTTTATTGGTTCTTTCTGTCTGTTATAGTTTAGGTTTAAAATGTCCCCAAAGGCTCATTTGAAGGCTTGGTCTCCAGCTGGTGGTGCTATTGAGAAGTTATTGGATCATGAAGGTACCAACCTCATAAATGGTCTCTTAGGAGGTGGGGACTAGTATAGAAGATCATCACTAGGTGTGTGTGTTGGAAGAATGTACCTTTTTCCTGGCCTCTGCCTGTTTCACTCATTCCTTGCCATGTGAAGTATATCGTTTTGGTCTACTGCATGCTCCTGCCTTGATGATATGTCTTACAATGGTCCCACAACATGGTCCCAGAAACAACACATTCATGTGACTTTAGGCTGCTATCTCTGAAACTAAGCCCACACAAGTCTTTAAAGCCTCCGTTAGTTTACTTTATCAGGAATTTTTTTGCATAAAGAAAATCAAAAGCTGGGCATGGTAGCATATATCTTTAATCAGAGCACTTGAGCCAGAGGCAGATGGATCTCTCAGAGTTTGAAGCCAGCCTGTTCTTCCCTGTCTGGAAGGAAGGAAGGAAGGAAGGAAGGAAGGAAGGAAGGAAGGAAGGAAGGAAGGAAGGAAGACAAAGCTTTCACAACTATTACTACTATTACTAGTTATAGATATTTGATCTTTTTTTGCCAATATTACCTATTCTGACTATAGTAGAGTGAGAGTGGTTTCTTTTTCAGTATGTATTCAACATTTATTTTTTTCTTGTAAACTCTTGTGCCATTAATTATCTTATATCATGAATGTATCTTAAACTACTTCCCTTGTATAGATGTTCTCAATTGTTTTCCATTTAAACAAACAAACAACCCAAAACTACTTTGGACCAGAGAGATGGCCATTGGTGGAGAGCTTTCTTAGCGTGCTCAAGGTCCTTGCTTCTTTCCCCAGCACCACAGACACAAAATGAAAATAAGACTTCTCTTGAGTTCTATAGACAGTGGTTTTGAAGATATATAATTCTTCATGATACTCATATTTTTTTAACCTAATCATGATCTGCATATAATTTTAGTGATCATAACAACAAGTTTTTTAAAAAATAATGATAACTGGCTCCTTTTTATCATCCACAGACTTAGACATATAGGCAATTTCTCAGTTACCTGTATTCTGACTACTGACCTCACCAATACCTTTGAACTTGAATACTGTTTAGAAGGTTCCTAGATCTTGTTAAATCAGGGATACCTGACTTCTGATATGCTGCTGACCCTCTGCAGCATTGAAATAGGAGACTGCTTGGTCCTGAACCTTTTCCTTTTTTGTAATTCATTCCTAAAATTTTGATCACTTTTTTCTGGGTTTTCCTATTTATTGAATTTGTTTTCTGTTAGTATGCTGTATTTTTAAAATTGCTAAATAGTCTCAGTTTCTCTGTGTGTCTTTCTTCCTCCCTTCCTCTCTCCCTCTTACCCTCTCTACCACTCCCTTACCATCTCCATAACATTTACCTCTGTGACTTCAGCTGCCAGATATTTTATTTTGATGATTTTGAAATCTATTTAGGAATCCAAGTGACTATCTCAATTCTTATATTCTACAGGTATTCCAAATTGAAGATATTCTGAGTGCTCATTCCAGAGCAGTTACTTTACCCACTTAATTGTACAAAATACAATCCTAGGGATTATTTTTATATCTCCTTTGCACCTTGATTTTAGATCCCTTTTCAATTAGAAAAATTTTATTATTATTGTGTGCTTATGGCATGATGTAATGTAATTCACATTCCATGGAGTATGTGTTAGAGGTCAGAGACAGTTTGGTAGAGTCAAGTTATCATAGCTTCACTGCCACTTTTACCCACCTGAGAAGAGGGAACCTCAGCATAAGAATTGCTTCTATCAGATAGGCTTGTGAGCATGTATGAGGGGAATCTTCTTATTTGCTATTTGATGTAGGAGGGCCCAGCAGACTGTGAGTGATGCTACTCATGGCCAGGTGGTCATGGGTTGTATAAGGTAGGAAGTTGAACAAGCCAGGGGAGGGGAGCCATGAAAGCAACATTCCTCCATGGCCTCTGCTTCAGTTCCAGATTTAGGTTCCTGCCTTAGCTTCCCTCAATGGTGGGCCATAATCTGTGCTCCAAATAAACCCTTTCCTTTCCTAAATTGTTTTTGGTTAGTGTTTATCCATCACAGCAATGGAGAACCAGACTAGAATAGTAGTCTGTCTACGCTTGTGCAGCAAACTCCTTAAGTCATTTTGCCTCCTCAGATCCTCTTGATAAGGCAGATTGGGGCAGTTTCATATTAAACGTTTCTATTCTTGTTGCCATCATTTTAGCTCAGGCCTTTGCCATTCCTTAACTGGTCTTTTAATTGACACCCAGTGCCTACCTCCACTTTGTCTGATTTAGGAAACTGACTTCTTCTTGGCTTTGACTTTTCTATTCCACTTAAATTTATCTTTCACAGTACAGTCAGACAGAACCTGCTATTTATAGATGCCAATTTAGTTTTAGTACTCCCAAATTGATCAGTTAGGATTCATTTCAATACTTTTTCAATGCAAAATTTTAAATGTAGAAGTCTAGACAGTATAAAGATCAAGTTGCCTTTCCATATTCTATTTCCTCAGCCTTTCCTTTTCTCCAGATATACCTACTATCAGCAGTTTAAAGTTCATCAATCTAGACCACTTAGTTTACACACACATGCGTATATGTGTACATTCAAATGTATTTTTTATTGGGTTGTGTATCACATAATTTTTATAAAATGACATTGTATATCTATTCAGCTTTATAAATCTCAACTATTAAATTGTGATACTATACTTTTATGTATAGTAGAAATATATAAACATTTAGGTATACCCTCTTGGAGATGTTTCTAACTTCTTCTGTCTGTGACTTCTTTTCATTTATGCACTGGAAGCCAGTAGCAGGACAGACACTGCTCCAAACTCACCCCCTACCCCAGATTATAACAAACAGAAATACATGCAGGCATTATCACAAGTGCCTGGGACATAGTTTTATCCATACACAAGTCTTAAAAGGAAAAAAATCTTAAAAATGAATATGGGGAAGAAATAATGAGATATGAAAAAGTAATTCTTTGTTTCTTATATGATGAAAACTTTATAAAACAAAATGTTGGGATCTGTGCATGTAATCCACAGATAAAATCCTGTGGAATGTTTAAACACTAGAAAAACGCAGAGGGCTGGGGATACTAGTGCAGTGCTTGATGGATGAGGACCTGGAAAATCTGTGGTCCCAGAATGCATGAATATTTAAGACATATAGCAACATTTACCATGTAAATCATTTTTATTTATAATAAAAGTATATTTTTGAATTCTTGAAACAGAGTCTTCATATATAGCATATATAACCCAGATTAGCCTTGAGCATGAAATCTTACCTCAGCCTCTGAATATTGGAATTACAGTATCAGCCACCACTCAGTTCATTTTAAACATTTTCAAATATATGCTCCAGTGGCAGTAAGTACCTTCACAGTGTTAGACAGCCTGTGAACCATCTGTTTCCAAAACATTTTTTAGCCCTATATATCTGGAACTCTATGCCAATTACACAAAAGCCCACACTCTCTCCTGCTGCACCATCCTGCTTCCAGTCTCAGAGTCTGATTCTTTAAGAACCTCATGACTCAGCTTCATACAATACTTGTCCTCTTGTGACTGTCCTGCTTCATTTAACATAATGCTATAGCATAGTACAGTATTTTCATTTTAAAATCTTTAATAATGTGTATATGTATGTGTGTGTTATATTTTATTCATCCATTAATGGACACTTGGGTTGTTCATGAATAAGCTCTAACAAACATGGGTATATAACATTGAAATGTCTCTTTCTGCTGCTGAATCCAATCACTAGAGCAACAGCCATGGGAGAAAAAAACTTTGTTTACAAGCTAGCAAGTGTGAGACGGAAGGCTTTTCACACCCAGGTTCCATCTTGTCAGAAGTTACAAGCTGGAAAGTTTACATGGTGGTTCTGGGAGTCTAAATTTAGCTGTAGTCAGGTGAGCACTGGATTGATGATTAATTTTTTGTGTGTTTATGATGGGAACTTAGGGTCTCATGCATGCTGGCCAAATGTTCTATTTTGGGGCTCTACCCCTACCCTGACAGTTCTTGTAGTAATTGATTGTGTTACATGATTTTGATGCTGTCCATAGGAATACCAGGGATTCCTGGTTCTTGTAAACTTAATGCTGATGAGTAGTAGGAAGTCATCCCACCAGTGGCTTTCCTGGATGTTTTCCCTTACTTTTCTGTTTGGGCAAGGCTGATAGCAATGGGTCATAAGAGACAGCATAGCAAAACAGACACAATGAAAAATAGATTTGCTCTGTTGTTAGGACATAAGTTAACCCATTCAGCTTTAGAACAGACTTGTGTTTCAGTGACTTAACTTACCTATTTTGGGATCTATAATAATTCTGATCTCTGGGACAGCAACTTAAAGGAGAAAACGTTTATTTTGATTCATGATTTTGAAAGGTTAACTCCATAGTTTCTTGGTCCTAGGTACTTGGGCAAAATATCATTGTGGCAACAATATGTGAAGGGGACATTCAAGTCATGGTAGATAGAAAGAGACGAAGGGACTGGGAACCCAGTATAACCTTCACTGTCATATTTCCAATGAACTGCTTCCTTCAACTAGTCCCTACCTCCTAAATGTTGTAAAGCCTACCAAAATAGCACCAATACCTGGGGACCAGTGTATGAACATCTGGGGTGATGGGGGAGCATGTCATATTCCAAGCATACCTGATTTGAACATTTCTTCCATTTCCTATGTTACCTTTTTACTCTGAGAGTGTCCATTTGTATGCAAGTATTAATGTAGTCCCATTTGTTTTTTTAATGTTACCTATATTTTTTGTATCATATTCAGGAAATTGCCAAATCTGGTGTTAAATAGCTTTCCCCTCTTCTGGGCATATATACTAGAATTGGGTTTTTTTTTATATTGTTTACATCTCGATCTGATTTATGTTGAGTTAATTTTTGTAGATGGTATATGCTAAGGGCTGAGCTTCATAATTTTGGATGTGAATAACCATTTCTCTAACACTATTTGTTAAAGAGACTGTCTTTTCCCCACTGAATGGTCCTGGCTTCCTTTTCCAGAGCATTTGACCATATGTACCATGGCTTTTTTTATAGTCATTCAGTTAATATACATTTTATATTTGTTTTACATATTTTTTTGTAAAGGTCTTGATTTAATTTATATGGTTTGGATGGGATTATAATCCAGTAGTAGTGTGTTTGCTTCATGTGCACAAGCCCCTGAGTTTCAGCCCCATCACCACAAAAAGAAAATATATGTGGTTGATCCCTTAACATTGATCTCAGCCAGCAGCAGCATAATTCAAACCTGAATAAGACTTATCTCACATGTATTTTCTCTGTGAGGCACATAACAACCCCTACCCAGTGCATGCACATGTCTCTTGTGCTAGAAATTAAATCCACACTACAATCTTTCTATGCTTGGGAGTGATCATATATCTGCAGTAAAATTACAGTGGTGTGGGGGTCATGTTGCCAGAGAAATTACCAACAAAATGCACAAAAGCATATCAAATTTGTTACCAAGTAGACTGCAGAGAAGATGCTTGTTTATGTTATGAGAGGGGAAACAGCCCCAGCTGGCAACATGCATTCTTTTGTTACTCAAATCTTTCATGTCTCTGCATGTCTGCAAAGGACCACATGAGTGCTGTGACTGTTGGGGTTCCATACAGATTTGAATGAGTATATAATTTATGAGTATGACAGTGAGTACAAATGTACAGTCTGTATTTTGTGAGTACTCACAGGGTTGGCAGCCAGTTCAGTCAGTGTGAGAACACTTTTCTCACCTCCAAAAGATTCTGTTGCCTGGAGCGGTCTGGTTCCATAGTCTTCCCTCTAGTACTGAAGATCAATAATTTTTAAAATAAGGAATTTTAAAGTAAATTTTTTTCTTTAAAAGTCAGAAATTATTGCTTAGCTTACGAAATGCTCAGGTAGGTGTACCAACTAACATTAAGATTTGTTCTAGAAGATATAGTAGGTAATCAGTCCTAGTTTCTTCCATGTCATACCAGACAGACCTATGGAGAAGAATCACAGAGCTTTTGGCAGTTTTGTTACATTTTGTCATTGGATTTTGTAGCAGGTCTCTGAGGAGTATCGGTCAGGACTGAGCACTGAACAGCAGGCTCTGCTGGCATTTCAGTCTGGAGTGGATCAAGAAGAAGATAAAAAAGAGGTATGTGATGTGATGGTGCTGCTTCTGACTTCTGTGTGAAGTTGGAAGCAGTTCACTAGTCTAACTCATTAGAACAACAAATTCTGGGACTGGAGAGATAGCTCAACAGGTAAGAGCCCTTCCAGAGAACCTAAGTTCAATTCCCAGCCCCTCAGCCACCTAATAGTACCAGTCTCAGATGACCTGATGCCTTCTTCTGGCCTTTGCAAGCACTGTATGCACTTGGTACAGAGGCATACATACATGCAAAACATTTTGCCAACATGCACAAGAAAACTGAAAGATTTTAGTAACCGAAAATGCATGTTGCTTGCTGGGACATATAAAAATAAATAAATATTTTTTAAAAATGGGAAAGAAAAATCAGAAATTCCAAGGATGTTAAGTCAGTATGATATGCTTAACTTCTCTTATAGACTCTTGGGATTTAAGCTGCATTTGTGTGAAATCAAAGATTTGATTCAAGTGAAATTCCAGCTGTACATATTTGCCACTATAACTTATGTTATATTATGTTATGTTATAACATACTTTTATGTATGGCTCCATGGCCCTTCAATGAACAGGTAGTTTAAACTAACAGTTTAAATCCTAGCTGGCCATGTGCCAGTGTCAAATGGGAAACATTCTTCTTTTACCAAAGTGTATGTGTAGATATGTCATCTCTTTGAGTAGCCTGTGTCCTTGAAAGAGAATACGTTAATCCAGAGGTATAAACAGATCATGCACAGTGTAGGAGCACTTGCTTTTATTATGCTCATTCTGTTTATGAGCATGATACTCTGATATACTTCATCTCTTTTGTACTTCTCTTATCATGTTTGGCTGGCTTGGAGTATATTTTTGTGATGTGATTTTAGTCTTTACAAGTTAAGTGGGCTATTGTTCTATTATAGAATGCCTCCCTTCCTTTCTCTGTGGCTCTGCTTTTATGATACTGCTTGAGAGCACAGAGTAAATGTAGTATTACCTTATTGTGTCAATTATAACAATTTCCTAGGTATTATTGACAAGTGGACTATACTGAGAGCAATCTGATACACTCGTGTGTGTGTGTGTGTGTGTGTGTGTATGTGTGTGTGTTCAGATCATATTAATTATTTCAGCTTTTACTAAGGGTAAACTAAACTTTCACTTTTACTGGTTTGTCTATTAGCAAAATAGTTATGTACTTGAAAACAGTCCTGTTGTCAATCTAGAAGGAAGTTAATGGTTTTATCACATGTAACTTTGTTATCTGACAGTTTTCTTCTGTTTAGAATAAAAATATTACCCTTCTTTGCAAAGTTGTGTGAATGGGCTTGATAATTTTAACTTCTTTTCTTTAGCGTCAAAAGCAATATCTGAGACACAGGAGGCTTTTCATGGATATTGAGAGAGAACAAGTGAAAGAACAGAACAGACAAAGGGAACAAAAGAGGAGGATTGAAAAGTAAGTTCTTTGATTCTCATTCTGAGACTGAAGTAACCAGTTCGGGTAATGGAATGCTTGCTAACACCAAAGGCTAGAAATCACCATGTTTAGGCTCATGGTATAGCTCAGTGGTAAAACATGTGCTTAACATTCATGGCGCCCTGGGTTCAGTTCTCAGCTACTACACCACTCACTACCCCAAAAGAAAAAAAAAAAAAGGAAGAGGAGGCAGTAGTCTTTCTTCTTTTCTTTTCTTTCTTTTTTTTTTGGGGGGGGGCATTTTTTTTCCTACATTCACTTTGTAGGTACTCATTATCTATACCAAGTTAACTTCATACCTGTAGTCATCTTCCTGCCTCTGTGTCCCAGGAGCTAGGATTGCAGGTGCACTACCATGTCTTGCTTGTTTGTTTGTTTTTTTTTTTAAATTTATTTTTAAAGATTTATTTTATTTTATCTGTATTTATTTATCTGTAGCTGTCTTCAGACACACCAGAAGAGGGCATCAGATCCCATTACAGATGGTTGTGAGCCCCCATGTGGTTGCTGGGAATAGAATTCAGGATCTCTGGAAGAATAGTCAGTGCTCTTAACCTCCGAGCCATCTCTCCAGCCCCTTGATTTTTTTTTTTTTTTTTTTTACAAACCTAATTTTTTAAAACAGTTTTTAAGTTCATATTAAACTTGAGTGACAGAGTAACCTCCCACAGTGTACAGCTTTCCCACTAGTACAGTTTGTTACATTTGATGAGTGTACATTAGCATACTAGTACCCAGAGTTTATGGCATGCTGTAAAATTCCTTTTTGGTGTTGCATATTCAAGTATATAGTAATGAAATGTGTCACACATATATACAATTATCTCCATTGTCCTGAAAACCTGTGCTTGGCCATTTCCTCCCTCTAAGGCCATCACCCCTCTGGCTCTGTGGTTTCACTTCCTCCAGTGTGTGTGTAAGCTTTTCAGGTCAGTTTCCTATGGCTAGTGATATGCATTTAAAGTTCTTGCACTTCCTTTTTGTGTTCCCCTAGTTGCTTCTTTTTAAAATGTATTGTGGGTAGGGGGGTAGAAGGTACTCACACATGTGGAGGTCAGAAGACAGCCTGTGAGAGTCAGTTTTCTTGCATCCTAAGGATCAAACTCAGGCTGTCCAGCTTGGTGGCAAACACTTTTACTGGTTGATGCATTTTACTGGCCAAATAGTTGTTTTAAAAAATATTTAATTAAAAACATTAAATAGTAGTCTATCTTCTTGATGTATAACTGTTCTAAGTATTCTTTTGTCTGCTTAAGGTCATCTTAGATGCTTATACAATTTGGTACTTTTGAATAAAGCTACTGTAACAACTGCTGTGTGAATTTTCCTAAGGACATATATTGTTGGCTCATTTGGGTAAATATGAAGTGTGCTTTATCTTTGTAAGAAACTTCCATAGTGTCTTCCACAGTGGCATCTTTTGCATTCCCATGAGCAGTGAGAATTCCTGTTGCTCATGTCCTTGTCAGCATTTGGTGTTGTCAGGATTTGGGGTCTGGACATTGTAATAAACATATATTAGAGGAGTGATATCTCACTGTCACCGTTCAGTGCCCTGATGACCTATGACATGCAGTGTCTTCCCACATGCTTACTTGCCATCTGCTTACCTTCTTGGGCTCTGTGTCTATTCATATCTGTTGTCTATTTTTTTAAACTTTATTTATTCAATGTATGTGAGTATACTGTCCAACCTTCAGGCACCTTTTCTTGTCTGATCTGCTAAGACTTCCAATACACTGTTGAGAGAAAATGGTTGAAGAACAATTCTTGGTTGTTTCTGACTTAAATATGGAAGCTTACAATTTCCCACCATGAAATATGGTCTTAGGTTTTAAATTTTTTGTAGGACATATAGAGGTCAGAGGTGGATGAGACAGGTGTCTATCTCTGTCGTGTTCTGTTGCCTGGGCCCTGGATCCTATGTGCTCTTGGGGGTTGGAAGTGAGTTGGCACAGAGTCAACAACACAGACTCCAGGAGCAGGTGAGAATGCTGCAGTAAGCTCATCTGAAAATACTCTCCACCTGGGCCCCATTGGTTCCAAGAAAGTATCTGTCCTAAACAGCAGCTCCTGATTGGCTGGCATTATTTGCACCAGCAATCCTTGCTCTCTCTCGAGGCAGTCCTCAGTTAGGTCCTCCTGCAGGAATGCTGGTATCACAGATAGTCCTCAGTTAGGCCCTCCCAAAGGAGATGCTTTTGCAGTTGCATTGCCCAGAGGCAGCCCTGTGATTCCTGCTACAGTGTTCCACTTGATTTTTGAGACAGAGTCTTTCATTGAACCTAGAGTTTGATATTTTGGCTAGGACAGCCCCTGGGATCTTTGTTTGTATTCCTTAGTGCTGGGGTTACCATGTCTGCCTTTTATATGGGTCCTGATGCATACAGGCACTTTACCTACCAAGCTCTCTCCACAGCCCTCTGAAATGGGTGTAATACCTATTTTCTAGTATGATGATTACATGAAATGGAGAAATATATGTAGAGGACTTTTGTGTCTGGCATTTAATAAAAATTACAGTAAAGAGTCTCTGTCAACTGCCACAAAGTTTAATAAATAGAAGGCAGACAGATGGAGAAAAGGAGACCCGAAAATGCTAATTATATTGCTGAAAGTAGAGCAGGGATCATTTCAGGTAAGGCTTCTTAAACTTTATTCTCAGTACTTATTTTTATGTAAACCTGGGTATATAGTTTTATAAGCAGTATATAGCTGAAAACTTACTGCCAAATCATAAATCTACTTTCATTATATAATTATATATACAGCATAATACTAATCTTTTGCCATGTATTAAAGATGAGAAAATGTCTGTACTAATAAAATGGATGTGCTCACTTACTTTTACATAAATAATTATACATTAACTTGAATATTTGACCTTCAGGACATAAAGGCTTTTCAACGTTTTTCAGAGTTGATATTTTGAGTTGATAATCATTAATGCTGAGAATTAACTTCAAATAACTTTGTAGTGCAAAATGGCTGAAGTATGTTCATGGTCTTGTTAGATGTTGCTAGAAATTATTTTCTAATCCCAAGCCAAAATGTATTTAATGTTTTTCTTTTAAATGAACTTTAGTTAGCAACTTTTAACAATAGTTTTTAAAAATGAAATTTTCTAACACAATCCAATCTAAAGAGTTACTAACTTGGAGTTTTCCAACTAATATAATCTTAAGATATAATAATTTCATCTTGAGGAATGATGTAGGAACATACTAAAAGTCTTTATTTTAAGAGCAGGAGACTTTCTATAAAAAACACTGCAATTTGCAACATAACAGTATTCTCAAATCTTTGCTGAGGTATTTCAGATACTGCTTAATTGCATGGCATGCTCAGTAAAAAGTGTCACTAAGCTCAAAATTAATGCCACAGGGAAGCCATGATGTAACTTTTAATTTTCATTGTTAGGTATTCAGAAACCTTTCACTTTTGCCAAAATCTTTATGAGCCCTCTATTAAGTTGTATAATCCTGTATGAGAGAGTGGCATACAGTTTAGAAAATTGGGCACTGGAGAATCAGACCAAATTCCCATCCTAAAGAAGACTGTCATCTGTCCTGTTTTTGATGAATGGATATGTTTTAGGAGCATAGGGAGTTGAACATGGTAGTAGTGAGTCTTGGCCAGTGACACCAAGGGGCTTGGAAAACAGGGCAATTCTGGTGGCAAATCAGGCACACAGAGCCGGAGGGCTCCATTAGGGCTGCCTGGGCCTTGTCTTTTTGAGACAGGACCCCACTGTATACCCAGATTGCTCTCAAATTTCACCTGCCTGAGTGCTATAACTACAGGCTTGTACTACTGTGCCCAACTTTATTGATCGTTTGGTTGATTAATTGATTGATTGTTATACTGTGGTTCAGACCCTGAGCCTAGCCTTGTTCCTACTAGTCACACATTTGCCTACTGAGCTAAATCCTAAACCCCTATGTTATTTCTTCTCCTGCCTTTTGCCTTTGCACTCCTCCCGACTCTCCCCTACCCTGTCCTCCTCCTCCTTGTGAGTTCTCCTTCACTACCTTCTCCTTTTGGGTTTTGTTTTAAAGATTTATTTGTAAGTATGTATATGTTTGTGTGTGTGTGTGTGTGTGTGTGTGTGTCTGTTTGTCTGCCTGTCTGTCTATCTGTCTGTCTGTGTGTGTCTGTGTATATGTATTTGTGTGAGAGAGCACGTGCCTGTGAATCCAGAGTAGGCTATTTGATTCCCTGGAGCTGGAGGTACAAGAGAGTGCTGAGAATTAACTCTAGTGATCTACAAGAGTAATACCTACTCTTAAACCCTGGCCCTGTCTCTCCATCTCATTTTGTTTGGTTTGTTTTTCAATATTTAGGGTAGCCAAATGTAGCCTTGAACTCCTGATTCTCCCGTCACTACTCCTAAATGCTGGAATCACAGGCTTAACCATAATACTTTGGCAGACTCTGTATTTCTTTTCCTTTTTTTGCCCCTATTAGTTGACTTTAAGAGCATTTTCCTTTCATTTAAATATCCTAATTCTTTCACAGTAGAGTGTACAAGGACACAGGAAGTTTTTATGACACTCCACTGGTGAGACTGGACTTCCTTTGAGGTGTTTGTCTTTATTCTTATACAAATATATATCCTACTTCCAAGGTGCGTAACAATACTGATGATACTGTTGTCTGAAAGACACTTGATAAAATGTGTAAAAGAGGGGAGATAGAGAGAGAGAGATTGTGTGTGTGTTGGGTTAGGTTGGTGGGTCCTGGAAAAAAATCCTTATGGTGTTATCTAGTGTAGTTTTTGGTAGAGCTCTAATATCTTAATGATTTTTTTTTTCTTTTTGAAGTAGGGTTTCATGTAGCTGAGGTTGACATTGAATTAAGCATATAGTTGAGGATGGCTTTGAACCCCTAGTCCTCCTACTGTACCTCTCAGTTTCTGAAATTGCAGGCATGCTTGGATTGAACCTGCAGCTTTGTGTATTTTAGGCAAGCAGTCAACTAACTACTGCATCCATAGCTCAGATAATCTGTGTTCTTAATGTTCTTCAGAATTGTGGCTTTATAATCTTTCTCAATAATAATACTAGAATCTAAGTAAGAATATTGGCTCTAAGGAAGTCATACATATGCCAGGTTTATCTTACTATGTCTTATCTTTTAGCCATAATTATGGTCTGATCAACAGTAAAGATATCTTTCAGTCCTTTGTGGGTCCAATAGGTTAAAGACAGAACAGAAATGCATTTAGCACAGTTTGTTTAACTGAAACCAGAAATGCATTTAGCACAGTAAACCTGTAGGTTTGATGTCTAACCTAAATCTTAGGACACATGGCATAATTAGTGGGGAATTTTTATTTAGCAAGACTATTGGCCTTTAAAAACAAAGCCTTAAGGCTTTTGTCACTGCCTTCTTCTAGATAATCTTATTCCCCTAGATTTATATTCTTGACCTCAGAAAATAATATGAAAGTTACTGATTGTTTTACAGGTGGCATCAGAAGACTTAAAATCATCTTGTTGACATATAATTAATTTTTTTTTTTGCTTTTTCCTTGCTGAAGAAATAAATTTATGTATTCTTTGATGGAGGCTGTGTGTTTTAACCTGATGCCAAAAACCACTTTCTAAAATAATCATGGGTCTGCTCTGTAAGCATGAATTTATAACTGCTTCTCTTTGCTCACTTATGAGAATTAAATAATATGATTTTCATTAAGTTAGCAGCTGCTTATGGTGTTTCTATTTGTTGATGGATGTCTTAGATTTAGGGATAAGAGAAATGAAATCTACAATACCAGTCTTCAAAACACCTACACAGTAGATTTGGATGAGAAAAACAGAAGCAGATAAATAAGTAGATCATCATTGTGCTTTGGATTAAGAGTTATAAAGCATCCACTCCCAGCTCTGCTTCCTACCTCCTTATAAAATGAGGATAGGACTGGAGAGATGGCTAAGTGGTTAAGAGCACTGATTGCTCTTCCAGAGGTCCTGTGTTCAAATCCCAGCAACCACATGGTGGCTCACAACCATCTATAATGAGATCTGACACCCTCTTCTGGAGTGTCTGAAGATAGCTACAGTGTACTTACATATAATAAATAAATCTTTAAAAAATAAATAAAATGAGGATAATATTATATATCCTGTAAAGGTGCATTGTTGGCCAAACTAAGGTAGTATCTAAATGAACTTGACACAAAATTTTCAATAGCTGTTAGTGGCTGCTGTTATTATTAGAAATAAAAAGGGCTGGAGAGAAAGCTCACAGGTTAAGAGCATTGACTGCTCTTCCAGATGTTCTGAGTTCAATTCCCAACAACCACATGGTAGTTCACAATCATCTGTAATGGGATCTTATGCCCTCTTTTGGTGTGTCTGAGGAGAGAGACAGTGTACTCACATTCATAAAATAAATAAATCTTAAAAAAAGAGAGGAAGGAAGGAAGAAAAGAGAAGAGAAGAAGAGAAAAGAAGAGAAAAGAATATGTGGAAGCACAGAACTATTTATAAACCAAAATTTAGGGCCTGGGTGGCAGAAAGGGACAACTTCTCAAGCCTAGATATTGAATTACTAGGAACTGTATGAGATAAAGATGGAATTGTAGGTTAAAGGACTACCATTGCAAAAGCAGTGATTTGTGAGATAATATGATATTTCTGATGTGATCAGAGCTAAATAAATTGCATGAAGTAAGCCTTCAAACATAAAGACAAGATCATAAAGAGCTTACTGTCTCAGGAGGAAGTTGGACTTTATACTGAGAACAGTTAGGAGCTCAGCTAAAGGCATTGTGGGAATAGATAAGACTAACAGCTAGGAGGTTATTGAAATAAGACAAGAGAGTAAAATTAATTTAAAAATATATATGAAACCCTTGTTGTGAGTCAGTTATATTACACAGATTACTGTATTCAGTTGATTCAGCTATCCTTTATGGTAGGTTACCTAATACTTTAGAGATATTAACTAATTTGCAGATTTCAATAACTTGATAAGGTAGACTTTGTTCTTTTCATTTTAAAGATGAGAAAATGATCCCTAGGCAGTCTACCTGATGTAAGATTACACTTAATAAGTAGCAGAACTGGGGCGTTATCCCAAATTTGGTACCATCGCCTGATTTTAGAAATCTTTAACATGGCTTGTCACACGTGTCAAGACCAAGCTTGGTAAAGAATAGAAGGCAATTTTAAGAGGGAGAATTAAGGATGAGTCCTAGACCTGTGGTTTATGCTACAAAGTGAATGAGGCACTGTTAAACACAGGAAGGAAGTGTGGGTAGAGGATACATTTAGACTAGGGCATATGAGCTTGAGGCACATAAAGATTTCAGTTGGAAATGCTAAATTCTTCTTCCAGTTATTGTCATTGTTATTATTAGAGATGGGTCTTATATAATAGCTCAGCTTGGTCTGGAAGTCACTATGTAACTGAAGACAGCCCTGAATTCTTAGACTGTTGCCTATATCTCCTGAGTGCTGGGATTCTAGGTGTGAACTGCCATGCTGAGTACTGAGCCCTGGGTTTATGCTATGCAAGTATCCTACTAATTGAGCTACATCCATAGCCCTTACTAAATAAATTGCTAAGGAGTAATACTTTGAAAACCAGGGAATGGGAGTCATGGGAAGGGCTGCATAGGAAAGGTGTATGAGCAGAGAGTGAGACTGTGCTGGGTTAGCCTTTAGGATTTAGTCCTGTGGGTCAAAGAGGCAGACTTACACTTCTTTGAGAAGCTACTTTTCTGTAGAACACCTCTTTCAATGAAGAATAAGCCAGTTTCTCTATCATAGAAACCAAATTCCTTTTATTTGAGCATATTATTAGTTTTGGCAAATTTCCATAATTGCACAGAAAGAAAGTCCAGGGAATCAAAAAATAACCCCTGTTTTCAGTTCTATGCATTTACTTTAGTTTCACTTTGTAAAGAATTAGTGGTGTGTTTGGCCTTAACTTTTTGGAAGAGGACTAAGTGATGAGAAGAGTTTTTATAGGGCACAGTGGTACACACCTATAATCCTAGAATTAGGGAGGCAGGGGCAGGTAAATCTCTGTGAGTTCAAGGCCAGCCTGTTCTATATAGCAAGATCCAAGCCAGCCAAAGCTATCTAATGAGAACAGGTCTCAACTGAGATTTCTTTTATTTATTTATTTATTTAGCTGTCCTGGAACACACTCTGTAGACCAGGCTGGCCTCAAACTCGGAAATCCTCCTGTCTCTGCCTCCTAAGTGCTGGCATTAAAAGCATGTACCACCACTGCCCAAGGAGACCAGGTCTCAAAAAAACAAAGTTTTTGAGTTGTTTCCTCAATGAGAAGGTAATATTTTATATTAATTTATATACAGTTTCATAATGATTATATACACTTAAGATGTATAAACATTAGTATCTACTTGTTTAGTTGTGAGATACCGAGTATATTGAATTTATAGATCAACTTTCAGTCTGTCGGACTCTTACCTCTTTTTTGTTGAAAAATTGACATTGGTTTGAGAATACCTTTATTATTACCAGATAGATGTTGTAAAAGCAGTCACACCATTGTTCTGACTTCCTCTAGTTTCTGTTGTATATCAGTAAAGGGCATGTTTGCATTAGAAGCTTTGAAGACATTAGAGAATAGAAATGTGTTTATAGAGCAGTTGTTTATTTATCAACCTTTGTAGCACTATCATTTTGTTCTTTTCTGAGAGTAATCTATGGTGGTAATTCTTATCCTGAGAATTCTGGCCAAAGCTATGAATTCTTTCCCTAAGAAAATGCCTGTCAGATATCCAGTGAAAATGTCAAATTGACATATACATAAACTTGGATCCCAGGGACATTATCTATGACAGTGCTGTGGCTTTGAGAGTTATAGGTGGCTGTGAGTGGTAACTGAAGCAGAAGCCATAGGTTAAGCCATTTGGGGTGAAAATAGCATGGAAAAAAAGGAAAATGCCTACTAGAGCTTTAAGAAGATGGGCTTGCAAGGTAGACAGAGAAGGATGAGTCCAGAGAGGTGTGTGATAAAACCTAGCAAAAATAGTTTGTCCAAAGGCTGAGCAAGAACAGTTGCAAGGGCAGAGTAGTTAGCAAGGAGAGGGCAAGTCATTACGGACAAGAGAGTGCTCCCACACTTCCTTGGTCTTTTTTTTAATCATTGTTGTCAAAGAACTTTGTTTTGTTGTTGTTGTTGTGTTTTGTTTTGTTTTTGAGACAGTGATTCTGGCTGTTCTGGAACTCAATCTGTAGATAAAGTTGCCTCGAACTGAGGGATCTGCTTGCCTCTGCCTACCAAGTGCTGAGATTAAAGGCATGCTCCATCCATGGTCTGTGGAAACACACTAGTAGGCACACCCACTTGTATGCACACCAAAGAATGTTTTACTAGTGCCTATATGTTCTCAATTCAGTCAAGCTGATCAAGATGAATCTTTACAGAGCAGTATTGGGGAGGGATGCTTGGTGACCACGATGACGTTGCACATACAGCAGTTGTAACCATGCTCAAAAGCCCGGGTCACCATAGCATAGTTCACAGAAAAATAAAGAACTAGTGAGCAGGGCTGGAGAGATGGTTTAGCAGTTAAGAACACACTAACTGTTCTTCTAGAGGATCCAGATTTGGTTCTCAGGACCAACATGGTGGTTAACAATCATCTGTAACTCCAGTTCCGGGAATCTAATGCCATATTCTGCCCTTGGTGGGCACCACATGCATGTAGTACATAGACAAGCATAGGCAAAACACCCATACACATAAAATAAAAGGAAATACATTTTTTTAAGTGAAAAAGCATACCTTTAATTCCAGGACTCTGGAGGCAGGGCAGGCAGATCTTTGTGTGTTCGAGACCAGCCAAGACACAGCCAAAGCTACACAGAGAAATCTTGTCTCAAAAAATAAGACATAACAAAACAAAACAAGAATAAAACCAAAAAACACCAAATCAAACCGAACTGTTCTTTATGTTTGTAGATACTAGCCCAAAGCCGCTGCCATCCTATGCTCTGTCGTGTGGTGTGTTTCCAGTCTTTGCCTAATTCTCTAGCGTATGCTGAGTGCAGCATATAGTCAGTGTGCTCTGTGTATGTGCTTGTGCTAGGTTTTTCACTTCTCCTGTCTCATGTTCCCAGTTCAGTGCCTCACATACCTTTAACACTTGTCTTTCCTGGTATAAAGAGATTCTCTGTGCCCAGGTTGCAATAATGAGATTTCTCACCTCTGCCCTATTACACCTGTATGTTGTACTGCAGTTTCACTCGTACCATAAAAACAGTTTTTATGTGCTTTGATAAATACTTGACTTAGATTTACAGGGATAGCTCAGAAAATACGGTAAATGTGAGAAGGCAATTGAGAAAATCCTCGTTTAAATGGTCTTTTCTCTCTCCTGGGAGTGGCTCATGGTTAGCTATTAGAATATGGATGAATTGGCTCAACACTGAGAACATCCTGCCTATTTTTCTGGTGCCTGATCTTTTTGGCTTTTGTAGAATGGTGTCTAGAACTTAATTTAACCTAATTAAATGGAGGGTTTAATTCCCCCTGGAGCTCACAACCACCCCAGCTCCAGGGCCTCTGACACCCTCAGAACATCGAACACATAAAAAGTAAAATAAGTAAATCTTTGGAAAAGTGTAAGTATGAATTTGCTCCCCACTACTTTTCAGATGATAATCTTACTTGCTGTAATTTTTAGCAGTTGACCTGGACAGCATGTATTTATGAGTTCTAGCCTTAACAGAAGACATTTTTCTCATCTTATTCTGGGGGATTGAACTCATGGCTTTGCAGGTGCTAAGCATACTTTCTACAACTGTGTTAGAGAAACACAAGTCATGTTTCCTAACTGAAGCTCTTCAAATTATTTTGTGATTTCTCTCATTGCACTCACTGCTAATTTCCTTTCTGGTTATAATTGGAGATTTAACTAGATATAATTTATTGATGTACAGTAAACTATACCGACAGTATAAAAGTTGATAAAGTGTTTTTGCATGTGTGTGTCCATATTTTGTGTGTGCATGTGCACCCATGTATTTATAGCCTAGAGTATATAATAAGTGTTCGCTCTTAATCAGTTTTTACCTTATTTTTTGAGCAAGGGTCTTGCTGAGCCTGGAACTTAGCATTTCAGCTAGATTGGCTGACCAGTGACCTGCAAAGATCTGCCTGTCTCTGCTTTGCCAGGACTGGGATGGCAGACACATGCCACTGCACACCTGCCTTTTTCTTGGGTGCTGAAAATCCAAACTAAGACCTTCATGCTGGTATGACAAACACTTTAGTGACTGGGCCAGCTTCCCAGTACCAAAAGTTGGTAAGTTTTCAAATATGTGGCCATCAGTGTTATGACAATAAACATACCTGTTGTGCTGGCTACTTTTATGTCAACTTGACATAGGCTAAAGTCATCTGAAAAGAGAGAACCACAATTGAAAAAATGTCTCCGTATGATCGGACTGTAGGGCATTTTCTTAAATAGTGATTAATGGGGAAAGGCCCATCCTATTGTGGGTGATGTTATCCCTTGGCTAGTAGTCCAGGGTTCTATAAGAAAGTAGACTGAGCAAGCCAGTAACTAGCAACCTCTGTGGCTTCTGCATCAGCTTCTGCCTCTGGGTTGCAGCCCTACTTCAGTTTATATCCTGACTTCCTTTAGTGATGGGCTATCTATACTGTGGAAGAGTAAGCCTAATAAACCAAATTGCTTTTGGTCAAGGTCACAGCAATAGTAACCCTAACTAGGTCATCTGACATCCCCAGAACTTTTGTCATGTCCCTTGGCATCCTTCTATACCTTCTTCTAACCCAGGCAATACTAGTCTGCTTTTTAGGTAGGCTGGTTAAATATTTTAGAGTTATATTCGAGCATACTTTCGAGATACTATGGATTTGGTTCCCAAACCACTGCAATAAAGTGAGTATCACAAAAGAAAGCCACTTGGATTGTATTCCTACTGCATGTAAAAGTTATATTTTATAGCCTATTAAATGTGTACTAGCATTGTATCTAAAAATATATAATTATACACTTTCTAAATATTTTATTGGTTTTTGTGAATTTCACATCTTGCACCCCAATCCCACTCATCTCCTTGTCGCCTTGTACTCACCCTTCATCCTTGCAATCTCCCCTCCCAAAAGAAGAAAGAAATCTTGTTGTGATATGTCTTAGGTTTACTGCTGTGAACAGACACCATGACTAAGGCAACTCTTATAAGGACAGCATCTAATTGGGGCTGTCTTACAGGTTCAGAGGTTTAGTCCATTATCGTTAAGGCAACCATGGCAGCATCCAGGCAGGCATGGTCCAGGAGGAGCTGAGAGTTCTACATCTTACTGGCTTTTAGACAACTAAGAAGAGGGTCGTAAAGCCCACACCCAGAGTGACACACCTACTCCAACAGGGCCACACCTTCTAATAGTGCCACTCCCTGGGCTGAACATATGCAAGCTATCACATTCCACTCTCCGGCCCCCATACCGTTTGTTCATACACATGAGTCTGTGGGGCCCATACCTAAACAAAGCACAGTGAAAAATACATTTAGTCCAACTTCCAGAGTCCCCATAGTATATATAGTCTCAACAGTGTTAAAAGTTCAAGGTCTCTTCTGACATTCATCCAATCACTTAACTGTAATCCCCAAAGCAAGACAGGAAATCATCTGGGAAAACTCCAGTCTCTGCATCTCTGTCTGATGTCAAAGCTGTCTTCAGATCTCCAACTCTTTTTTTTTTTCCCATCATCTTTGTTAACTGCTACAGACTAGGGCTGGCGAGATGGTTCAGTGGTTAAGAGCTCTGACTGCTCTTCCAAAGGTCCTGAGTTCAAATTCCAGCAACTACATGGTGGCTCACAACCATCTGTAATGAGATCTGACTCCCTCTTCTGGAGTGTCTGAAGACAGCTACAGTGTACTTACATATAATAATAAATAAATCTTAAAAAACAAAACAAACAAACAAAAAAAAACCTGCAACAAACTTCTTTCACTTGGACTGGTTCCACTCCCTGCTAACAGCTTTTTTTAGCAGATAGCTCTGGCATCTCGAACATCTTGGGGTCTCCAAGGCAACTTCAGTGTTACAGCTTCTTGTTTTAATGTCTGGGATCCACACATGATCTTCTGGGCTCCTCTAAAGGACTAGCCAACTGTGCTCTCTGTAGTAGTCTAAGCTCAGGTTGATCCATCCATTGCTGTTGATGTTCTTGGTGATCGGGCCATGGTACTGGCATCTGCAGTACTCTGGGGTCTTCCACTGCAACTAGAGTTCACCAGTAGCCTCTCATAGGCTCTCTTCATGGTGCCAAGCCTCAACTCCTTTGCATAAGCCCTTCAGTCCCAGGCTGTGAAATACAACTGTGGCTACACCTCCTCAGTGGCCTTCCATGGCCTCTCAGTGCCAAGCCTCAGCCATTCTTCATGACACTTTCATGTCTTCAAAACCAGTACCGCCTAGATGACTCTTATAAATTTCCAAGTATAGCTCTAGCACAAGGTATAACCTTGGCTATCTCTGGAACACAGCTTCTTTGTGCTCTCAGAAAACGCTTCCCAGAAGATTTAATCTCAGTGATGCTGGTCTTTTCTTAATCCCCACTAATTTCTTAGCTCCAGCTAACCAGCATCAGTTTTCTCAGTAGTCCCTTTTATTCTGGACTCTAAAGCCAGTGACTAAAACTGCCAAGTTATGCTGCTTGCTGGGGTACGAACATAGCCCCTTGTTCTATTACATTATCACCAGTTTTGTGTTTTCCAATTCCTTCACTGCCTAAGCTTGCTGTCCTGGAACTTGCTCAGTAGATTGACTTTGAACTCAGAGATCTTCATGCCTGTCTCTTAAGCACTGGGATTAAAGGCTACCAAACCTGGATTTAAGTTTTTCTTTACCTAGAACTTGTTCTGTTCTAGGCTGGCCTTGAGCTCAGATATCTGCTTGTCTTTGCCTCCTGGGATTAAAGGCTTGTACTACTACCATGCCTGGATCTAAATTTAGCTGGGTGGAATCTTGCCACAAGGTCATTACTCCCTTAATTCAATGCAATATCTTTGAACACTGGATTCAGCTCCATTTCACTTCTTGGTGTCCCTTTAATAATCAAACTATATATTTTATGTTTTTCCTTTCTCAGCTTGCTATGCTTGTTTAAAGTACTTTTCATGAGATTTAACCAGAGAGCAAAGTCTCTGTTGAGCTTTTTTGAGACTTCCTTTGTCAGTACAATTAATATAAATCTCTTTACCTTAGCCTCAGGTAGACACTTCAGACAAGTGCAAAAAGTAGCCAGATTCTTCACCAAATTACCACAAAAACACATTGAAATTTTCCACTGAAACCTCTTGGGCCACGTCCACATAATTCAAATCACTCTCAGTAACAAAGACTTCCATATTCCTACTAGGATAGCCCATTAAGCCCCATTTAAAATATTCCACTGCTTTCCAAATCCAAAGTCCCAACATCCACATTCTTCCAAACAAAAGCATGGTCAGACCTATCACAGCAATACCCCATTTCTGTCTTAGTTAGGGTTTTACTGCTGTGAACAGACACCATGACCAAGGCAACTCTTATAAGGACAACATTTAATTGGGGCTGTCTTATAAGTTCACAGGTTCAGTCCATTATCATCAAGGCAAGAGCATGGCAGCATCTAGGCAGGCATGATGCAGGTGGAGCTGAGAGTTCTACATCTTCACCTGAAAGCGGCTAATGGAGGACTGACTTCTAGGTAGTTAGGATGAGGGTCTTATAGCCCACACCCATAGTGACATACCTACTCCAACAGGGCCACACTTTCTAATAGTGCCACTCTCTAGGCCAAAAACATGTAAACCATCATGTGATAGCTGTAGTGTGTTACAGTGTGTCCCACAGTATACCCTTTTGTCCACAATTGCAATGAGTCATTGATCTGGTTTGAGGACTTTGGCTTCTGCTATGCTACTTCCAATACTAGACTCTTATGGGATTCCTTTCAGATAGCCTGTTGTTGCACTGTGTCATGGAGATCCTGTAGTTTTGGTTCTATAGGACTGGCCTCTTCATGAGCTCCATCAGTTCATTGATGGGGTAGATATTGGTGTGGGCCACTTCAAAACACTGAATCTGAGCCTGGGAGTTATCTGAGCTAGTTAGCTCTCCTGCTGTCCTGCATCCACACCTCCAGGTCAAGCTTTCCATCACTGACCTGCCTAGTTCAACCAATGTTGGAGCCAGCAAAGGACAGAACTAGCTCTCATGAACTCAGTGCTGGCTCACCCGTGTCCAAACCATCAGACCAGCTCTCCTGACTGATGTAGCAGGTGAGGGACTGAGCCAGCTTTCCCCAATCTTATACCCTCAGGGCTGGCTGGCTCACCTACAACCATGCCCTACCACCAGAGTCAGTTCTACTGTGTTCCCCAATGAAGATGTAGAGTCCTCTATCCTGAGTGCTGCAGCCTGTGAGGGAGAGGGCCAGCTCTTTTGCTCTTGTGACCCTGGGG
This sequence comes from Mus caroli, assembly GCF_978045245.1. Taxonomy (NCBI): domain Eukaryota; kingdom Metazoa; phylum Chordata; class Mammalia; order Rodentia; family Muridae; genus Mus; species Mus caroli. The sequence continues at coordinate 34,516,286 of NW_028227266.1, read as the reverse complement.
CCAGCTCTCTGGCCTGCGGAATGTGGCAGGAAGTTAGAGGAAGGGAGATCATCTCGCCTCATCACTGTAGTTGAATGGCAGACAAGTGGCAGGGCTGGCTCTCCCATGATAACCCACCGCCCTGATATCCCCATCCTTTCCACTCCCCTTCTTCCACCCACCCCTCACTGGACTAGTGGTTGGCTCAGGCTCACTCCCTGCCCAGGCCGCATGGCGCTAGGTAGAGGTTATCTCATGTAGAGATTGTCTTGGTCATGGTCTGCTGCATGAGGCCTGCGGGGTGCTGGACTGGTGGTTGTCCAGAGCTTGCTCCCCAAAAGGGCCTGGGGGCCTGGTAAAAGTTGTTTTGTCTCAGATTCACTCCCCACCCTCCCCATCCTCATATTTTTCATTTAAAATACCTTATTACATGGAGCAGTGGCATATGCCTTTAATCCTAACACTAGAAAGGCAGAGGCAAGAAGATCTCTGTGATTGGAGGCCAGCTAGGGCTACATAGTGAGACCATGCTTCAAATAAATTCTTTATTAGTAAATGTTGACAATCATCTGAGTCTTTAACAAATTTGTAACCTTTTTATTAGTCCAATCTCTTGTCCTTATGTTAATGACTGCTGAATTGTCAGAGTGATAGTTACTGAGTACTGGAATGGCTATGGCAATTTTCCTTTTTTTAATTTATTTTTATTTTGAGACAGGGTCTCTCATTCACTTTTTAGTCCAAGCTGAGCCAGAACTTGCTGTGTAGCTCAGACAAGCCTTGATATTCTGCAGATACCTGGATAATAGTTTCTGGAAATAGAATAACAGTAGCATTAACTGACTCTTCTTTTTATAAATATATCTCTTTGGTACATGGTATTATTTGATAGCATTTTCCCACAGTAATACTTTCAAATTCGGAGTAAAGGGACTGTTGCTTAGCTGAGTTAAAGAGTGATTGCCTAGCTTGTGTGTGTGTGTCCCTTGGCTTGCTGTCTGGTACCAAGAAAGTAGTAGAGGAGGGGAGAATTGTAACTGGAAGAAGAGAGAATCGTAAGTTAGAGCCCTGCCTGGGTCGTATAGTGAGCTCCTGAGCAAAACAAACAAGCAAAGTCTTCTTAAACCCTGCTGCTGCTTCATGAACTAAGTTCTTATAATGTTGTAACTCCTTCATTTCAACTGCGTTCACAGCAACTTAAGCAGAAGTAGATTTCTTTACCAAGACACCATGTTCTTTGTTCACCTCTTGATTGTAACTCCTAATCATTTGCAACGAGTCTGTCAGAGGTTGGTGGATCATCAAGCTTCACTTCAAAGTCTAGTTTCCATGTTTTTTCCTCTGCAATCTGTAGCTATTTTCTCCACTTTAGTTTTGAATCCCTAAATGTCAACCATAAAACTTGGCGTCAACCTCAGCCAAGATCCTTAACAATACTTTATTTAGCCTCCTAAAGAGTGGCTCTTACTCAAAATGAATCCTTTCCAGAATACTTTTACAGTTTACTTTGCCCAGATGAAGCATTAGATCTATCTATCCATAGGAAGTATGGAAACAACACTGGTCTCTTTATATATGTCCATCAGAGGTCTTGGGGATTCAAGTTCATTATCAACAAAGATTACTCTCCCCCCACCCCCACCCCCCAGAAGAACCTTTTTTTGTTTTCCCAAAGAAGTACTTCTCAACAGTGGGCTTAAACTACTCTATGACTAGGCTAGGGATATAGCTCCCCTGGTAGATTGCTTGCCTAGCACACACACACATCCATGGGTCTGATCTGCAGCACCACAAAAACTGTGTGATAGTACATACCTGTAATCCCAGCACTCAGGAAGAGACAAGGGGGCCAGAAGTCATCCCTTGAATCCTGACTAGCCTTAGTTAATGTCATCTTGACACATCCTGGACTTCTTTGAAAGAAGCTTTAATTGAAGATTTGCCTGGATCATGTTGGTCTGTGGGTGTATCTGTGAGGAATTGTGATTAGTAATTGATGTAGGCAGGCCCAGCCCATTATGGGTGGCACTTGTTCCTCAGGCATGTTGTCCTGAGCTGTATAAAAAGCTAGCTAAGCATGAGCCAGGTAATGAGCCCAAAAGCAAGCCAACAAGCAACATTCCTCCATGTTTCTGATAATTAGGTTCCTGATTAACTTCCTGCTTTGACTTCCCTTTATGATAGACTGTGACCTGGAAGTATAAGATGAAGTAAAGCCTTTTTTCCATTAAGAAGGGACCAGATACTCTGTCATAGCAACAGAAAGGAAACTAGAACACTAGACTACACAATGAACTCCAGGCCATCCTGGAACACATGGGGCTTGTCACAAAATTTCTTTCTAGTAAACATTTAAATGGATGTTTTGTCATTTAGGTTTGTTCCATGTAGAACACAAGCAAAACAGACCGTATACTGTGTGATAAGTATAAGTCTCTGGGATTTTCGGGTTGGGAAATGAGCATTGGCTTTAAGTTAAAGGAACTCTAGCACCTAACCATCTCATACATCTCATACTTTGAAGCTTTGTAAACAGGCATTGACTTGGTTTTAAAGCTCCAGTGAGACTTGTAAGCAAGCTTTAGTATGCTTATAGTATGCTTTGTCTCAACTAATACCTGACACCTGAGATAGGTGTAGACTTCAGTCTTAAAGTTTTTATTTGCATCCCTTTTGTTGTGATATACTTTAGCATTTCTATCTTTATGTTTTCAGATTTACATCTCTGACAAAATCACGTTTACTGTCTTTTTTAACTCAGAAATTGTTGCTTTCATCCATGGAAGATTTATTTCAGTCTTTTTCATGTTATTTCCTGTTGTTCAACTTAGGGTCTCACTATGTAGTATAGTCTGACCTGGAATTCACTGTATAGATCAGGCTAGCCTCAAACTTAGGATGATCCTCACCCTGCAGCTTCTTGAATGCTGAGATGTATATATACTGCCATGCCCAACAGATCTTTATTTTTGAACATATATAATATGTCTGTAGTAACTATGTAAATGTCCTTCTATGTAATTCTAACCCAACAGTCCGGTTGTAGTTGATCTTGTTTGATGATTCTGCTCATTGTGAGTGCTTTTCCTGCCTCCTTTGCATACTTGTCTTAGTCACTGTTCTATTGCTATGGAGAGTCACAAGACTATGGCAACACTTAGAAAAGTATTTCACTGGGGCTTGCTTACAGTTTCAGAAGTTTACTTCATTATCATCATGGTAGGGAGCATGGCATTATGCAGGCAGGCACTGGAGCAGTAGGTGAGAGTTCTGCATCCTGGTCCATAGGTAAACAGACTGACTGACTCACTCTGGGCTTGGCATAGGCTTTTATGTATGTATCTGTCTGCCTGCCTGCCTGCCCTACCTACCCATCTGGCTGGCTGTCTTGTTTATTTGGGGAGACAGGATTTCTTTACATTGCCCTTGCTATTCTGGAACTCACTCTTTAATCTAGGCTAACCTCAAAAACTCAGAAAGATCTACTTGCCTCTGCCTTTCAAGTACTGGGATTAAAGGTGTGCACCACCATGTCCAATATAGGGCTTTTGAGACCTCAAAACCCATTTCCAGTGACACATTTTCTCCAACAAGACCACACCCCTTAGTCCTTTCAAAATAGTTCCACTCCATGGTAACCAAGCATTCAGATCTATGGGCCTGTGGGGGCAATTCTATGGTGGCATATGTTGATTGGATGTCTGTACTGGTTGGTTTTTTGTTTTGTTTTGTACATGACACAAACCTAGACATATTTCAGGAAAATAATTCTTTTTTTTTTTAAAGATTTATTTATTTATTTTATGTATGTGACCATACTGTCTTGACACACCAGAAGAGGGCATAGGATCCAATTCCAGATGGTTATGAGCCACCATGTGATTGCTGGGAATTGAACTCATGACCTTTGTAAGGGCAGCCAGTGCTCTTAACCACTGAGCCATCTCTCCAGCCCCAGGAAAAGAATTCTTAATTGAGAAAATGTCTGTGTTAACACTGGCCTGTATGCAAGTTTTTGACATATTTTCTGGATTAATGATGAATGTGGGAGGGGCCAACTCACTGTAGTCTCTGCACCCTTGGACAGGTGGGCCTGAGTTATATAAGAAAACAATCTAAGCAAGCGAGGAGAAAGCCAGTAAGTAGCATGCCTCGTGACTTGTGCTTTGATTCCTGCCTCCAGTTATTGCCTTGAGTTCCTGCCCTGACTTCCCTCATTGCTGTGACTTTTGAGTTGTAAGATAAAACATAGACCCTTCTTTCTCAAGTCGCTTTTGTCATGTGTTTATTACAACAGTAGAAACTCTAAAACAATATCTATCATTATGATTTACTCTTTACCTTTTGGTTGGTAAGTGTATTGCTATTACATATGTGTTTTACTCAGGGAATCCATCAAGTTACATTTGAATTTTCCCCTGTGCTGTTGTCTAGAATCATTGAAGGCACTAACTGTTGGCAATAATAGTGATTGCTTTTCTATTTCTCATCTATTAGGGACTACAATATTTTGCTCATTGATATCAATGTCTTGAAAGCTGTTATTTCTGGTGTTTTATATTATTTGTTTGTTTTTCCCTCCCTCCCTTCTTCCCTTCCTCCCTTCCTTTCTCTCGTTTTCTTGAGATAGGGTTTCTGTATATAGCCTTGGCTACCCCAGAACTAGCTCTATATACCAGGCTGGCCTCAAGCTCAGACATCCCTCTGCCTCCAGAGTTCTGGGATTAAAGTCAAGAGTCAGTACTGCCTGGCCTTATTTGCATTTTAAGTTTCTTTGGTGTGAGGACAAACCTGGCCACTGTTACACTGTTTTGGTAGTGACATACATCCTACGTATCAGTAATTTTTACCTGAGCCTGTTTTTATGCTGGGATTCTGTATTGGCTAGTTTTGTATCAACTTGACACAGCTGGAGTTATCACAGAGAAAGGAGCTTCAGTTGAGGAAATGCCTCCATGAGATCCAACTGGAAGGCATTTTCTCAATTAGTGATCAAGGGGGAAAGGCCCCTTGTGGGTGGGACCATCTCTGGGCTGGTAGTCTTGGGTTCTATAAGAGAGCAGGCTGAGCAAGCCAGGGGAAGCCAGCCAATAAGGAACATCCCTCCATGGCTTCTGCATCAGCTCCTGCTTTCTGACCTGCTTGAGTTCCAGTCCTGACTTCCTTGGTGATGAACAGCAGTATGGAAGTGTAATCTGAATAAACCCTTTCCTCCCCAACTGCTTCTTGGTTGTGATGTTTGTGCAGGAATAGAAACCCTGAGTAAGACAAATTGGTACCAGAAGTGGGATATTCCTGTGACAACCTGACCATGTTTTGGGGAGGACTGTGGAAGGGCTTTGGAACTTTGCCAGAAGATCCATATGGTGTTAAGAGCTCTTTGGGATGTTGTGTAGGAGCTTGGAAGATAATGTTGAGAACAGTGCAGAAGATTGAGGCCTGGCTTGTGTAATTTCAGAGGGAAAATTAAAGACTCTTTTCAGAGCCATTGCTATTTTGGTTTGTGAAGGTTCTGTGGTTCTGGTTAGCTGGGGCTGAAGAATCAGCTGTGATTAACAAGATACCAGAACTACTAAAGCAAAAACTCTGCATTACTGGGACTATTGATGCTGGTTAGCTGGAGCTAAGAAACTAGCGGTGATTAAAAAGAGACCAGCATCATTGAGGTAACATCTTCTGGGAAGTGTTTTTTGAGAGCACAGAGGCTGTGTTCCAGAGATAGCCAAGGTTGTACCTCGTGCTACAGTGGGACTTGGTAATGTGTAAGAGTCATCCAGGTGGTACTGGTTTTGAAGGCATGAAGGGGTCACGCAGAGCAGCTGAGGCTCGGCACTGTGAGAGGCCATGGAAGGCCATTAGTGAAGGTGCAGCCTCAGTTGCAATTGATGGCCCAGGACTGAAGGGGTCATGCAAAGGATTTGAGGCTTAGCACCATGAAGAGAGCCTATGAGAGGCTATTGTTCAAGCCAAGTTACAGTGGAAGACAGCATTTTGGAGATGCCAGTACCAAGAGATGACTGCCAAGAACAGCAGCAGCAGTGGAGTACAGGCGGCTGGAGCCTAGAAGACAACGTGTGTGCTACAAAGGGCATGGCTGGAGAAGTGACCCAAGCCCTTGGAGGAGCCCAGAAGATCGTGAGTTGGATTCCAGACATTGGATGGTTGGAGATTGATTTTTGCTTTTGATTGTGACTGTGCCCTGATATTTTTCCCTCTTGAAGGAAGTTTTTTAGTGAAGCCCACAGTTAAGAGACTTTGAATTTTAAAGTACTTTGTATTTTAAAAGATACTAGATATTTTAAAGGGATTGAATTTTTAATATGTAAAGACTGTGGAACTTTTAAAGTTATTTAGATCTCGGGGATGAATAAGAACTAAGGGTTGAGGCTTACTAGTGATGTGTTTGTGTGTCAAGTTGACAAGGGGTCAATTGTACTGGCTAGTTTTGTGTCAGCTTGACACAGCTGGAATTATCGCAGAGAAAGGCACTTCAGTTGGGGAAATGCCTCCATGAGATTCAGCTGTAAGGCATTTTTTCAATTAGTGATCAAGGGGGGAGGTCCCCTTGTGGGTGGTGCCATCTGTGGGCTAGTAGTCTTGGGTTCTATAAGAGAGCAGGCTGAGCAAGGCAGGGAAAGCCAGCTGGTAAAGAACATCCCTCCATGGCTTCTGCATCAGATCCTGCCTCCTGTCCTGCTTGAGTTCCAGTCCTGACTTCCTTGGTGATGAACAGCAGCATGGAAGTGTAAGCTGAATAAACCCTTTCCTCCCCAACTTGCTTCTTGGTCGTGATGTTTGTGCAGGAATAGAAACCCTGACTAAGACAGATTCTTACATAAAATGTTTTACTAACCAGTTTTCATTTCCCTTTGAGAACCAATTTATATAGGTGATTAAAAGATAAATTCATGTCAGTAAACATGAATACTTTCTGAAGATGCTCTTAGATTGATGAACTGATTTTGTGATTTTCATTTTTTGAGGGCATTTCTTGAGTAATTTAGATCAGGAAACTAATTTTAAATAACAGTTTTAGAAAATTAGAATTATGTGTTTTTTTCACTTTCAGAATTAAGAAAAAGAAAGAACAACAACGCTATGCTGAAGAGCAGAGACTCCTAAGAATGAACTGTCACGAAGAACCTTATTCAGAAGAGAAGATAAGTGATGTTTTAGCCCAGTTACAACTGGAAGAAATAAAAGGAGCCAGAGAAAAACAGCAACAGAGAGAAAAAGAGTACATAAGGTGATTTTAAATGTTCTGTGTGAAATTCTCAGTCTAGAGGAGACCTAGTAAAAAGTAGGTATTCTCATATTCCTTAACAGATTTGCTTTAACTTGGTGATGGTGGCCCGTGCCTTTAATCAGGAGGCAGAGGCAGGTGCATCTCTGAGTTCCAGGACAGCCAGAGCTACACAGAGAAATGCTGTCTTTAAAAAAAAAGTCAGAGACACTGCATGCCTTCTCCTACTTTTCTTTATTTAGGGTGCATGCTCCACTACTATTTTGATTGGCTAGCAGCTGTTAGGGCTAGTACTGCATTTTCTTCTGCCATCTCCTACCCACTACATAGAAAGACTAGAGGTACAGAGGAGAGAAATCTAGCTATAAAATCAGGTATATACATATTATTCTCCTAGTAGTTGATTTACCTGACTGCACTGTATTTTTATAGATATGTAGAAGCTTTGCGAGCCCAGGTCCAGGAGAAAATGAAGCTTTATAATATCACTTTACCTCCATTATGCTGTTGTGGTCCTGATTTTTGGGATGCTCATCCTGATACCTGTGCCAACAATTGCATTTTCTATAAAAACTACAGAGGTAAGTTTCTTAAGGAATAGTTGAGTCTCAATAGCAATTAAAATAAAATATCTATATATAGTAACTTAAGAGAATTCTATTTTTGACTTTATAAAACAAATATGTGAAACAATGAAAATTATTATAGTTTAATTTCTGATTGGTCCTGCTTATGATAGAGAAGTGTTTCCAGCTCATCACACTGTATAGAAGAGGACTTGGATTCCAGATCTTCCCTTAATTGAACACTATTAAGAGATTGTACTTGCTGGGTAGTAGTGCACATTCCTTTAAACTCAGAACTTGGGAAGCAGAGTTAGATGGATCTCTTGGAGTTCCAGGCCAGTTTGGTCTACAGAATGAGTTCCAGGACTGCCAAAGGCTATACAAGAGAGGGCCTGTCTTGAGGGAAAAAAAAAAAAAGTTTGTCCTTTAATACTAAATTAGAAGTCTGTTATCTCCATACTTTAATGGTGTCTAATACAGACTTAAAAGCATATGTCCATATTAGACTGTCAGTTCTGCTGGGGAAACTAAGAAAGATGAGAAGCTCTATCAAGAGTCCCAGGCAGAGACAATGGAGTGAGTCCTTTCTGTAATGTTTCCTGCCCAGTAGTAAGTATTGATTTATAGAACATAGGAACTTTGTCAACGTCATATAAACACTCACTGAAAATATTGCCAGTATTTATATACTTCATCTGTGTGATATAATTTATCGGTCCTCCTATGAGTTACTTTAAAACTTTTTATGACAATATGAAATGCATGACATATTTTATATACTTCTCCCTAGTTCAGGCCACACTCCAGCATCATCAAACTCCTCTTAGACTTTTTGTATCTCATACACTTGGTTCTCTACCTATAGTCCTTTTTTTCCTTTTCTCCTGTTTATGCCTCAAAAGCCCACTTTTTTTCTTTGGTTTGGATTTTTTGAGACAGGGTTTCTCTGTATAGTCCTGGCTGTCCCACTTTATTTATTTATATATTTGTTTATTTATTTATATTTTGGTTTGGTTTTTCAAAACAGGGTTTCTCTGTGAAGCCCTGGCTGTCCTGGAACTCACTCTGTAGACCAGGCTGGGCTCAAACTCAGAAATCCACCTGCCTCTGCCTCCCAAGTGCTAGGATTAAAGGCGTGCACCAGCACTGCCTGGCAAAAGCCCGCTTTAAATGGTCCAGCTTCTCACATCTTTCTAGGGTTCCCTAGCTGTTCATTCATATCCATCTTCCTATTGTGATGACATTTTATATATGTCCATGGAAGCACTTTTTACTACAACTTTATTTGTTGCCATTTTCTATAATCTCTTTTCTTTCTTCACAGAGAGTTAGCCTCTATTGTCAGTACTCAATAAATATTTATTCTGTGGCTGGAATGAATGCCTATGGCATTTTTTGGCAATGAAGCAGTGCTAATAGGGAAACGAAGTGGGAGAGCCATCTAGAGTCTAACTTTATTCATCGCTGTGCCAATCTTCATTTGCAGCATATAATCGGGCATTGCATTCAGTCATCAATTCTTCTGATATCTCTGAGGGGAACGCAACTCTTCGAAATGCCATTCGTAATTTTGCTTCTGCACATAGAAGGACTCCAAAACAAAGTCTCCAGTAAGAGTCTGAAATCAGTACCAATGACTGGTAGTATTTCCACCTTCAGTTAAAATCAACCACAAGAATTATATAGAAAAGGCTGTTAATATGCATACGATGTATTATTTGGAAGGAAAGCAAGTCCATGTAACTGTCTATCTGCTTGGGACCAACATTGAAAGCTGATTGCCAAACTTGTCTCTTTGGTTTAAACCTTTGAGGAACCTGTTATTTTTAAAGTAATTAGAAAAGTAAGGTTTCTCCTACTTTTTTGCTGGACATTTTTTTTTAATGTATTTTAAGCTTTTTCTTTAATTAGAGAAACTCATGAGAAATCTTTGACATTATCTTACTCTCATCCTTCTGAAATTGTCTTTTGAATATTGACAGTACTGAAAGAGTCTGAGCTCTAATACTCATCTATAGTGCCATTGGCTTTTCTAGCTTTATATAAGAATTAGAAATGAGAAGAATTTGAATTTGGCATACATTTTTTAAAAAAAAATTTCTTCCCATCTCTTTTACTTTTTAAATGAATGCCTTGTTTTTCATTCAGTGACATTGGATATAGGACTTTAAATTTTATTTTATATTAAATTTGAGATTTTATTTATTTACTTTTATGTATATGAGTGTTTGTTTCAGTGTAGGTACAGAGGGCCCAGGAACATGAGTTAACTCGGGGTTTCTTTGCTGACAGCAAAAGATTATACAGTTTGTCTAAAAATTACTGTATATCTACTGTACTTAAATAACGTAAGAAAAAAACCCCAACACTTCATGCTAACTTCTCTTTTCACAGCTAAAGAGTGTCAGCAAAATGCTATGTCATGTAGAAAACCACAAGACAACCTGAAGCTACTGGAAGCCACAACAGTGTCAACAGTTCCAGCCTCACAGTGCACCCCTGAGCTACAGCCCTTCCAAAAGGCATTTTCCCCACGCCAAGCAAAAAATATCAAGAGTTTGTTTCTGAAATTTTGTTTACTTTACAAACTATAGATATGTTTTATGTCCAGTTTTCAATTTGGGCCTTACAGCTAATATTGATGTTAATATCACCTCACAAGCTGAAAGCGTAATGCTAGAAACATCTTCAAATTCCTTGTCATACTAAAAGCAAAATGCAAAGAAAGGAGAACACAAGAGCACCTTTTAATTTTAAAGTGTTTGGAAACATGTACAGCTTGGATACAGTTTCAGAGTTCCAGACACACATGTCCTTGTCATGTAAGCCAGACGCTTTGAGAAGCTGCAGTGGGACTGTGGTTAGATTCTAAGTTAAACCCAATGAGGGCAATAGACACAGCTCAAATAAGACTTGTGGATCATAGTATTCCCCTCTTTATGGTATGTGCAAGGGGACATATAAACATTTTTAGTTGTGCATGATGGTACATGTCTTTAATCCCATTACTATGGAGGCTGATGCAGAAGGATCAGGAGTTTGAGGACAGCTGAGCTACATGAAACTGTCTCAAAAAAATTTTAAGCCAAATAAAATAGTTGTTTTTCCTTCTGCTTCTGTTGCTATTCCTCATCTTCTTCCTTCTTTTTGTGAACAAATCAATAGGATCCTTTTTACTGTCAGACTTTCCCCTTGATTTGTATGTGTGACATCCTTCTATTTCTCCCTCTGCTTCACCACCTCACTGACACAGGGCTGCTTTTCTCTGCTACTTAAGCTGTTCAGCAGCTCACTCAACTGTTATGTTTGCTTGTTTGTTTGTTTGACCACATCTACAAATAGAGATTCCCAGGATTTGTGGTTTTGATCTTGGGCCAGAGTTCTGAACAAAACATTTTTAGAGCACTTAAGTAAATCCTGCAATATTGGGAAGGACATTGGCTCTTCTTGTGGTCTTCTCTGCCTGTCTACATAAAGAAGGTGTAAGCAGTCATAAGCTTTTGGTTTCTTGGGTCACTTTTAGTCATCCTGATGTATTGTTCTCTAGGAAATGCCAGCCCAGCACAAGGTTCCCTGCCCTCAAACTAGCTCTATCTATGACAACCAACTTTTATATAATTGTTACTAATTAACAATGTTAACAATAAAACATAAGAAACTAATAATGGCAGTCTCTCTTGAGTCTTCCCACTCTAAAAATCCCTTTCTAAACCTAGGTAATCATTAGTCTATTTCTTTTATGTATAAATAAGTCTTTGGGTGACTCCTCTTATAAATGAAATATACAATAGGAGCTCTTTTTACTGAACTTTTTCAGTTAGGCTGATGTCAATACTCATCTGTGTTGTAAGATTCATTAATGTGTTGAATAGTATTGATAGTAATAGTAATGATAAAACTATCTATCCATTCATCCACTAGTCAACATTTGGGAGTTTTCTACATAGTTATTATGAATTCTGCTATGAACAGTTGTTCTCAGGATTCTGGAATACATGTTTTCATTTCGTGGTGTATGGGAGTAAAATTCTGGGAGTCACCCAGTAGCTTTGTGTTTAACTTTTGACAAACTACAAACTGTTGTCCAGAGTAGCTGTACTATTTTTCATTCTCCAGAACAGGTAAGGAAAGGCTCAGTGTTCCTCACCAATGTTCATGTCTTAGACAGGTGGCTGCGATGGGCTGTTTCCCTGTGATTTTAAGTTCCTCCTAGCAGTTGATGTTGGTTATTTTTTTCATGTGCCTGTTGGCTGAGTGGGTTTGTCTTTTGAAGATGTTTGCCAGATACTTTTCCAGCTTCATAACTGGGTTGTCTTTTTTATTATGGAATTATGTTGTAGAAGATTTTTAATCCCAACTCGGGGTTTCTACACTGCCTTTGACCATTTTAGTTTCCAGATAAAAGACACACACAACCTTTATTTTTACAGTAAGCCTTAAATAGCACAAGAGCAGGGCAGATACCTGCCCTCTATGCTATTAGAATCTACTTTCTTATGATAATCCCAAGGTATTACTTACAATGTTTCATCTAGGCTGCTCTTAACTCCAATTGGCCAGCCTTGGTGCCCACATTTTTATGGCTCACCTAACCCATGGCTGCTTCTCTTCCTCCTACACTTCTTCCTCTCTTGGTTTTCCTCAGACCCCAAGCCCTGGAAACCTAAACCTTACCTTTGTCTCTTCTGCTTAGCTATTGGCTGTTGGCATCTTTATTTACCAATCAGAAATAGCTTGGGGTCAGAGTCACAGGTCTTTGTGAGGACTCCAGGTCTTGGGGCCCGCCACTTAGCATTATAATAGATAGCAAGACCAAACCTCAACAGAATTAGATGAGCTCCTAATGTAGTCTACACACAGGTCCTCTATGAGCTGTATCATTAGTATTTGCTCCCATTCTGGGGATTGATTTTTTTTTTTTTTTTTTTTTTTTGGACAGTGTCTCACTGTTGTTCTGGCTGTCCTGGAAGTCACTTTGCAGACCAGGTTGGCTTTGAAATCACAAAGATTTCCCTGGCTCTGCCTCTCAAATGCTGGGATTAAAGAGTGTAACACCTACTTCTTTTCACTTTCTTAATGGTTTCTGCAGCTTGTAGATTTAATGAAATCTAATTTTTATATATTTGTGGCCTGTGTTTTTGCTATATTCTGAAAAGCCATTACTTGATCCGGGGCCACAAATGTTTATCTTACATGTTTTGTTACAAGTTTTAAAAGTGCTGGTTTTATATTTCCAGTTACTAGTCAGTTGGAGCTAATGTGTGTCAAATGTCATTCTTTCACATGTGGATACCTAGTACCCCACTATCACTTGTTAAAGACTACCATTTGCCACATAGAATTGACTGGAAATGTCAGAGCTTCCTTGTAAGATCTCTGTTGTGTTCCATCCATCCTGTGCCTGTCCTTGTATTGAATATTTCTACAATACTATAACTTTGTGATAAGTTTGAAGTTGACAAGTGTGAGCCCTACCTTTTTGTCCTTTTTTAAAAAGATATTTTACTTTTCTGAGTCCATACATTTTCATATGATTTTTAAGGTCATTTTTCTACCAAAAACAAAACAACAATAACAAACAAAACAGCAAAACAAACAAACAAACACACAAAAGAGTAGCTGGATTCTGATAGGAAACATACTGGATTCCTGATTAACTTGGGAATAATTGGCAACTGACCCATGAACATGGAATGAGATCTCATATGTGTATGGCTTTAATTTTTCTTGGCTATATTTTACATTTACAGAGGACAAAAATTGTATGTAGGTTAAACATGTTCCTGATGTTATTATATTGATGTTATTTTAAATGAAATTACCTTTTTCCCCCCCACTTGGAGCCTGGTCTTATGTAACTTAGGCAGGCCTCAAACTCAGTATGTAGTCAGGAAGAACCTCTCCTGTTTCTATTTTTTGAGTGCTGAAATTATAGGCATGTGCCACCATACCCACTTGATGCAGTGCTAGGGATTGAACCTGGGACTTTGTGAGTACTGAGCAAGAACTACATCCTCAGCCTAGAATTTTGTTTTTTTAATTATAGTTGTGGGGCATATTGGGGGGGGGCGGGGAGGGAGACTAACTACTGCTTAAATATGGAGGTCAGAGGTCAACTTCAAAAGTTGTTTTTTTCCTTCCACTGGCATCCAAGGATACAACTCAGATTATCAGACTAGCTCACCAAGTACTTTTATCCACTGAACCATCTCTCCAGTGCCAGCCAAGAATATTTTATATGTTGAATCTTGCCATCTTAAAATAGAACCTTACTTCCAGCTCAGCGTTTTGTTTCTTTTTCTTGTTTAATTACTAGTCTTGTTACTGGTTAGAACATCATGCACAAAATTGTACAGTACTTTAAGAGCAAAGAATTTTTAAATCTTAAATATTATTATTTATTCTTTCGGGTTTTTTTTCTTTATTTTGTTTTGGTTTGTTTTTCTTTTAGGTGTTTTTTTTTGTTTGTGTTTTTGGTTTTTTTTGTTTTTGTTTTTTGATCAGGGCCTTGCCATGTAGACTAAGCCAGCTTCAAACTTATGCTCTTGCCTTAAAAAAATGTTTTTTAATTGCTTTTCTTGTGTTAATACAACATTACTTTCCTAAGATACTGTGTATTGACTTTTGTTTCTGTAGGCCTCACACAGGTTTTTGTTTGTTTGTTCTAAGTTTGGTTTTCTGAAACAGGTGATTTGACTTGTGTGAGCTCAAGTTAGTAAAATGATGATAAAACTGGGCCATTGAATATCATTACAAAACTTTTAAGTCTTTTAGTTTCAGTCTATATATAAAAGTTTCAAGATAGATGTCATAGGGTTGTATTGCTGTGAAGAGACACCATGAGTACAGCAACTCTTATAAAGGAAAACATTTAATTGAGGCTAGCTTACAGTTTTAGAAGTTTAGTCCATTATCATCTTGGTGGGAAGCATGGCAGCAGGCAAACATGATATTGAGAAGGAGCTGAGAGTTCTACATCTCGATCAACAGGCAGCGGCAGGAAGAGTGACACTGGGCCTCACTAAAGCATTTGAAACCTCAAACCCCACCCCACTGACATTTACTCCAACAAGAGCACACCTTCTGCTAGTGCCACTCCCTGGTAACCAGCATTCAAATCTATGAGCCTATGGAGACCATTCTTCCACAAACCCCCACAGATGTGAATGTTCTTGAACTGCAGTCTGGTCATATGTTAACAGTGGCCTGTGGTTCCATCTGTGACTTATAGAAGTCTGAGAGTAATAGCATTGACCAAGAAGAAGCAAGTCACGTGTCACACATGGTGGTAGTGTGGTGAATTCTGTTTGAAGTGACACATGTGCTTTGGAAGGAAACCTGGAATCCAAGTTTCTTGTTTGGTTCCTAAATTTGCAAGACTGTTGTCCTGGCTAGTTTTATGTCAACTTGACACAAGTTAGAGTCACCAGAGAGGAGGGACCTTCAATTGACAAAATGTCTTCATAAGATCTGGCAGTAGGAAAGCCTGGAGGGCATTTTATTCACTGGTGATTGATGTGGGAGGGCTCAGCCCATTGTGGATGGTGCCACTCCTGGGCTGGTGGTCCTGGGTTCTATAAAAGAGCAGGCTGAGTAAGCCAGGGGGAGCAAGCCAGTAAGCAGCACTCTCCATGACCTCTGCATCAGCTCCCCACTCCAGGTTCTTCCCCTGCTTGAGTTCCTGTCCTGACTTCCTTTGATGATAAACTGTGGGGTGGAACTATAAGCAGAATAAACCCTTTCCTTCCCAGCTTGCTTTTGGTCATGGTACATTATCACAGCAATAGAAATCCTAACTAAGACAATGGTAAATCAAAATTTGCAGGGTAAACTTCAATCACCTTCCTAGATTAGCAGAGAACTTAAAGGAAGAAGAGGCTTAAAGATAAAAAGTGATCCTAAAGTGATGGATTTTGATTTTTGGAGCAGGAATAGTTTGTGGGTAAGGAAAACGACTAGGTTTGGACCCAGGATTTAAAGTAGTGTGTGGCTGA
The DNA here is from genome assembly GCF_978045245.1 of Mus caroli. Lineage (NCBI taxonomy): Eukaryota > Metazoa > Chordata > Mammalia > Rodentia > Muridae > Mus > Mus caroli. Next base: position 34,500,504 of record NW_028227266.1, on the reverse strand, counting down.
GGAATGTCCCTCAGAGTGTTTGCTTAGCATGTGTAAGGCTGGGAGTTTGATCCCAGTACTGATGAGTGTGTGGGAGGGAAGGAGGGAGGGAGGGAGGGGATAGATAAGTAAGCAGGGTAGAAGGTAGGCATTTCAGTTGGAAAAAAGAGACTGAATAAGAATGAATATTGGCTGCTGGAGAGATGCCTCCATGATTAAAAGCACTGGCTGGTCTTCCAGAGGGCCTGGGTTCAATTCGCCGCAGTACTCACATGGCAGCTCATAATCATCTGTAACTCTAGGACTAGTAATCTGATGCCCTCTGCAGGCTCAGGCACTGCATGCACATGGTGCACGGACATACATACAGGCTAAACACCCACCCATACACATAAAAATTAAAGTAAGAGAATGAATAGTCATTGGATAGCTGTTCATATTTTCTGTATATGTTTCCTCCTCACTATTATTTGATGGCACAGCTTTCTCTAGGCATGAAAAAAATAGACAGCAGGGAACCTTCACAGCTCCTACCATTGTATCTACACAGGCACACCTGCCTGTCCCTACTTAATCCTGCTACTGTGGGACTCTCTCATCCTGTCTTATCCTATCCTGTGGCTGAAGTGAGTCCCCCCATCTCCTCAGTACTTCTCTTTCCCACATCATTAATTTCTCCCACACCAGGCATGGTGGTGGCACATGCCATTAATGCCAACACTCAGGAGACAGAGTCAGGCAGATCTCAAGAGTTCAACGCCAGCCTGGTATATAGAGCAAGTCCCGGGACATCCAGTGCTACACAGAGACACTCTGTTTCAAAACAGAACAAAAAGCCAGGCCGTAGTGGCTCACAGCTTTAATCCCAGCATTTGGGAGGCAGAGGAAGGTGGATTTGAGGCCAGCCTCATCTACAAAGTGAGTTCCAGGACAGCCAGGGCTATACAGAGAAACCCTGTCTTGAAAAAAAACAAACGAAGAAAAAAAAAACAAAAACAACAACAAAAAACAGAACAAAAGTCCCTAACTATTAAAACATTCCTGTAGGTGCACAGAACTGTTGTAATTTTTTTTTCCATATAGAAAACCAGCCAACTTAAAAAAAAATGTAGAAGAGAATAAAAGGGAAAAACACTAACTTGGTTTACCTGATATACTTTCAGTTACTGCTAAACAACTTTGCTTCCCTTTAAAACAACATTCCTGAGTTCTCAGTACTTACTGCTCCTTCTTATGTTCTGCCTTGGTTATACAGTTTGTCTTTACCACTCTAGTGAAAACATTCTTCAGATAGGGTGTGGTGGTGCATGCACTAAAGAGGCTGAGGCAGGTGGACCTTGTGTTCCAGGCCAAAGTCACCAGTGGCTTCTACATTGCTAGATCCAAAGGTTTTTTTCAAACTTCATCCTAATTATCAACAGAATTTAGCATAAGTGATCCATCTTCTTCTTCTTCTTTTTTTAATCACCCTATCACCTGGCTTCCCCACCACCAAAGTTCTAAATTTTTTCTCTTCTGTCTTTCCTTCCTCTTGCTCCTTTGAGCTTTTTTCTAGGTCTGTGGGTTTAAGTATCAACTATATATGAACAACTTTGAAATTTATTTCTCTGGTTCCTGACTTCATCTCTCATCTCCAGATTCATACAGTTGTCTGCATAGGTAACATTCCTGTATGGTTGGTTTCCCAAAGATTTGTGCTTTTCACACTTTACCCACTCTCAGTTAATGACAGTTCTGCCCCAAACCTTGTAGAAATCATTGGCTCTTCTCTTTCTTTCATCCTTCATCATTCCATTAGCAAATGATGCCATGTGTCTATCTTCAGAGTTTTATCTCTAGTTCCTATTTCCACTGCTTGACATGTTCCAAACCATCTTTCTTGTGGATTACTTGTGAGTTTCCTAACTGTGCTCCCTCATTTTCCTCCCCTCCTCTCCCCTCCCCTCTCCTCCTCCTCTCCTCCTCTCCTTTTCCTTTTTTTTTTTTTTTTAAGATTTATTTATTTACTATATGTAAGTACACTGTAGCTGTCTTCAGACACACGAAGAGGGCGTCAGATCTCATTTCGGGTGGTTGTGAGCCACCATGTGGTTGCTGGGATTTGAACTCTGGACCTTCGGAAGAGCAGTCGGGTGCTCTTACCCACTGAGCCATCTCACCAGCCCTCCTCTCCTTTTCCTTTCCCCCTCTTTCTTCCCCTCCTCCCCCTTCCTCCCCCGCCCATCCCATAATCCATGCTGGCCTTAAACTCTCTTTGTAGCCAAGAATGACCTTGAATGTCTCATCCTCCTGCATCCAATGTCTCAAGTGAGACATTACAGGTGTGCAGTACTATACTTAGCTCCAACTTTAGCACATCTTCCTCTAAAGCCAATCTTCCCCTCTCCACCTCCTAACAACACAGTGTATACATACCCCAGTCCACTTTAAATTAACAGCAAATGTTCCTTATTATATTCCTATCCATCTCAGTGAATGCTATTTCCATCTAATTTATTTTCACCAAAAATTGTGGAGACACTCTACACTCTTTCTTATGCACACAGGTTTTATTGGTTTTATCCTTAGAATACACTCAGAATTCAACTGTTTTTACAGTGCTTGCCCCATTATAGTAATGCTGGTCCACATCACCATTGAGTTTTCCCTGAGTTACTAAAGCAGCCTCCTATTTGTTTTCCTTGCTTCTGTTTATGTGCAACTCCTACATTGCTTCAGAACTAGAAAGATCGTCCTGCCATGCCACTCCTGCACAAACTCTCCTTTGTCTATGGATTTTTCTCAGAAAAGGCTTGTCCTTCCAGTGTCATGCAGGACATGACAGTGTGATTTTAGGCTGATCTGAGACTTTTCTCCTGCCTCTTTCCTCTCTGCTCTGATTGGCCACACTGACTTGTTCTAACTTGGGCACTCCAAGGACAATTTTGCTTTAAGGATTTTTCATATGCTGTCCTGTGCCTTTGATAATATTTGGCTTGCGTCCTTCATCTTTGGTCAAACGCAGTTTATCATAAGGCCTCCCTAATGAACTAAAGTGCCCCTTCCTACTCACCCCTGACACCCGTGCTCTACATCCTCTCTTTAAATGTCTCCTTTATACTACTTAGCCTGTGGGCTGGAGTATTTGTTTTGTTTTGTTTTTCTTTCCACTTGATTGTATACTTTTATTTGTATTTGTTAAATTCTGTTATAGGTCTCCAATGTTAAGGTTGTGCCTGATATTTATTGGACTCTCTGTCAATATTTATTAAATAATTAAACAAACTTGTCTCCCTCCCCCTTTTCTTCTGTGTTCTGTTTTCATTGTTTTCAGTAGAATGTCAACACAGAATAATTGCAAAATTCAGCTGAGCGTAAATGGAGGTAGTACTTAAGTATAATAGTTTTAAATAAACATTTAACCACACTCAAGTCCTACAAGCATCCAGACCCAGGGTTAACATAGCAGAGCTGCCTCACCTCTCTCTGGACCTGTAATGGTGGCATGATCCCCTCATTTGGAGTGCCTGTAGAGAATGTGATCCTACTGAGCCCCTTCCTAAGACTTTCCTATCCTCTCTCTGTAGACTTAGTCTGACCAGAATAAAGACCGTTGGAATTTATTAAAGGTAATTCTTCATGATAAATAGTCTTATTTAATGTAGTATCTCCTCAGAGAAGTCATTGGGACTCATTTGCCTGGTTTCACATTCCCTTGTTGCTGCTGTAACTTAGGTCAAATAATTTGATGTCTCTGGGCAGTGATTTTTGATAAACTAAGAGGACTGCACAGTGTGATTTTGAGCACAGCTCTAACACAGCATGCCTATGTTCTGTTTTTACTTTTGCCCTCATTCTCACATTTGTAGTTGATTTGCTCTTCTTGCTGAGCATAGACTACTGGTAGATTTGACTTGTCAGAAATAAGGCTACAACAAGGTCTCTGCTGCCCACTGATCTTGTCAGAGTGCACCAGAATAGCAGAAGCACTTACAGTAAAGGTATGAATTTAGCCACAAGGCTACAAGCATTGAGAGCTCAGCTTCAGCTCTTACCCAGAGACTTCCTTCATTACCCGCCAATGACTATGCCAAGAGATAGTTCTGTCAAAGAGGCAAGTTTAAGATCATGTACTAACAGGGATGTCTGCCTGTTCCCTTGTGATAACAGCCAACAAGAATTTCTAGCTAGTCCAACCTTCGTGAGCTTGTTCCAGATGCTTCAATTTAGGAAATGTCTATGTTCTCTCCCTTGTATTGTCAGTTATTACTTAATTATCCAGGCCTCACCCTTACCTTTTTAGCCCTTTTATGATGGGCAGGAATTGGATGTCAACAACTTTATTGACCACCTACTGTAAGCTAAGACTAGAAACTGCTTCTGCCTTTTAACCATTTGAATTAGAGAAAAGGAAATAACAGGTATCACTTCTGTATTCCACTTTTAGAAGCAAAATATTTCCGCTAGTTTATCTTTTACATGTAGTCATCACTTTGTGTCTCATTGTAGGTATTTTCAGCTTTCTCGGACCCCCCCCCCTCAAAAAAATTGAGAGATTTGAAAATATAAAGAAAGACAAAAACAAATGTGTATCCAGCTCTTTGTGTTGGGTGAATTTTTTAAAATTTGCTTTAGACTTTTAAAGCTTTCTTAAGTAAAAATAAATGATCCATCTCACAATGCTGTCAGTATTGCTAATAATCCTAAAGGGGTATGCTATGTCAAACACACAAATTGGATTCTAAAAATTAAGGTATTTGGTGTTGCAGCAGGAGTCATCTCTTCTTGGCCCCTATCTGAAATTTTGGCTGTATGCTTCCCCACGGGCTCCGGTAGCTATAGCACTCTTCAGTGGGCCAAGCATGGACAGGTCATCCATTGTCTGACTCTCCTAACCCTCCTAGCATCGCAAAAAGAAAAGAAACTGAAACAGATAATGCCTCTCATAAAGGATTTCTGCAGAAAAAAAAGGGAAAGGGTTATAACTGTGTCAGTCTTTTAGCATTTTTTAAAAACCCGGGTTCAGGAAGAAAACTAAAGGCTAGCATATAATTCTGGATAAGTAAAAGCTACATTACACCTTTAGTCCAGTACAGGAGGCAGAGGCAGACAGATCTCTGAGTTCAAGGCCAGCCTAGTCTGCATAGTAAAACTTCGTCTCAAAAAAGTTAATTTATGGGCTGGAAAGATGGCTCAGCAGTTAAGAACACTGACTGCTCTCCCAGAGGTCAAGTTCAATTCCCAGCAACCACATGGTGGCTCACAACCATCTGCTATGGAATCTGATGCCCTATTCTGGTGTGTCTGAAGACAGAGACAGTGTATTCATATAAATAAAATCTTTTTTTTTTTTTTTAAATTACAAGCCAGGCGTGGTGGCACGTGCCTTTAATCCCAGCACTTGGGAGGCAGAGGCAAGCAGATTTCTGAGTTCAAGGCCAGCCTGGTCTATAGAGTGAGTTCCAGGACAGCCAGGGCTATACAGAGAAACCCTGTCTCGAAAAACAACAACAACCAAAAAAAGTTAATTTATTACACAAAACAGATCCTGAGTCCTAAAACTCTCAGGATCCATGATATATGATAAATTAACTTTTACTCATCTAGAACAGTATTTAACATGTGTGTTAGAGAATGGTGACTTTAGGTCTGGTCTTTCTTCTTCACCATCATGGCAATCTCTGCTTCCTTCCTCTCTCCTCAAAGTCACGCCTCAGTCTATCTCCCCAGACATTGGCCATTGACTCCTTATTGATTGATCAAAAACCAATTGGGGACAAGAACTTTCACCATTTAGACATACAGATTCCCAGTTTGGGGAGCCAGATTAATTTGAAGCATTAGAATCAATCCCCAACAACTTGGCACTAAAGCAAATGTCCTAGCTTGTTCAAGGCCCTGGGTTCAGTCCTCAGCACCACAAACCCAAAAGGAAAAAGAAGCCAGCGATGAAAAAGGAGAGATCTATATCAACATGGACATGTACAATGAGGTAGGTATGAGTGAAATGAAATTTAGCCTTGAGATTCATCCTAATTCAGCAAAACAGGACAAAAGAGCTGATTCAAGTAAGTGGTAAAAAAGCTTGATAATACTGGATCCCGGGGGCAGGTTTGTGAGAATCATTATGCTCTCTGTTTTATTTTGTGGTTGAAGTTTTTGTTGTTGGTTTGTTTGTGTAATTTACAGCGTAAGCCTTAAGCCTGAAATGTTATGTTACTTGCCCCTTGACCCTCTCCCTATATAAGGAGATTTGAAGGAGAAAGTGTTATTTCACAGATTTGGAACTTCTGACATAGGCATTTTCAGATGGTGAATAGAACCTAGAAGCTGCAGACTAAATAGAAATGAGGTTCATGCTAGTGGCTGGGTCCATATGGAGGCTCCCTAGCATTGCTCACACCATGAGTAATCAGAGAGGCACCTCATCACCTGGTTTTATGAAGTATGCCTGTGATTTCCCAGCCCTATAAAAGTTGAGAAATCAAGAAAGAAAAGCCATAGAGAACTTAGGTAAAAATGAAAAGGACAAATCGGTAGTTTAGTTAAAACATCCTTGAAATCTTTGGCTGAAATGGGGATAAGAATATTCCATTTAATTCAAAGATGCTAAAAAATTATTTCTATTTCTATCTTCCCTCTAAATAAACTCTAGAAACTAAAAATTTGTACTTTGATGTCATGTAAATCTATAAATGTTTAGTCTATAAACACTTCCCCATTTTAAAAATAAAATTAGCTTGTTTTAGAAATGGGACCAGTTTTCCAGTAAAATGGCCCAGGTTCCAGATTCCTGCTTCCTTATAAGTATGGCTTGTTTCTATTTACATGCCAAAATTGTCCTTTGATATTGAAGCTCTTTCTTGCGTTATCTTCAGTTTGTACTCCTGTGGGATAGTTTGTGGAGGGGTTAAGATTGTGATTATGTTTCAAATCCTTGTCCTTCCCAATGCCAGCTGAATGACCTTGAGTCAGTTACTGAAGGTATCTGAGTTTTAAATGGGAAAAACAAAACTCCATAGTAGTCTGAGAAATCAGTGAGATAACATATGTACAGTGGCTAGCACATAGTAAGTAAAGTGAATATTTTACACTAACAGCAGAATTACTATCTCCAGTATCATTCTTAACACCGTATGTGAAAGCCGGGCATGGTGGCGCACGCCTTTAATCACAGCACTTGGGAGGCAGAGGCAGTCGAATTTCTGAGTTCGAGGCCAGCGTGGTCTACAAAATGAGTTCCAGGACAGCCAGAGCTACACAGAAAAACCCTGTCTCAGAAAACCAAAACAAACAAACAAACAAACAAACAAAAACAAAAAATAGCCATATGTGAATATCCCTATACAGCCATTGTAGATGTTCTTTAACAATTCAAGAGGCAAGGCCTTCTCTATAACACAAGCACATTGGTCCACTGCTGTTTCAGCGTCCCTTAATGAGCTGAGCTAATACAAGTACATTTAGTATGGCTTTTATGTTAGTGCCTAAGTAAAGACATTTTCTATGTCCCTAGGTTATGATGACATAGAACTTGATTATTTGATTTTATTCATTGTTCCTATACTAAATCTACTTAGCACAAAAAAAAAAAAAAAAAAAAACAAGTTTTTTTGAAGGTGGAAGACGAAGGAAAGAGAGTTTGCCAAATAAGTGGGTGTGCCAATTAAATTGCAAATCAGTCTGCCCTCCCTCTTGCTCAATCTGAGGGTGAGTTGATGCCTGTTTGTAAAATCCTTCCTGGTTCAAAGCTGTAGGTACCCTCATCAAAGGAGATCCACCCACCTTTGAATTGCTAAAATTGAGTTATGGTTCAGCCTAAAGAGGCCAAGCCTACCCTGTGTTCCCATGTGGACACAATATGTTCTCTAAGGAATTAAAAACATCTTGTCATAAAGTAAAGGTACAAGAACATCTTTGTCTGTCATGCATCAGAACATTGTATTGTATACATAAAAAAACTGACTTTGGCTGAAAGGAAAGGCAGCTTATCGGGGAGGGGGACTGAAGAGATGTCTCAGGGGTTTAGAACACTGGCTGCACTTGTAATGGACCCGGGTTTGATTCTTACCCCCCACATGTTGGCTTAGCCACCTGTAATTCCAGCTACAGGATCCAATGCCCTCTTCTGACTTGTGCTGGCACCAGGAGCACACATGGTGTACATAAATAGATGCCAGCAAAATATTCACATAAGCCTAAAAAGTTTTAAGATGAAAGGAAAGACTGTAATACCACTCTTGTCTTTGAGGGGCTGGTATCAGCTAGTTTTTCCATGTGACTCTAACTTGTTCTCACCCTGTCAATAATTTCAGTCATTCACCTTAGATACAGTGGAGCCCAGAAGAGGGTTACACAGGTACATGAGGAGCAAGAACTGAGAATAGAACTAACAATGGGAGAGCAAAGGGAGAGTCCAAAGCAAAGTGGGATGGAGCATAAACTAACACAACAGGAATGGGCAGTTTAGGTAGTCATGAGTTCGTGACAGCAGTTGCTGTTTATTATTCCTTTGTAGATTTACATGTCATAGCTCAACCTGGAAGTCCATTGATTAAGGAATGTGTCTGACACAGACAAGTGATGATAGCTGAAGACAGTTGATGCTCAGTAAATATTTATCTCTTGCTTCCTGTTGTTTAAACCCCTTATTTATTACCTCTTCCTCTTGACAGTTGCCAAGATGGAAATGTGTAGATGAGTGGCTCATCTATATATAGTTTATGAATTAGTTTGGCTCTAAAGCGTAGTACAGTTGGGCCTGCATTTCTATATCCTTTCCCACTGAGGCAGCAGGAACTGGGAATTGGCTCAGGCTATTATACGTGGTATAATTCTGTTTGTCTGACATCCAGGAAATGGTCTGTGAGGCCCCTTTATGTGCCTGTGTTAGCCAGGAGCCCTTATCTTTGGTAGTTGGGACTAGAAATCTTGCTAAGATGGGTTTAAGTTGGGTGTTGCCCCTTTGTAAATCTCATGGGTTGATAGCCTCTCCTTGGGGCTTTAGAGAGCTGGGAGCACTTAGATCAGTTGGTAGGAGTGTCCCTTAGGATTAACTGGCTTTTGTTTGAGTGAAGTGCCCTTTGAATTTTTCAACTTTAAACACTAACTTCCTTTGAGGTCAAGTGCTCTCTGAAAACTTGCCTGGTCTCTTATGGCCAGAAACTTCCCAGCACAGTATAGCTACTTAGACTACTTAGCACATAGCCATTTTACTTGATAGCCATTTATAGTTTTTTGTTTTTTTTTTTTAAGATTTACTTATTTTTATTTTATGTGTACAGGTGTTTTGCCTTCGTGTATGCCTGTACCACTTGCATGCCTGGTACCCCTAGAGGCAAGAAAAGTGTGTCGGATCTCCTGCAATTGGAGGTACAGATGGTTGTGAGCCATCATTTGAGTGCTGGCAACCAAACCTGGCTTCTCTGAAAGACCAGTAGACTTTTAACTATTGAGCCATCTCTCCAGCACCAGGATTGAATGTTTTAACTCCGGGCATTGCTACACAACCCTCATTCTGTGTAATGTAAGGATGTGATAAGAGCCTGGAAGCCCCTGGCATGCTTTTTTTCAAGTGATGTCTGTCCATCTCTATAGCGAGAGCACAGTTACTATAAACTGGGAAAGATCTTGTTCCAGTTCATTACTAGGAAGTAGGGGCAGAAATATTTAGTTAAAATGTTTAGAAAAATGATTAGGGCTTGAGAATAAGAATTTCTGACAAGACAGATCTCAAATCAGGGAATTTAAGTCAATCCTACACTTAATCCCTGAGTCTTGCAGCCTGCCTGGCTGTTAGGTAATTTACACAAAGGCTGGCCAATATGTGTGCATATCCTGTCTCAATATATCATATTTTGATCCAAATAAGCAACACACAATCCAGATAGAGAATGACTCCATTATAACCAAGATTGTATTACGCTATAAATTTAAACTCCTATTTTCCCCCTCATCACCATCCCTAACACCTTCATCTTCATAATCTTTCACTGTAACATATACATATATGAAATCATGTACTTTTTGCCTTTATGATGTAACCATTTAACTTTTGTTTTTGTTTTTGTTTTTGTTTCAAGACAGGATTTCAAGACATCCTGGCTGTCCTGGACCAGGCTGGCCTCACATTCAGAGATCTCTCTGCTCTGCCTCCTGAGTGCTGGGATTAAAAGTTTGCATCACCTACATGAGGCTCATAACCATTAACTTACTGAGGAACATTTATACATTTTTGCTGTTTAGATAAGCTGCTGTGGACATTTATGTACTGGGTTTTGTGTGGATAGAAATGGTCACTTAATCAGTATACATACCCAAGAATGGAACTTAATTATATGGTAAGTACATTTCAAACTTAATTTTTTAAAAAGATTTATTTATTTATTTTATGTAGATATGAGTGTACTGTAGCTGTAAAGATGGTTGTGAGCCTCATGTGGTTGCTAGGAATTGAGTTTCTTTTAAGAACCGCTGCTCACTCCAGTCAACCCTGTTCCCTCAGGCCCAAAGGTTTATTTATTATTATACATAAGTACACTGTAGCTGACTTCAGATGCACCAGAAGAGGGGGTCAGATCTCGTTACAGGTGGTTGTGAACCACCATGTGGTTTCTGGAATTTGAACTCAGGACCTTGGGAAGAGCAGGGAGTGCTCTTACCCTCTGAGCCATCTCACCAGCCCCCATTTCAAACTTTAAAAATGACTCTGTGTACATGCATGCATGTGTGTGCCACGGTGCACATGTGGAGATCAGAAGACAACTTTCGGAAGTCAGTTCTCTCCTTCCATCATGTGAGTTCCAGGGACTGAGTCCCGTTCTCAGGCAAGGCAGCAAGTGTCTTACCTGCTAAGCTATCTTAATGACTCGCAGTTTACATTTCCTAGGAAAGTGACAGTATGTTCCGGGGGTCATGTGTTTGTTTTTGACGCTCTGCTAGGTGTCAATGGGTAAAAATGGAGGTTGCCTACTTGGTCCTCACTGTTAACCTGTGGGACCAAGTACACCTCATTGCTATGGGTGAGAATTCTGACTAGGCCTCTGTATTGGCTAGTTTTGTGTCAACTTGACACAGCTAGAGTTATCACAGAGAAAGGAGCTTCAGTTGAGGAAATGCCTCCATGAGATCCAACTGGAAGGCATTTTCTCAATTATTGATCAAGGGGGAAAGGCCCCTTGTGGGTGGGACCATCTCTGGGCTGGTAGTCTTGGGTTCTATAAGAGAGCAGGCTGAGCAAGCCAGGGGAAGCAAGCCAGTAAAGAACATCCCTCCATGGCTTCTGCATCAGCTCCTGCTTTCTGACCTGCCTGAGTTCTAGTCCTGACTTCCTTCAGTGATGAACAGCAATGTGGAAGTGTAAGCTGAATAAACCCTTTCCTCCCCAACTGCTTCTTGGTCATGATGTTTGTGCAGGAATGGAAACCCTGACTAAGACAGCCTCTATTGACAGCCATGTGGGAGGAAGGACTTACAACAGTACTTTGGTGTATGGGTTGGAGTACTCATCACTGAAAGGAGGTAAAAGTTTCTTCACATTTGAAGCTCTCAGGTGCCACCTCAGGGCATGGGGATCTGTTGTAGACAGGTGTGAGCAGAAATCTAGGTCCCCTCTAGTCTTGGCTAACAGGAGTGAAAAGCGATAGTATTCTGTGTTTGTTTGGAGTGGGCTGCTTATTGCTTGGCTGCAGTTTGCTTGGTCCTTGGTCTGGACATGGTTAACTTTTCTAGGCACTTCCCTTCCTCCCTCCTGGCAGTGTCTGTGTTAGCCTAGGTTTAACCTAGAATTCTGCCTCTGCCTCCCATGTGCTGGGGTTTCAAATATGGACCACTAGGCTCAGTATTTTGAACCCTTCATGAAACCCTCTTATCATAACAGCCTGCTGTCCAAAGGATAAAATTTCAACCTGTTAGCATGGCCATTCACTGCTCTTAACCATCTCACTACAGTTAAGAACAGTCATAACTTCTGTAGTTTCCCACAGTGCACACGTGCCCCGCCAGCTAAGCAGAATTTCCTTCAGTACCATGCTTTTTGTGGCATGTTGTTTTGCAGATGTGCTCTCTGGTTCCCACCTTCTCATCGTCTTTACATGGTAAGCAGCTAGCCATTACTCAAATCTGGGCATGTTACATATGGTGAAGCTTTCTGATATTAAGAACTATTTGATCCCATCTCAGGGTTATCCTTACCTTATGAATACACTCTGTAGTGTGTTTTCTTGTTTGCATCGATTTACCAACTTACCCTTGAGGAGAGACTGTGCTATACATCTCTGAACTATTCAGCTGTAAATTCTTTGAGGTTAGGCACTAAGCCTGCCTCATCACTTTGTCCTCTGCCTAGCATAGAACTGACACTGAGCAAATGTTTATTAAATTGGTAAATGGATGAATTATTACTTTCATCCAAAGACCATCTGCCAGATGTCCCTCAACAGAGGAATGGATACAGAAATTATGGTACATTTACACAATGGAGTACTACTCAGCTATTAAAAAGAATGAATTTATGAAATTCCTAGCCAAATGGATGGACCTGGAGGGCATCATCTTGAGTGAGGTAACACAATCACAAAAGAACTCACACAATATGTATTCACTGATAAGTGGATATTAGCCCAAAACTTAGGATACCCAAGATATAAGATACAATTTGCTAAACGCATGAAACTCAAGAAGAATTTAGAGACTGCCGTATCCAGGGATCCATCCCATAATCAGCTTCTAAACGCTGACACCATTGCATACACTAGCAAGATTTTGCTGAAAGGACCCAAATATAGCCATCTCTTGTGAGACGATGCCGGGGCCTAGCAAACACAGGAGTGGATGCTCACAGTCAGCTATTGGATGTATCACAGGGCTCCCAATGGAGAAGCTAGAGAAAGTACCCAAGGAGCTAAAGGGATCTGCAACCCTATTGTTGGAACAACATGATGTACTAACCAGTACCCCGGAGCTCTTGTCTCTAGCTGCATATGTATCGAAAGATGGCCTAGTCGGCCATCACTGGAAAGAGAGGCCCATTGGACTTGCAAACTTTATATGCCCCAATATAGGGGAATGCCAGGGCCAAAAGAATGGGAATGGGTGGGTAGGGAAGTGGGGGGCGCTATGGGGGACTTTTGGGATAGCATTGGAAATGTAATTGAGGAAAATATGTAATAAAAATATTAAAAATTTAAAAAAAAAACAAAAACAAAGACCATCTGCAACTTGTGAGACTAGGTCACGGAGACAAACTCCTTCTTACCATTGCCATTTGCTTCTTCTTAGTTTTCCCTTAAAGCAACTTTATAAAGCAAAATTATAAAATTAAGCACTCATGCCACACTGTTCCCCCTTCTATAAGGACTTTGAGGTTGTGCTGTTGCTGTTCTGCTGGTCTACTAGTGTCCCGAGGAGGCTGGACACAGGAGAAGCAGCAGATGTGGTGTGTGAAGCCAGTTCTTCAGGATATTACTTACCACCAGTCCAGTCTTCGGTGAATTGAAACCCTGTTTGTAGCTACTTTTGTCAAGGCAGAGCTTTTCCTGGATAGGCATTTCAGAAACGTAGCATTCATTGAGCAACATTGCATAGGTTTGTCTTGTACACAAGCACCCTCTGAAGGATTTTGCAAGACAAACCCGTGCCACTATACACATCAGCTCTTGTAAGAACTCTGATCTGATGTCTAATGCACACACAATTTCTCTACCTACAAGAATTACTGAACATGTCAGGCACTATTACACATTTTCATATAAGTAACTTATAGTTCTTACATCTACCTCGTACTGCAGGTGTTACTGTCCATGTTTTGTAGATATGGAAACTGAGAATAAGAATTGTTCCTGACTCTAAGTAGTGTTTTATACTTTTAGTAACCATCTCTCAATGAAAATTCCTAGTATTATATTTCTTCCAATATCCTGACTTCCTGCCCATTAAGTCACATCTTCTGAGACAAAGTTCTTCTATTGTCTGCTTTATAAGACAGAAATGGAAGGAGGGAAATGCATTTTTAAGGAGATGCTTATGTGTGTGTGTGTGTGCTGATATTTTATGTTCTTCAGCCTAGTAACTTCTTTTGGCTTTTGGTCACTAATATTCAGGAGCATTCACGGCCTTTTATCCCATCCGTAAAACCAAGGAAGACACTCATTGCTAAGAGTCTAAACAGAAAGCCTAGAAAGTCACGTGGGCGGTCAGTGAAACTCAGAAGCAGTTGAAACTGATACTTGGTGGCTAAAATGGATAATAACGTTGAGTTTCTTCATCCCAAGTGCCTAATACTGAACCACAGTAATTAGAGGGCTGCCAATCAGGAATTAGGACCTTTTCCTTCGGTGGCTGACTGAGTGGCTCCTCCCTTCCTCATTTCTTCAAACACCGGTCACATCTCACAGGGTTTGAGAACGTGCTGTGTGGGGGTGTCAGACACAACAGGAAGGTGAGACAGGAGTGGAGAAGTGCTGTTAGTAGGGGAGAAGGAATACCTGGGTTGTAATATCCCTCTGTGTCACTCTCAAGCAGCAGGAAGCTGCATCCAGGTCACCTACAGGAGCAAGTGAAAATGGGTTCCAGGGCTGATAGACATGCTCTATGTGCCATCCTAATGCCTGGACAGGGAGTCGTGGCTCGAATCCATAGGCAGCAAAGACTGTTTGAGCTCTGCTCCTTAGTACTTGTTGGCACATAGTGGGGCATACACTTATAGCCTCAGAGCACTTAGAGTAAGAGCTTATGAGCACCTAGTCTTACAGTTCCAGCACTCAGCAGATGCAACTATGGAAGATGCCAGCGCACCTCTAGAAAAGCATGTGAAACAAACAGTAGTGTGGCTATCTTTCAAGTGGAGAGACAGCTGTCCTCCACTCCTGAAGTCTAGCTAGCACCACAAAAGCGCTGGCAGTAGTCTCTCCATTCTTCTACTGATATCTACTTACTGAGTAACCTCACATGACTGCAGCTTCCTTGGTTCATTTGTATGGCAACCAGATCCTTCTCTTAGTTCTCTAGAAATCAGTAGCTGTCATTCTGAGGATGCCAGCTCACTCTATTGTGTCTTCTGTTTGGAGTGCCCCGGGCAAATGAGAGCTTAAAGTCATGCTACCTATTTTGATAATTCCCACTTCACTAAATGGTAAAAAAAAAAAAGGGGGGGTGAGAACAGAAATGGATGAGTACTTAGGCAGTATGTGGAGTTTATTTAGTGTGTGTGTGTATGTCGATTTTATTTGGTACATTTGCCTGTGTATGCACATATGATGACCAGAATAGGACCCTGAGTGTCTTCTTCTGTCATTCTCCATTATTGTCTTACAACAGGGTTTCTTACTGAATAACAGACACTCAGTTTGGGGGGCTGGCTGGCTGGCCAGTGAGACTTTCAAGGTCTACTTGTCTTCCTGTCCTAGTGCTGAGGTCAGTGGCCTGGGCAGCTATGCCTGCTTTTTTATGTGCATGCTGGAGATTCAAACTCAGGTTCTCATGCTTGCACGGGAAGTGCTCTTACTGAGCCATCTCCCTAGACCCTGTACTTAGGGATTTCACTGAACTGTACTACATGATACTCTTGGTTTCCAGCATTTTACACGACATGGCATTTGTGCCTCCTGCCTATTGCCTTCTCCTTCCTCTAATCCTTTACCCCTGCCCTTGACTTGTTGCCTTTATTTCTGGCACTAGACCCATACTCCCAACTGCTGGTATTATCCAAGGGTTTTATAACTCTGCTTACCCTTTTTCTGCTTGATACCAGGGCTGACAAGCCAAGCCCATTATCCTGAGTCCACTGTTTGGTGGAGCTGTTACTGCACCTCCTTGACCTTGCTCTGAATACTGGACACTCCTAAGAGTTAGGGGTGGGTGGGGTAAGGGCTGAAACCCATTTGCACAGACACATTCCTATTTTATGTACTATTAACAAGTTTACTTTTGAGGCGAATACTTTCCCTTTCCACCCTCGGTATTTTGCCCTTGGTTTCGTACACAAGAATCTCGTCACAGCGTCTTTTTATAGGTGGAAATATACTCTGAATCTTTAAGCTAGAGGCAGTCATTTTTATGAGCACGGAAGACCCTTGTAGCTCTTCACTGCCACCTGGCTGCGTGCCTGGAAAGTGGAGATTGGAGTATTGGCAACATAGTTACTGCAAGCAGAACTGGCTAGTGGAGCTTTAGGAAGACTCCGGCAGGCTCAGTGAACTCGAATCTGAGCAGGCAGAACCTGAGAGGTGGGTTTGAGGATCCTTTTCCTCCCTGAGACACTTCCAGGGCTCCCGAAGAGAGCCCGCAGATCATGTGTCAGCGTGGTGGTCCCACTGCGCTCACTTACACAGAGCACCGGATTTGCTTTGTGTCAGGGCACAGAACTGCTCAAGGCAAGTAGCAATGCAGGAACCCAGAACCAATCACACAGAGTTGATGACTTGTAGGGCTGCTGTTTTCAGTTCCCCATCCCCCTCGTGGGTAGTGAAGTGGAAAAGCACAGACAAGAAAGAGGAGCCCCAGGAAACTCAAGACTGCTGGTTTCGGACAAGGAGAGAAAGTTCGAGAAAACAGATGGCAGTGCATAGAAAACAGTGGCTAGTGAGCACAGAGGGATAGCTAGGACTTGCACTCGGCGCGACCTAGAGGGCAGGCCGGTCATGTTCAAGGGGCGTGGGCTCTGGCCATGGGCCTGCCTGGGGCGGGCCAGTCGGCGGGGCATTTAAATCGCTGCCGCCGCTGGCAGGAACGCGCGCCGGCTCTGCACCCTCTGTAGTCCCAGCTTCGAGTACCGGCTCCTCAAGATGCGGTCCTCCCTGGCTCCGGGTGTCTGGTTCCTCCGCGCCTTCTCTAGGGACAGCTGGTGAGCAGGGCTGGGGAGGGAGGCTGCCAAGACGCGCAGAGACTTGCTCGGGCGGGCGGATGTTTCTGCTTGTCCCCGGAGTGGGGGATGGGGTTCTAGTTCTATCTGGCAGGGCTCCTTCGGTGGCGCAGGCATGGAAGTTTAGTAATACAGAACTATTAATTCCACATTAGCCCAGACTTCTGTATAATCCCGGTGAAGAACAGGGTGCCTAGGAGTCTTCATCCTTTCTGGTTTGCCACTCCGTATCTGCAAACACAAGCGCACAAGCCGGTACCTGTGGAGTACCTCCAAGTCTTATCTGTGTATTTAGGGGATCCGGATTTGCCTTTGAAGAACCCAGGCCAAGAACTGGTAGAATATAAATGGAGCCAGAGAGCTTAAGTCCCGTATTGATTGGATTAGTTAACAAGCCAGAAATCACTGGTTCTATTAAGCCTGTCTGACCCTTCCAGTCTCAGGGATACCTAGCTAGGGCAAGATCTCTGGGATCAGAGCTGCATCTGCTCCAACACTGGGTGCTCACCCTTAAAAGCATGAGCTGGCATTGACAGCAGCTGTTCCCAGGACCACAAGGTCACCCTTGTGCTGGGAGAAAAGATTTTAGCCAATCTCCATTGAGCTTTTGGAGCACTGTACTTGATCTGCAAGAGGTGGGAAAGGAAGAGTGTTAAAACATTTTGTTAGTTACTGTCATTTATAAACTATAAAACTTAACAAAATAGTTGCTGGCTTCTAAAAAAAAAAAAACAACAAAACAAAACAGATGACACAGCAATCCCAAATCTAAATTCTCAAACTAAACTAAGAGTCAGATTGGGCAGATACTTAGTGATCAATTTGGCCTGGTTTTAAAATATGTCATTTTGTTTCAAGGTGTCTCAGGCTAATCATCATATACAAAATTCTTTAGATGGTTTATGTGGTCCTTTTTAAATTTGGAACTATTAAACAGTTTTATGTTTTCAGAAAGATAGAAAAAGTCTCTCAAAAGGAGATGAACATGAGAGTGAGAGCGTGTACTGCCCTCATAATGAAGGAGCTAGAAGATGTCATAATTGGGTAGAAAGATAATTCAAGGGGAGGAGAGAGTTGCCGTTCAGTGGATGTGGGTGGTAGCGATGGGCGCACAGTATACTTGCTGTCCCTGACTTTAGCTGCCCTGACTTTACATTTCAAGGTGACTGAGATGATAAGGTTTTGTGCTATGTATATTTTACCACAATTTTTAAAAGTATAATATAAATAAGCTCATTTATACATTAAGACTCTTGAAGCTATCTCACTAGTGAACATATTTTATATGACTTACCAATTAGCTACAACTTCAGAGAGTAAAATTGCTCATGTCAAGAAAAACTAAAATCAGGATAAATGACAGACTAGATTCAGATAATCTGGAAGGTATTCTTTCTGTAAAACGTCATTTTCTTTGTAGACTCCATTTCAGGTTTGTTTTGTTTTGTTTTTTTTAATCTCTAAGAAAAAATTTTGATCACACAATAAAGTGGGTCTCCTTAGATTTAATCTCATTGTTTACTTATGTACAGCAAAAACATTAATTAACCAAATAGGTCATGATAAGTGCTCTTGGGAGTTTTCATAAGGAATCTTTTAAAAAGAAATTTTAAGGTGTGTGTCCGTCCCCGTCCTTTGGCAGTGGTGGTGCATGTGTGTCTCTGTGAGGCCAGAAGTCAACCTCAGATGTCTGCCTTCAGGAGCCATCCATCTTAGTTTTTGAGACAGGTTTCTTACTGGGACCCGGAACTTACCAGTGAGTTCCACAGAGCTTTAAGTAGCTCCAGCCTGTCTCTGCCTTCCCAGGCCTGGGAGCACAGATGCAGCTGCCACCTGGTCAGGCTTTAAGGTGGGTGCTGAGGATGACGCTCAGCTTGTGCAGCAAGTGCTCTGCTGACTGCGCTTGCCCCATTCTCTCATAAGTAGCCATGCATTGGTTTTTTAAAAATAGACATTTTACTATTTACTGCCCTGAGATAAGATGCCAAGAAACCGTCTTTACCAGATTTTACCTGCTATAGATTTGGGCAGATCCCTCTTTCTTTACACCCCCCCCCCCCCAAATATCATAAGGCTTTTAGATCTGAAAAACTGACTGACATTCTTCTACCTGTAAGACGGGGAACTCAGAAAACCACTTTCCTTGGAGTGATCTATTAGTATTGACACCATACAGTGAGCCTCAGTCTCTTCAAAGGGGCTGATATAGTTGATATTAAATAGACATCCTGGTCTACCACAACATCCAGGCAAGGCCCTGGTTACATAATCAGTTCTAAATAGGCTCTTGTTAAAAAAAAGAAGATATTCCTATTGAAAGTTTACAAATAGCCATATCACCCTGGAAAACAAGAAGACTCACTGAAAGTTTCTGCATTCTGAGGAGTTCAGTTTAAAAAACAAAACAAAACACAATGCCTATTAAATTGTCATGGGTTATGGATCACCTAAGAGGAAAGAAAAAGGTCTTCCTTATACTGGCATCCTGAGAAGGGAGCACTGTAATAACATTTCAAGTATAAGTGACAGTCATTGGTAGTTCACTTATTCCTGTGAGATTAGTGCTGGTCCTGCACATCCTGGCTTCGCAGTCTCTGGAACACAGTTTCTCAGGAAGAGCAGACGAGTCTCCTTAACTGTCCACTACTGTGTACTTAAATTTGTCCAAGTGGGACTGTCAGAAGACTAAGTACTCAATTTATAGTGAACAAGCACATGTTCTAGAGAGGAAAAACTCTTAGATACAACATACAAAAAATAAAAAAAAATCTGAGATGGGCTAAAGAGATGCCTCATTTATTAAGAGCACTGGCTGTTCTTTCAGAGGACCCAGGATCTGTTCCCAGCAACCACATGGCAGCTCACAGCCATCTGTCATCTGGTTCCAGGGGATTTGATACCCTCTAACCCAATGGGAGCTAAACATGAAAGTGGTGCACATACATGCAGGCAAACACACAAACACATAAAATAAAAATAAATACATCCCTAAAGAAATTTGAAACTCATTCATATAATATGCAAAGACTATAAACAAAAGAGTAAGTTTGGGGTAGGTCCCTAAGCATCTGATTTGTAGGGAAGGATCAGTGGTCTGAGAAGTTGCTGTATTTCAAGTTAAAGAAATAGAGTTGCAACCTATGTTAACATTTTGGCCGGTAGCTGAAATTATGGCAGATAACTCTGCATGTTGCCGTGAGGCAACGCAACATCAGGATCAGTGGAAACACGTGGCTAGGCCTGTGATTGTCTGACTCTCAGAAAGCTGAGGCAGGAGGATTGTGAATTCAAAGCCAACTTGGGCAAGTAGAGGGACCCTATTTCAAAATAGAAAATAAAGAAAGGCTGATGTTGCAGTTTACTGGTAGAACACTTGCCTAAAACACGCAGGACCCTAGTCTCAATCCCCAAATACCACAACACAGCACCACCAACAACAACAACAAAACATGGACAGAGACAGCATTCCAAAATCTTTGTAATTTATCATACAGAAATTTCTGAACTATTTATACAAATGATGGCATTTTATCTATATGAGTTTAATGTGGAGAAAACTATTTTTATCTTCTGATTTCCCAGTGATGCTAATGTTAACTGATGAGCATTGGTTTATAAAGCCATCCTAGTTTCAGTACTGCCCTTTTTAAAAGGTAAAAGATAAAATCCAGATGGTTTTCCAGGAACTCTGATTTTCACCATTATGTGAAACAAGTCACCACGCCTGAGCCTGCCCTGACATGGTTTTATCACACTCACTTGCTTCTTTCCAGACTTAACACTTGCACCTACTATAGTCCAAGGCAAATCGCACTCCCATCCACAAAACACATCCCATAACTACGAGCGGCAAATGCTCTACCACCAAGCTACACCCTCAGCCCAAAGTAGCACATATTAGAGAAAATGAGGATGAATCGTGATAAAGAACCCATTGTACAACTGCCTCTCAGTACAGAAATGCATACAACACAGCCTTCTAAACACACATCACATGTGCAATGTCTTTTAAAACTAATGTCTCCAGTCTACACTGGTCTTGAACTATGTAGCAAAGTGTGACCTTGAATTCCTAGGCTCAGGGCCTTGTACATGCTAGGCAAGCACTCTACCAACTGAGCTACAGCTCAGTTCCACTTGCACACTTAAGTGAGACTAACGGCTAAACTCTGCAAAGTTCAAGACATACAGGGATAGGAATCTTTTGACCACACTGCACTTTAGGGTTATTCACTTTTTAGATCCTCATCAGTAGAGGCGAGGTGGTTCTAGAGGGTGTGTCTGGTAGCACACGGAAAGACACCTGACTTCTGTGGCTGATGGAGGACCCTCAGTAGATGTGCTCTTCTATTTTCCTAGAGTGTGGTGACTTTAGATGCTCCCCCACCCCAAGAACCAAAGTATAGTTCTGCTGAAAAAATGTTATACTGAACTCTGGGGCTCACAGAGAAAATGAAAGCATCATCTCACCTCAGAATTAATGGTAGAGCTGAAGAGTTGCTGTGCCCACAGCAGTCATTGATCGTATTTTTACTTTGTTCTATTTGTTTATTTGGTTTTGTTGCCCTAGGTGTGGAAGCCAAGGTCCTGGGTAAACCAAGCAAGTGCTCTGCTGCTGAGCACTGTTGGCAGTTTTAGAGGTAGCACTGAGCGCGCCAAAGGGCAATGGTTCACTCACACACACACACACACACACACACACACACACACACACACACTGGGCCTCTCAGTGGCCAGATGAACTGATTGTGAAGAGAGCCTCCTCCTGTGAGGACGTCTGGATAGAGGGAGAGCTAGAAACTGCTTGGCATGTAAGAAGCATGCAGTAACTAACGGTGACTCTCTGTAGGTACCAAAGATCATTATAGACAGATGTTAAACCAATGCACATTTCCTGAGCTAAACAAAACATAAGCTGAGGTGGGGACAACAGGGTAAGGACTTACAGTATGAAAGAAAGTTAGAAATGAACTCTGTCACACATTACTTTCACACGGCCCTAAGGAGAGCATCGAAATAGATGTGAAGATAGCAGACAGTCTTGGACTCTTCACCTGTGAAGTACGGATAACAGGATACCTACTCCTCAGATTGCTGAGGTTTAAACGGGAAAGTGTCTGGATGGGTGCCAGGCTTGCGTTAAATCCCGAAGACTTAACAAGAAGCAGCTTTACTGCTAAATGCCATTCTATAAACTTTTCATACTAGTGTATACCATGGATTACTAATTTGTCTTTTTTTAAAAAAATGAACTGTTAGTTCCCCCATGAGACACACTGATAGAATGAGAGACAGAAAAGCATGTAGCTTGTACAGCATCGTGTTGCTGACAAATGACTGAGCGGAGTTGGATCCAGGTTAATCTGACTCCTAAGCCTTTCCTCTTCCCACTGTACTCCTGATGATCACGCGGATGGAAAATGCAATTACACTGTCATTTGTCATTTTAGACAAACCACTTAATCTCTCTGAGGCTACATTTCCTTAATGATAAGAGAATAATTGCAATTTGTATATCTTATGACAATATTAATAAGATTAAATGAGCTTAATTTTTACATTTACTTAGTTCATATTTATACATATATATACACACATATATACATGTGTGTGTGTATATACATATTTTTTTTTTCAAGACAGACTTTCTCTGTGCATTCTTGACTGTCCTTGAACTGGCTCTGTAGACCAGGCTGACCTTAAACCAACTGCCTCTGCCTCCTGGGTGCTAGAATTACCGGAGTGCGGTCACCACGCCCCAGCCTTAAAAGAATATTTTTAATTGAAATAGAATTATACCACATTCCCTCCTATCCTTCCTCTAATCCGCCCAGCTCCCCTCCCTCAAACCTCTCCCTTAAGTTGATAACCTCTTTAGCTTTAAGATACATATGTAAATGAAAAGCTTTTTAAAGCACTTAGGCCTCTGTAGTTGGGATTGGGTAGGCAGTTGTACTGTTTGTCGTAAGTAGGGGTTCACCCATTGGGAGGAGGCCACCTTGAATCATTAAATCTGTCAGTCTTTGTCTGGGTGCTGACTGCTTGGTTCTCCAGCCAGAGGGAGCAGTGTGCCAGAAAGCACTTCTTGCAGTGTGGCTGTGAGCAGGTGGCACCAGGAGTGTGGAGGCCATAGTCTGTGGAGTTTCAGCCCACTAGGTGTTATTTCATACCCTGTCAACAGCAAGTAGACCACCAGTTCATTGTGCTTCTGAGCCACCAAACACCCAGGGCTCCCTAGCCCTGGGACTGCCTGTTTCCTTGTACCACTATCTTCATGGGCATGCCTGGGGGCAGCTGACAGCACGGGCATCTTTCCAGAGAGATGGCTGCAGCTGGTGCTTATAGGGCTGGGTGAGCTACCTGAGGCCTTTTGAGGAGGAGAAACTCAGGACCTGGAGGTGGGAGCGAGGTGACACTGCACTGGATGAGCAGGAATGGGTGTGGAGGGAGCCAGCTTTCACAGGCAGGAGGGGCTGGAGCTTGACTCCCACGCTGATTGTGTTTTCCCCATACCTTACTCTTCCCTGGGAGGCTGGGCGATGCTGACAGATTGCTCTGTGTTGTGGAGTTGGTGAGGAAGGTAGAACAGAAAAGTACTCAGACACACATGGAGAGATGCTGTCCTTGTTGAATATTTGTACACCCATTGCGTTTGTCAGTCCTCGTGACAGTTTTGGGTAGTGCTTTATTCTTTTATTTTAAAAATAAAACTGAGGCTTAAGAGATTAAACAGTTTGCTCAAAAGTCACAGTAACCAAAGATGAAGGTTCAGCTTCCTTTGGCTTAAGTCTGATGTCCTTTTCCCTATTCTGTGGCCAGAGGGCTGGAATCAGATCTGCGTTCCTGATGGTTCCTGTCTCTCATCTTATTTTCCTGGTTCTTTTAAAGAGATGCTTGATAAGGGCAGCAGAAAGAACAGCTTAAGGGGCTGGAGTTCAGCTTAAGGCTCAGCAGTTCAGAGCACTAACTGCTCTTCCAGAGGTCCTGAGTTTAATTCCCAGCAGCCACATTGGTGGCTCATAACCATTATAATGGAATCCGATGCCCCCTTCTGCTGTGTCTGAAGAGAGCAACAGTGTGCTTATATTAAAAAAACAAACTAACAAGCAAACAAAAACTGCTTAAGGAAAGCTGTGGTGAAAGCCAGCTGCCTTGTCCTGCAGGGGAATGATCCCAAGGATGCTGGAGTCTCATCTTCCTGTCACCAGCATGTGACCTGGGCCCATCCCCCACATCTTATTGCAGCTAGCAGCTGCTGCTTTCTGGGCTTCCTCTTTTCCTGCTGATGTTTCCTCTTTCCCTTCTTAAAAGACAAATCCATGTGACAACCCCCCCCCCAACCCCCACCTGCCAGCTCAAGCTGTGTGGACTGTCTAGGAGGCAGCAAACAGCTGGGAGTTGACTACATAGTTGGTCAGGATCGTTCCTCAGTCAAACTGTACCAGTACTCACTGAGATGAGTTAGACAGTCCCAAAGTAATACTAGCACAAGGCACAAAAGCTGTCCTGGGTTAATGGGCCGGCCCTTGGAATCCCATGCTTCTTGCTGGGATTGAGTGTTGGATTAGAGAGATCCGTGGACATAAGACTGGGTCCCAAGAGCCTTCCCAGAGAAGAAACCATTGGCCAGTAAACACAGGAAGTCAGAACTTTCTAGATGAAACTTGTGTCTAAGGTGATTATTTACTTATGTATTTATTTATTTATTTTGAAAAGAGGGATATATATTTGAGAAGAAAGCCAAATCAAATAGGGGAGCCCTGAGAGCTCAGAAAGAATGAGTGCACAGGGCTGTAAGGTACAGCTTGAGTTGTTAAGGGTGCAAGTTTGTGGGCTTCAGAAGAGCTGGCCAATAGGGGCAGAGCCCTGAAATCAGACTCTGCCCCCATATGATTGTCACTAAGTTGGTGTGATGGTGGAGGACCCGGGTGGGATGTATCACTACTTTCTTAACCTGTAGCTTAGGCCTTGGGCCTTGACTTCTGCATGCACAGGAGACAGTGAGGGTGAGGCTAGGACCAGGACTCTTAAGGCTCCTAGAAGGAAGGCCACCATCCTGTTTCCCAAAGTAGGACAACAGCTATGCGGCTGTCACCATATTCCCACCTGTGCTCTGTTCAGAATACAGCCTATGTTCAGCAGTATGGACAAGAGACCTGGTATTCCACGGGCCTGCTCCCTGCCCCAAGAAAGCTTTCTCCTCAGAGGCCTTCCTAGCCTGTCCTGTCCCTCCTTGCTCTTGTATGCTGCAGGCATGACTCAGGACTCTGCCCCTGGGTATCTGTCCTTGGCTGTCCCTTTCCCACTAGGATATCTATCTCCCAGTGTTGGTTGATGGACGACTTAGTAGAAGTTGAAGGTGGTGGCACAGCCCAAATTGATCCTGGTCTGGTTGTTACTGTACCCAGCCTTATCCTTTTCAGAACCCGCTGACCCTAGAATCGGCACACCCAGGAACAGGTCACCAGGTTTGTTTCCTCAGGGGAAGTGCTAAGGTCACCTGCAGCCTCGTCCTGAGGTCACATCCTGAGGCTGTCCCAGGTTAAGAGTGTTTAAACCCCGACTGTCTCTAAGTCATGGGCAAGGCTATCAGAGAAGTAGATGTAGAACAAAGAAAGAGGAGGGCCTGTTTCTACCTCTCCAGAGATCAGAGTCTGCTCTTGGGGGTCATGTGGGCTTGTGGTGGTGGCGGCAATGAAGTACTTAGGGGTGGTGTCTATCATTATCTGTTGCTAATGTGGGACACATTGTCCCCTGTTCAAGCCCAGAATCATTGTTAGTGCAAAGTCTTAATGAAGTTGATAAAGCTATTATCGAGGTCTTGGGAAAGAATAAGTTGGATTGTCAGCTAATACTTAAGAGATAGCTAGTCCCTCTCTATCTGACTTGGTTATTCAATAACCAGCATATAGCGGAGGAGGTGGGACTCTAATAAGTGCCACCTCTTCCTAATAAGGCTTGCAGGGTCATGGGACAGCTGAGCCTATGTGGAGTAGTCTGGGAGTCTACCCCCATATGTTCCTTGGCCCCTGAACTGCTTGCCCAGTCCAGCTCTGCACCAGGGCAGCCATTCCTTGCCCTGGCTCTACAAGTCTCCCTGAGCCTCCTATGGGGAATCTTGGTTCTGAGGGAAGGAAGGGCTTGTGAGAAGTGAAACCTGCAGGTCCTGCCCTGCTCAGAGTCCTCAGCTGTGAGCTTGAATTCCTTGAAGTCTTAGTCTAGCTCCACCCTTAACCTAACCCCCCCCCCCACTCCCATGTTCCTAGGCCCCTGTGCTGACAGCACCTGGGGCCCTTTCTGTGGACATCTGATGTGCCCTAAAAGGAGCACTGGCTAGTAGGAAGGGGGCCTGACTCCAACACTGCTGGGGCCCAGCAGTCTTATGAGCTTAACCTTCCACCCTCTAGAGGCCAGGCAGAAAGCCCCAGAGGAAGCAGGTGTCAGGCTAACACCGTACAGCACAGGCTAGAAACCCTGTCTTTCAAGGATCCTGTCTTGCTTGCTAATTTAGAGGGCAGGTCTTTGGTTGGGAGATTGGGATCTAGGTTGGGCAGGCCCCTGCAGAGCTGAGAAAAAAAAATCACAGGTCAGAATACTAGTATGGACTGGCTGATCTTCCTGTCTGCCCTGTGGAAGACCTCAACTACTTAGAGTCACTTTCCTGTGTGGTTGCAGACTCTCTTGCAGCTACCCTACCTTCCATAAACAAGGGAAGTTACTAGCAACCCTGGGTCTTTGTGTCTTAGGAGACTTAGGTTGGCATCCTTGAGAGGTAGGGAGGAAGGACTAATGGCCCCCAAATTTCTGCCAGGCAATGAAGTCCTAGAACTCGCCTTGTAAAGCATGAGCTCCTGTTCTTTTTCCTATGCTACTATGAAACACCAGCCATGTTTTTAAGTGTCCACTGGCTATCAGGGATGCTATAAGATCTGTAACAAACATCTGTCAATACTTCTGAGAACAAGGTGAGAAAGTCCTTCTCAGAGGAGTAAACTGGTTTAGAGAATAAGATTATCTTTTGCCTGATTTTAAGTCCTTACTTGTCTATACAGACATGATTTTGAAATATATCTAAGGCATCCTGTGAAGCTGCCATGTGCTTAGAAGTGGCTAGCAGGATAGAAAGGCAAGGGATGGGCCCCACCCCACAGTGGGGAAGCTCCTGTGGGGCTTCCCCCTGGCTTCACCTGGATCATAGCCAGAGCACCCACTCCTAGGAAGGCCCCACCCTTCCAATGGCTTCTCGGCCTCTTCAAGAGATAACCCAAACTCTACCTCTTGGCACACAGAGAGCCCTACCTGGCCTGGGCCCTACCTCATCTAGCCACTTTTGCTTCTGTGCTTGGCTCAGGCTCCTCCTCCAGATATCCTAAGCCATGCAGTGTTCCCACACCCGCAGTGTTATTTCATCCCTGTGCCTTACCGGATGCTTTTTCCCTCACCCATCTCCCAGCCCTGGTTGACTTAGCCATCTCCTGCTTGATTTTGAAACCAACCATATCCTCTGGAACCTTTTCCTGGCACCAGTTCTATCCCACCGGGTTTGGTGTCCTTCCTATGCTCCCCTGTGACACAAGGCTTCCTCCTGCTATGGCATAGGCGCTCCAATTCTCCGTGTTTCCCCCACTGACCTGTGAGCTGCAGGAGGCAGGGTCTTTCTTCCCATATCTCTTGCAGTCACCAGATCCCTAGTGTGACATGGTAGGCATAGAGGTGGTTGCAAGGAGAGTCTTATTTTTTCCAAGAATATATGGAATTTAGATTTGGACATTGGTATGACTGTTCTCTCCAATGGCTTTTCTTACCTATGGTTGGAAGGGTCAGGGCTCTGGATGAAAAGAGCATGGAACCGATAAGGATGGATACCTGGGAACTCAGGTGGGTGGAAGCCAGGGAAAGGTGGGCTGGATCTGCCTCCCTGGGATGTTCCTGGTATGTGGGAGTAAAGCAGTTGTGGATGTTGAATGTTGACATGAAGGGAAGGGTTCAAACAGCTGGCTTTGGCCTCCTTTGTGCCTCCTTGGTTGCTTGCAGCTCATGAGGCATCTGGCATGTCTGCTGAGGTACAGCCTCTGACTTCTCAAGTAACACTGGGATCTTCTGTTGACCGGTCATAACTGTTGTGCTCTCAGGGGCTCCGGTGGGACTTTCGTTCCTAAAGATCTTTCAGAACCAGAAAAGCCCTGATATGTCATGACTGTGGCCACACACACATGTGGCCTTGGCACCTCTGTGTAGTCACACAAGCCAAGCTGTGTGGCACTTAAAGCTGGTATACCAGGTACCCAAGGATTAAGATGAGAGTGACATAGTGCAGTTGAAGAAGCCAGAAGCAGAAAGGGCTTACCTGGTAAGTGAGTGGAGGTTGCCACACAAACTTGCCTGCTTTTCCCTGGATTAGGCAACATCCCAGTTAACTATAAGGTTGCAGATTCCTTCTATCTATTGCTCTTTGCCTAGACTAGCTGTGTACTCTCTCTAAAGTTTCTCAGAAAATTCTAGAAATCCCTGAACTAGGAATCAGCTAGATGGCAATTGGTAGACCTGGAAAGCTTTCGTGTCACCAATCTTTTTAATATTAATCACTGGGACAGGCAGGCATCTGGGGTAGCCTTGGCTTCCTTGACGTCCCTAGAAGACCTGTGTGATTCACATAGGTGCCTTGGAAACAAGTAGCTGAAGAGGTACTTTGAGATTGGGTCTCATTATGTAGTCCAGGCTGGCCTCAGATTCCCAACCCTCCTGCCTCAGCCTCCTCAATTCTGAGACAACAGGTGTGCACAACCATCCAAGGTTAAGAATTAAGAATATAGTGCAGAGAATAGTAACAGATGCCTGGGTAGGAAACTTAAATCCAGGGTGAAGTGAGACAGGGTTTGGTAGCTCAACTCAATTCAGGCTCTGCAGAAACACCTTTCATTTCGCAAGAGGTGGCCTGCATTGCTTAATTACATGCTTGGGGGAAGGGAGTTTGGAGTTTGGAGGCAGATTACCAGACAGGGCAGGGTGAGCATCCAATATCTATCTGTCTTAGGTTCACGAAGCCAAGGGAGATAAGCACTCCAGGGCCTGCTCACTCTTCTCCCCTACCCTATTCTTTAATGAATAGAGGCACCGAGCCTTCTACTGTCTAACATTTTCTTTCAGGCTGGTTCGTTTGCTGGTAGGTTGAAACCCAGGACTTCAAGTATACAAATCCTGTGTTCTGCCTCTGAGCTGTACCCTCAGCCCCGTGCTGAGATCTATTTTCCATATACTTCCTGGTCCCTGATTGCTGATTCAGCTCAGCTGATGCCTTGCTGTGGAAACAGTGCCTCAGCAGGGTGCTGCAGGATCCTCCCCAGACCCTTGGGTGGGTGAAGTGGGTATGCTGCTATGGAAACTTTGAGAGATTCCTCGTTAGACTACTCTTTCCCTCTGGCTGGCCCATGAGATAGGCAGGAGGGCAGGGAAGAGAACATGGGATATGTGAGCCAGAGAGGAAATAATGATCTTTCTACCCAGTGGAATCAACTAGCCAGGAACCCTGAGGGAGAGGACTCAGGTTTTGTCACTAGCTGTCTCAGCTGAGTCATCTCTTTCCATAGTCTGCTGTCATCCAAGTGCAAGGGAAATGTGGACATCACTCTGTAGACAGATCCCTCTTTCCTTTAATTCCATCCCATGCCCATCTGTGGCCATACCTGTTCTATACAAACAGTCACAGAGACAGCATTGTCTCGGGGAGACTCTACAGGGGCTAAGAGGTTCGAAAGAAGGTGGCAGGGGTAGTTTGTATGTACAGTGTGTGTGTGTGTGTGTGTGTGTGTGTGTGTGTGTGTGAGTGAACAGAGGTCCTTTGCTCCCAGACACTCCTAGTCTCTGCCCCAGGAACTTGTGCCTAGAAGAGAGCCTAAAGGCAAAATGTTGGTGGTGCCGAGGCCTTGAGGATGCTCTAGCCGGGCTTCTGAAGACTGGAATGCTCCTCTGTCCTCCAGGTTCCGTGGCTTCATCCTGCTGCTCACCTTCCTCATTTATGCCTGTTATCACATGTCCAGAAAGCCCATCAGCATCGTCAAGGTGAGGCTGCTTGGTAAGGAAGACTGTGGGATATGTGGGGCCTACACAACATGTGGCAGTTGTGTGCTGCAATTGGATGCTCTAAACCTCAGATAATCCCCTCCCAATCTGCTTTACCCTGCTCACTGGACCTGACCCTTCCACCTGGCAGACACCCATTGTGGGTGGCTCTTTCCTATGACACTCTTGCAATGTTTTCCTACACAATCCCTTTACATTCACCTCCCAGACAGCACTGTTGGTTGTGTGGGTAAGCTAAGAAGGCAGGGGGTCCCAGTTTTGTGGATTCCATTCATGAATATTGGATGGCCACCTACCCCTGTTGGAGGAGGTACTGGCAGGAAGAAAATCTTGGACTGTGGTGGGAAGCAGTGTTTATGATTGAGTAGCAGGTTTCTTGCTTCTCTCTGAGTCAAGTGGGCTCCAGGGGATGGTGTGGCCCTTGACCCATATATGCCATTGCCTTCCAGAGCCGCCTGCACCAGAACTGCTCAGAGATGGTCAGACCTGTTAACGACACCCACGATCTCAATGATACCACCTGGTGCAGCTGGAGTCCATTCGGTAAGGACAGGAGAATACATTGCTGCCTCTAAACCCCAGTCCCTCCTTGGAATTAAAAAGACTTTCCTTGGGGGCAGCCACCCAGCCAAGTTTCTGTCCTTCCCATCTGCTTTCAGACAAAGATGACTACAAGGAGTTACTAGGAGCTGTGGACAATGCCTTCCTAGTGGCTTATGCCATTGGCATGTTTATTAGGTAAGAGAAAGGCAGAGCCCGTGCCCAGTGAGAGGGTGGGTGGGTGCTTGATAATTGCTGTTTCTCCTTACTGATCTGGGCTGCAGGCTAATGTGAGAGTT
Organism: Mus caroli; assembly: GCF_978045245.1. Lineage (NCBI taxonomy): Eukaryota > Metazoa > Chordata > Mammalia > Rodentia > Muridae > Mus > Mus caroli. The sequence goes on along the minus strand of NW_028227266.1, from coordinate 34,469,769 downwards.
GAAAGTGTCTCTGTATGGGACTGAGGCCAAGACCCCATCCAGGCCATCAGCCCATGACCAGCCTCCTTCCTTCTCTATGGTCACCAAACTGTTCCTCTACCAGCTACTGATGGATCCTGCTATTAGCAGCCCTTTTCCTATAAAGCTCCCTAGATGCTCCATTTAAGGAAGTGTTGGTGGGTATGACCAGGGTTCTCTAAGCACAGCCCTGCACATGTAGATTCCCAAGGAGAGCTTACCCAGTGCTGTCTAAACTATACAACCAGTGTGAGTCTCACCTAGCAAACATGGAGCTTGCTACCAGCAATCACTGATGGACAAGGCAGTGTGTGGCCTTCAAGGAGCTCATAGCCTAGTAGAAGGACCCTCAGCTTAGCAGCTAATTCAACATTGTTGAAGTGTTGGATAGTCATGTAGTGCAAGCTTGGATTGAAGACAAGGAGTTAAGGAAGGCATTGGAGGAGGTGAGCCTTGACATGTGAAGAACCATGGGTGTTGGCAGTGGGGAAGGACACCCAGGCTGGAGGCATCAGAGAGCACAGTGGGGCAAGTAGAGAACAGCATGGAGTGTAGGTGGAGCCTCTCACAGGGTTACCAGAAGGGGTACAGAAGCAACAGCCAGGGAGACAGGGCTAAAGGATAAGGTCATTTGCAGAGGGCCTGCTCCAGAATGTGGAATGGGAGAATCATGGAAGTTTAGCTAGGCATGAGGGAAACTCTGAGGTAGGCTTGAGGCAGACAGGGAAGGTTACAAGCTAGCATGCCTGCTGTCTAAGCTGCTGAGCTCAGGGGCAGGTGGTGTTTCAGAGGCTCCCATGGTAAAAGGAGGGAGACTTTAGAATTTAGAGGGTTGAGTTTGCATTGCTTTAGGGACAGCCAAGTAAAGGTATCCGGAAGGCAATCTGAATGTGACCCTAAAGCATGAAGGGACACATGGGGCCCAAACACACGCAGGAGGGGATGTTTCACACATCATGGTAGGTAGAGCTGATGAAGCTGGCAGGAAGCACGTGGTTAGTCAGCAAGAAGGGACATGGGCAACAGAATTGTCAGAGTCGTGTCAAATAAAGCAGATGACTTCTGGAAGGGAGGACTGGGGTCAGCCTTGGGATGCAGTAGGACACAGCTCAGCATTGGTCACCATGGCCACAGTGGCTTCAGTAATATGGGCCGGGAGAGGGGGGTGGTAGAGTGGACATGGCATTAACCTGGAGCTCACCCCATCTTTCTCTCCAGTGGAATCTTTGGGGAGCGGCTGCCCCTGCGTTACTACCTCTCGGCTGGAATGGTGCTAAGTGGCCTATTCACCTCCCTCTTTGGCCTGGGGTACTTCTGGAATATCCACATGCTCTGGTACTTTGTGCTCATCCAGGTATGAGTCTGTGTAGCACTTGGGCCTTTGTTCCCCTCAAAGAGAGGTCCTTTTGGGTCCCTGGCCATCCCCAGGTCAGAACAGGTAGGGACTTGGTCTCTTTGTTTGGTCCCTTCTGTCACCCTGCTCAGGACCCTGTTCTGACTCCCCCAGAGTCTCACAGGACTGGCTCAGTGAGCCTGCCTTGTACTGCAGTGAATCTGCCTGAGATGCCTGAGAAGCTAGGTCTCAGCTCACATGATCTTGAGCTAGGAGAAGGCAGCTCTTGTGGCATTGTATGTGGATGTGCAAGTGAGGGAAAGGCATGGTTTGCAGTGTGGGGGCATGTGAGGGTTCCTGAGCCCTGCCATTGAACCACCTCTACCCAAGGTGCTCGCTCGAGGTAACTCCCCCTTCCTCCCTTCTACAGATCTGCAACGGGCTTGTGCAGACTACGGGCTGGCCGTCTGTGGTGACCTGTGTTGGCAACTGGTTTGGGAAGGGAAAGTGAGTGTAATGAGGGAGTGGGAATGACCCTGTGTGGGGGTGGAGGGGAGTATCTCTGAGGCTAAAAGGGCAGTGCTATTTCTCTATCTAGTCGACAGAGCAGGCAGCCTTAGTTATAATTCCTATAACAGGTGAATTTCCATTTTTGATTGAAGCTAAAAGGCTCCACCACTCTCTTTTCTTAGACTGGCTTTTGGGTTAGCTTGCTTCAGTTTCTCACCCTCAGCTCTAACGGTCTGAGCTGTTCAACTGTTGGCTCTGGGGGTTACTGGTTTCTTTCTTTCTTTCTTTTTTTTTTTTTCCAGTATGCATAGCATCTCCCCACAAGATGCCAGTAGTGAAACACAGCAAGTTATGCCCATTGAAAATTGTCAGATGTTTCAGGATGTCCCCCAAGGGGCAGAATCACTCCCCTCCCAGTTAAAGACTACTATTAGAGTGATACTGTTGGGGTTCAAAAAGAAGAATGGAAGGCTCATGATTTCCCTGTGGTCAGAGTTCCCATCTGTGCTTGTCCTAGGGGCCAGCTAAAGCAATGGGCAGTGCTCTCGCCTGCTTGACAGCAGCCAGGGCCTTTGCTGCACTATCTGGGGACTCTGAGAAGATCAGCTGTGGGTACATCCCAAAGGCTAGATGCAGCCAGCCTTTTGAGCTTGGCTGTGCCAGAGTTTTTGTTTTTGTTTTTTTTAATGTATTCTTTTTCAGCATAAAATTAATTTTATCACTCAAAGCTAATTTAAAATAAAATTCATTCAATGAAAAACATATATACATATATCACTTTTTTGTATGTTTTTTATATTATTTTACTTATTAACTTTACATGCTCACTCACTGCCCCCCTCCCAGTTACCCCCCTTCCCTTCCCTTCTCTTCAGGCGGGGATTCATCATGGGCATCTGGAACTCTCACACATCTGTGGGCAACATTCTGGGCTCTCTGATCGCTGGAGTCTGGGTGAACCAGCACTGGGGCCTGTCGTTCATCGTGCCCGGCATCATCACTGCTATCATGGGCGTCATCACCTTCCTCTTTCTTATTGAATGTGAGTGGACCCTTCCCACCCCACACTTTCCATGCCCCAGTTGTGCTCATGAGATGAAGCAGCTGGATATTCTGTGAGCATTGCTGCTCAGGGTATTGGATGACTAGCTCTGTGACTCTGAAACTGTCCTTTCATCTATAAAATGCTTGCTCTGTAGGACTTCTGAAAGTGTAAGAGGGACAGTGTATCTTCGGTGTTTTGTCTGTAGTGTGTGCTCTGCCAAAGGGCTGCGTGGACAGCTAGTGTTTCTTCTCCATTCTCCCTGAGTTGGCAAGGCCAGGTGTTTCTAGAAGAGGCAGGCAGGCCTAGAGAGTCCCTTAATGCTGGGGGCCACATGGGACTTGTAGGGCTAACTCGGCACTAGCTTAGACTCACTGTAAAGTGAGGGTCTAACCTATCGGTAACCTTCTCAGAAAGGTACTTGTTTATCCCCCAGATCCAGAAGATGTGGACTGTACCCCTCCTCGGCATCATGTGAGTTTGCCACCCCAGCCCTGCCCTTCTCACCACATCACAGGAACTGGCCATGGGAGGGCCAAGAGTTGGAGGAGAGAGCTGTGGTCTTCTAGTGGCTTCACAGACCCAATTTTGGGCTCCTAGGTTAAATGCCCCACAACCTGATATGCCTGTCAGCCAAAGAGAAAAACATACACCTTCCCCAGGATGGCCATCCCCTACCTCTCAATGGGGCTGTCCTTCCCATCAGAGAAGGTTGGTACATGGCCCTGCCAACAAGGAGGGATCATCTTCTTTCCTCAGGATGACCCGGAGAAGGAACAGGACAACCCTGAGGATCCTGTGAACAGTCCCTACAGCAGCAGGGAGAGTAATGTGGACATTGCAGCCAGCTCCTCCAAGGAGCAGGGCCCTGAGCCTGAAGCCATCAGTTTCCTGGGGGCACTCAGAATCCCGGTGAGATGTTTATGGAATGAAGGGAAGATGGTCTCTCTAGTGATTTTCATTAGCTTCGAGGGAATGGGGTGCTAGGGGTGACAGGTAGCTTCAAGGATTTCCATGCAGACTGTGGGGTGGCTGCTTGAGAAGGGCCGTGCTTGAGAAGAGGCCTGTTTTGACAGGACATGCATTAGGCATTAGGCACACTGCTGCAGTTAGGGTGGAGTGTATATTTGTGGTTGCTTTGTGTAGGAATGATGACAGTCATGGGGTAGTACTAGCCACCCAGGGGGCCTCCACTAGACTGGGGATCTCTTGAGCCCCTTTCCATTGTGCCTTCTCTCATGTTTCCCAGGGAGTGATCGAGTTCTCTTTATGTCTGCTCTTTGCCAAGTTGGTCAGCTATACCTTTCTCTACTGGCTGCCCTTGTACATCTTCAATGTGGGTAAGTCCAGGGGAAGAGGAACTGAGAAAAAGGGTCTCTAAGGAAGCCAAGGCCACTTCGGTGCAGGGAGGATATCATACTTGGGTTTCATTCCAGTACACAGGCAAGGCTGAGCCCCATGCATGTCTCCAGCCACCTGCCCCCTTGGAGCTGAATTGGGTCTTAGGAGGAAAACTCTGTCCTGCAAACCTCTTTTCCCTAGCCTGAGTCTGGGCTGCTTGGTTCAAAGGTGGGTGGTGGTCTGCCTTGAACACCTCCAATTCAAGGAAGAGGCTGTGTGAGCTTTCCTACTCCATGGACTTCAGGACTCTTCTTCCAAGGACCATTATGGGAGTGATGTGTTTGTACTGTGGCCTTTGGGTCTACATGGAGGGAGCTGCCCCAATACAATAGCTACTTTCCACTGCTCCTAACCAAGGCTGCAAAGATAAAAGAAGAACACTGTTGTGGTTAAAAGGGCTGTTTGGTTCCCACCTGCTCAGAGTCTCTGGTTTGCCATGGGGTAGCATACCAAAGAGCAACGTGCTCTGCTTTGCTGGCCCCCAGGATTCAGAGAGCCACACCCCATACCCAAGACCTTTTGCCCAGAGCTGCTTTCCTCTTTCCCAGCTGTGGGGAAAGACAGGCAGAAACTGTCCTGCCACACACACACACACACACACACACACACACACACAAGACCAGGAAACCATGGGGATTAGTCATGGCCAGATCTCCAGCTGTAGTTTGACCTATATCTCTACATCAGGGCCCCTGTCTCTGATACTGGCAGAGTACTACGGCAGTTTTGCAGACACTATGACTCTGTTTTGTGGCTTTTTTGCTGACTTCAAAGTATGAATCAGCCTTGAGGTGGAGTTGCAAATCAAGCTTCTAAATGTTCCCCTTTTCTAAACCCAGAATCCCCATCTTCTTACAGGTCTCCTTCTGTGGCTGTGAGCATTAGTACAGACCTTTTAGGCCTGCCTAGGAAGAGCCCCTATGGAGCTTGCTTCTATGTTAGGAGTGGGTCAAGAAGATAGCTGTGCCCATGCTCAGTCAGAACCATTATACTCCAGGAGAAGAGTTAGAGATGCTGTCATGGGCAGGTACCAGGCCTGCAGGAGAGCCTTGCTGTGAAAGGTCTAGGTTATCTTTCAGGCAAAGAGAACAGTTTAGGACTTGGCTCTGAGGGTGTGTGTGTCAGGCTGCTGCAAACTCACCTGGTGGTTCTAGCCAATCACTTGACCATGTAGCCTCAGCCTTTTCCTTGGACTGGATTAATGTGCCACAGGAACTCTGCTGGCTGTGTCATTCAGGAGATTTGTTCCAAACCTCCCTGAGTGTCTGATTATGTTTTTGTGTTTTCCATAGCTCACTTTAGTGCCAAGGAGGCTGGGGACCTATCCACGCTTTTTGATGTTGGTGGCATCATAGGTGAGGCCCTGTCCTTTTGTCCTGGCATCAGAGGTACAGAAAGAAGGGACAGCTGGCCATGATCTGGGCAGAGAGGGAAAGCCTCCTTATGTATTCTCATTTCTGTTCCTGCTAGACTGGGTGGGCCTAAGAAAAGTGATCATTGCGCTGTGGTTTCTTGGAGTGATGGGAACAGGGGAAGACTGCAGAGGGAGGTGGTGATTCTTAAGGCCAGCCCAGCACTGGGCAGGGTGTTGGGACAAAATTGGGTAGCAGATGAGGAACAGCATGTAGTGTCAAAGACAGCTTGTGAGTGAGCATGTGTTTCAGGTGGCATCATGGCAGGGCTCATCAGTGACTACACCAATAGCAGGGCCACCACTTGCTGCATCATGCTGATCTTGGCTGCTCCCATGGTACGTACAGTCTCAGCATGCATATGCTTGAGATCAGGTGTCTAGGGCCTGGATGGACCCATGTATCCATCCCTATGTTTGCCTGCACAGCTATGTCTTTGTTCATGTGTATGTATATTCCTGGGCACATGTAGAGACAGAAAAGTGAGAGTCAGCAGAGGACCAGGCTCTGTGAAAAGAGACCAGGATTAATAATCCCCTAATGGGATTAGTGATTCTCTCGCCTTGGTGGGGAAAGGAAACACCAGCTGTGACATTTTTTGAGCAAGGAATAATGAAGAGATTGAGGATAGACACAAAAGAAGATGTTTGTGGGAGAGGGGAAATTAGAGAGCCATGCATGCCTGTAATCCCAGGACTTGGGAGGTAAAGGCAGGGGGAATCAGGAGTTCAAAGTTTTCCTCAGCTACAGAGTGAGTTTCAGGAAACCCTGGGTTGCATGATACTCATTTCAAAACCATAAGAAAAATAAGAGGAAATTAGAGATTACCATAGTTAGACCATCTATTGAGGCACATAAAGCCCTGAGAGGTGCAGATGTACAAGGTGGGAAAACCAAGTGATATGTAGAATTCCAGAGCAGGTGGGGACTAGTCCAGGCCCAGGTCTCACCCAGCAAGAGGAAAACATGTCCTTCTTCCTTCAGATGTTCCTGTACAACTACATTGGCCAGAATGGGATAACCAGTTCCATAGGTGAGGAGGTGGTGCGACTCCCACCCGGTCACTAGTGACCCTCTGCCTGGGGAACTCCATGTCATGGGTGTGGAGGCAAGGGCAAGGAAGTCACTTGCTATGGACTTGGGGCTGTACACAGCACCTCATCTCTAATAATGCCATCTCTGCTGTCTTCCTAGTGATGTTAATTATCTGTGGGGTCCTGGTCAATGGCCCTTACGCACTCATCACCACAGCGGTCTCTGCTGACCTGGTGAGTGGGCCACTTGTGGGCACCAGGCTAGTCTGAGGGCGTGGTCAGGGGCTCTGTCTGCAAGTCCATTCTCCCTTCTCCTGTTCCCACTCCTTGTCTTGCAGCACCTCCACGGGCTCTTTCCTTTCAACCTCAGGGCCCCATCACCACCCACCTCGAGCTAGCTTTCTCCCAGCACTGCTCTTCCCGGGTGGCTTTGCTTAGCCTGAGCTATCCCACTCTACTCTGTCTCCCCAGGGCACACATGAGAGCCTGAAGGGTAACGCCAAGGCCCTCTCCACTGTCACGGCCATCATCGACGGCACCGGTTCTATAGGTTTGTTACTGGTTTGGGCTCCTAGCAGCTGAACCCCAGCCTTGTTATGGGTGGACCCCCCTGTGCACCACCGAAGGTGGTGGGGGAAGGTGTGTATGTTTCTTTCATGAGACTGTTCTGTATAGGTGCGGCTCTGGGGCCCTTACTGGCTGGGCTCATTTCCCCGACAGGCTGGAACAATGTGTTCTACATGCTCATCTCTGCTGACGTCTTGGCTTGCTTGGTAAGAGTTCTTGGGCTACACAGATGTCAGTTGGGGAATGCTTTATGTGTACAGACTGGAACTCTGGTATAAAGCAAGCACTGGGGCTTCTGGGGTGGAGAGAATGGTAGCTGCCCTTCGCTCAGAATTACTTCCTCCTGTGAGGAGTGCTGTTCCACTAACTTCTCAGCCACCTGTCCCATGGATCAGCTGAGCCTGGAAGCTCACAGTGTCTTCCCTTCCCTTTCTACCTTGAACCCCCCACAGCTCCTCTGCAGGTTGGTGTACAAAGAGATCTTGGCCTGGAAGACGGCCTGCGGCAGAAGCAGTGGGTGAGTTTCCTAGCAGTGGAAGCGATTCTCCTAACCTCACTTCTAGGACTCAAGCCAGGGCTCAGTTACTCTATGTTGAGTCTGTGCTGGTCCACTGTGGGCCTCAGGAACCCTGAAGCAGCGCCCCTTGCTGTGCTGTTGGACCCCATCCCACTCCGGAACTACTAACCTTGCCTCTGTTGTCCCCGTGTGTCTCCATAGCTCTAGTCTGGCCCTAACCCACCCGCGATAGTATTTTCCTCAAGTCCCATGACTTTTGTGAGTATTTTCTTCAAGTATGACTAATACGCCATCGGAATGTGGGCTGCATGGGAACCCGCTCCTCTCCTGCGTGTGATTTCCCTCCTGCCCGCCAGCTTTCTCTGTTTCCCTGGGAGCCATACCTGGAGATTCAAGCTAGTCAGAGCTCGGTGCTTGGGACCTATTTCTCGGGGGATCTGAGATGCTACAGAGGGCTTTGAACACACCCGTAGGGCAAAGGGGCCAGAGATCTGGAATCTTTTCTTCTCTGAACTGAGGCAGAGCTGCCGATGCCTCCTAAATGTCAGAAATCATCTGACCCCTTTGCCTGGGCTGTGTAGAAAAGGGCAACAACCAATCAAAGCCTCCGGAACAAATTGCAAACAGTGCTTAGTCCGGTGTGGTTTCTGCCTGGTGTCCAGAGGTGGTGGATGTGGGAGACGCAGAGGTCAGTGACTGAGTCAGAGGCTGAGGTGCTGGTGACTGGGTGACTGTTCCTGGGGCCTTTCTGGCTCTTCTGGCAGAAGCGTCTTACTAAGAAAAGGAGCTGGCAAAGCCTGGACCTGGGCTGGATGGTAAATGTGAAGAACCACCTCCTGGGGTCATGGTAACCCACACAGCTGGGGAAGCACTTGCACTTTAAGAAGGCATCACACAGGCAGGAAAGCAGGAAGCAGTGGTGCACGTGCAGGCATCCACAGGGTCTGCCCTGCCCTGCGCTGCTCTGGAGGACGGGAGCAGAGGACTGGACAGCATGAGTTTCCTCCTTTCACCTACATTCTCTGGGCTAGGTTTGAAGGGAGCCAGGAAGAGAAAGAAAAGCAGAAAGGGAGAAAAGTATGTAGTGAGCTGGAGTGGAGGCCAAGCTCACCTCCCTATGGCTCACCTCTTAGCCTCCTTGAGAGGCAGGTATTCTCATTTGAAGTGAGGAGCCAGTCCTGGCAGAACCTAAAGTGGAACCCAGGTTTGTGGAGGTAGCTTGTCTTTCTGGGCACTGCAGCTCTCCCAGGCTGGTTCTTCCTGGCAGGCCCATTAAGAAATGGCTGGTGATTTACTGGGGTAAGGAGAGCTCTAGGCTGAGAACCTGAAGTCCCTGAAGTTCTTGGTTTCTCTGTACACTCACCTCTATCTAAGACCTTGGCAGACTCCTCAGGCTCTGCATCGTTGAACATAATGGGGGTGTTTTCCTCAAATGCCTGTCAGGGTTGGTTTGAGGCACAGAGAAAATGAGATAGGGAGTGATGCTTTTTGTGAAGTGGCCAAATGTGGCAGAAACACTTCGTTTCCTATATTATTCTGGCTTGTTAGTGCCTGCCCAACAAGTAAGGGGGAACCCTAATTATGGGCAGTAGACATGAAAGGCAGAAGCTTATTAAGTTATGGCTTACTTTCTCTTCCATCCCACCCTCTGTTCATGCAGGTACAAACAAATTTGAAGCCTCAATTGGAAGAGCAACATGGGCCACCCCTGCTGGGTACCCAACTTATGAGCAAGAGAATGGAAGCTTCCTTCACAGGGAGAGGCAAAGCCTCCTGATCTAACTGGTCTAGCCCCAAGCTACATTGCCACTAAGGAAGGGTACAGAAAACTCTATGGGAAGGGGCTGCTGAGCACCAAGCATGGGAAAATGGCAGACTTCAAGGCCTGAGCTCTGGGAACTACAATCAGAAGGAATGGGCTGAAAGCAGAAAGGAAGGACAGGTTCAGACTCTTGCTTGTTTGGATTCCAAGGCCTGGAAAAGGTGCATCTCTCTCTCCTTCCCATGTTAAATTATAAACCTCTGTAATTATCCTGTACCTATGAGGGATTTCACCTTGTTTCAAAGGTGTCGGGCCTCTCTCTCTCTCTCTCTGACTCTGTCTCTGTCTGTGAATTATTCTTTCTGTATCTCTCTAAGTAGGACCCTTTTGATCTATCCTCCACTCAATCCTGTTGATAACTCAGCCACTTTGAAACATTAGCACTGCCTTTGCAGAGTCAAGGCTTGGATGGGGTAGGGAGCTGTTGTAAGTACTAAATGTAGGGGAACTTGCTCTCCATGTTGACCATGTCCACCCTCAGAGCCCAGTACCTTCCTTGCCTCACTCTTAAGATGGATCAGTGGATGAAGACATCGGGGTCAGTGCCGTGAAGACTAAGAGGTGTTGTATACAACTGCAAATGCCAGTGTGAATTAAGCACTGGGTGCTCATGTCATGGCAGCTGTCCTTTAAGAACAAACAGGAAGTGGCTATGGGAAGGACTTAACCCTGAACATAGGTGCCAAGTTTAGCAAGAAATGAAGATACCACTGGAAACATCTGAGTAACTGCTACTGAGCAGTTGCTAGGAGACACCTTGCAGCCACCCTCTGCCTGGTGTTCTGATGCACGTGCCTTCCGCTCCTGAGTCCTCGTTCACGACATGCCAGGCTGACTCCTGGCATTTCCGCCTGACCTCTAAGCTGCCCATCAGCACCAATACAGATTTCCTTTGCCAACTGTGCCACTGTTTATCCTTGGTAGGGCCTGGCATAGCAGCAGCCATGGGGCTCATGAGGGGCAGTAAAGCATTGTCACATGAACAACAAAGATTGGTGTTCTGGGGCTGTGACAGCTGGCTTTCCCAGAGGGCATTGCTCATGACATTGACAACACTGTGCAATACAGCAGGAGCCTAGACCCCCCATACAAGATACATCCACTGCATTTACTAGGATGTTGTGTCAGTCAGTGTGTTAACTAGATACACTGGCCTCAGCAATAAAATATAAAGCTCACTTGCCTGGTTCTCACTTTAGTCCTGCAGAAAGCATTCAGTCAGGCACATCTTATACTCAGGACCTGGTACAGGGCAGGGGCTGACACATGGTAGTCTGCTCGGTGTTCACAAATCCCTCAAGACCGGAAAGACTGACATTATGTGGAAAGGACAGACTTTAAGGCAAAGCTGTGTTACTTCTGTAGGACACTAGATGGTGATAGCATTCCGTAGTAGAGTCCAGGGCAGGCAGGTGTTGCTATTCCTTCCTCTTCAGAGAAGGAAGACTGCTTTCCTGACACCCGGATTCGTCCCTACCAGCCTCTTGAGAGGTCAGTGTGGAAGGAGTGGTTCTCGGAGGTCTTTTCCATCCCAGCCTCATTACTTACCACATTCTTCCTGTCTCCTCATCTAGACAGGGGAATAACGTTGCTCATGGCATGGGATTGGTGTGAAGGGAGATAAGTGTTAGTCACACTTACTGCTCTTGTCTCCTTAGCAGAGAAGACAGAATATGAAAATAGAAACAACACAAGCTACAAAGCAATGACCTAAGTTGAGGGCTACATCATTCATTAGTATGCGACAGGACTGGTGGGCAGGGCCAGTAGGAGCGATCCTGGTGGCTTCATATGTGACAGTATCTGAAGGAAGAATCCATGGGCCTTGGATGATCAATATGACAAGGCAGTGAGAAGCAGAAGACAGAAGAAGCTAATATAAATCTTGTCATGCTGTCCTATGCTGGGATAAGGACCAGAGCATGGACAAACACCCACATGCACTCCAGGCAGGCAAGAGAGACATTAGAAAGCTTCAAAAGATTTGTGAGAGACCAGAGCCAGGCTTCAAAAATGAGGGCTTAGGCTGGGGGTGTAAGAAGAGGGTGGGGGAAAACCCCAAAAGCTGGAGGATCACCACCCCCATGGACCGTTCTGCACTCACTTGCCAGGCCAGGTTCTCTGCACCCTCCCCAACCCCCCAGCTCTGCGTACATTTTGCTCACTAGAGGCCTGGTACCTGTCTTCTCTCAGGCCTCTGCACTCACACGGGGCTAATGCGGGAACATTACCTTAATTACTTATTCATTTAATTTAACTTCACATTTGGTCTCAATTAAGCTTAAAATGTTCTTCCTTATAGATGCTACAATAGCACGTGTAATTAAAAGGCAATAACTCTTTGTGTTTCTCCTTTAGAGACCCACTGGGACGCTGGGCTAGTGTGTATGAGGAGCGGCAGGTGGGAAGGAGCTGGAAGGGAAAGAGCCTCTTGTAGAGCTGAGCATTTTGAGGCTTCACTGAAGGAGTGAGGAAGGACCTAAACGTGGGACCAGACTGAGGGTGGGGAGGGCCGCTGCAGGGAGCCATGAGACCTAGACAAAGCAACCGACCTTGTCCACGAGGCTATGGGAATAAGGGAGGTTTAGGGATGGAAGGAGGCCATCCTTACAGCTGAGAAATGGAACCCTATATCCTGTAAAAGGTGTAATGCCTCCCCCCCCCAGGCTGTCTACACCCTAATTCTTAGAACCCATAAATATATTGTGTTACATGATAAACAAGACTTCGGGACCTTGAGATGGGTTGTCAACTGAGCCCAGGATAACTACAAGGCTCTCATGAATGACAGGCAGAGGTAGAAAACAGTGGAAGATGTTACATTGCTGATTTCTGAATGCAGAAAGGGCTCATCAACCCTGGAATGTGAGGGACTTCTAGAAGCTAAAAGAATGCAAATAGGTCCTCCCTTAGAATCTCTCCTACAGTATTGTCCTTAGCCCTGTGAGACAGTAAGATAATACATGTGCCATGTGAAGTTTGTAATGTTTTACAGCAGCAATAGCAAATTAATACGCATCATTAGTGAAAAACAGGCATGACCAACTTACAGTCAGAAGCATAGGAAAACGGAGTCCCCAGTGCTGGGACGCTGGCTCAGTGGGTAAAATGCTTGCTGGGTAAGCATGAAGACCCGAGTTTGACCCCCAGAACATGCTCGAAGAAGAAAAGTATGTGGGCAAGTTATTATCCAGCGCTCGAGAGGCAGAAACTGGCAGATAGCAAGCTCCAGGCTGGTGAGAACTTACCTAAGACAAACAAAAATCAAGATGGATGGCATCTGACAATGACACCCGAGGTTAACTTATGGCCTCCACCTGCATACACATCCACCACGCATGTGCATGTGCATGAGTCAAAATCCTCAAAGACTAACACGCATACAGGGGTGGCCACATAGCACTGAGTACAGCAGCATCCTTACCATCCTTTTAGAAATCACTCTAAAGAGGATGCTCCCTCTTTTGGCTGCTGCACAGTGTGCCCCAATCAGAGCTCATCAATGACATCATCTTTAAGTATACTTTAACTACTTTGTCCCCCACTCCCGCCCAATTCCAGGCTTCCTCCCCACAATCAACAGCTACTTCTAGGGGTTTCTCTTAAGTAGATCTGTGTTGCCTGAATCTGGTCCCTTTAATCCTGTTTGTACCTAACAGACACATAGTATAAGTGTTAGGAGCTTGAACACTGAGCCAAACTACCTCACTTCCAACCTTGACTCCTGAATCCCCCTTGTTGAACAATTCCCCCAGTCTGTACCTGTTGTATCAAATGGAGACACAAACAAGACCCACTTAATAGATCTGATACACGATGACATAAGCGTTTACAGTACGCTTTGAGAATACCTGGCATCTTTGCTGCATGTAATAAAGACTGTCTTGTCTGCACGTATGATATATGCTTATTCCCAGGCTTGGGGATGGGGTTAAAGGGTCAGTTCTATCAACTATAAAAAGTCTTTTCCAGTCCTAAACTGTCACATTCCACTCAGGGTAATCAACAGGTTTCCAGATTATTTTCTGTATCTAATTCTCGCATCTGGTTAAGCCAAAGGATGGACTGACACATTTGTCATTTGTTCTTATCAGTGTTAGTAGTTCTAAAGAATTTTTACCTTTACAGATATGAGTGAGAGAGACAGTGAGTGCAAACTGCTAACCAGTGGAAAACTAAGGAGTTGCTTGAAAGCAAAGTTGATCTTTAAGGTACAAGATGAAAATGAATGGAAGAGGAGTTAGTGCTGGCACTTCAAGTCTGAGAGTCACGACTACTGTGAACTTGCAAACCCGTTTTCTCCTCTGCCTGTTTCCCATCTGTGAAATAACAGCACGTTTCTTTGCACGCTGGGAATCAAATAGAAACACCTAGCTTCTTCAGCGATGGGACTGAGTTGATAGGAAAGGTTAGGTCTTGAAGAATAGAATAGGAAACGCATCACTGTATTAGAATAAAAACACTTGGAATACCTGGGATACCTCCATCCTGATCCTTCCAGTGCCTTTCTCCAGCAGCACACATCCACTGGGCACTCATCGGTGTTGAAGTGCAGATGTGTTGTTTACGTGGAGGAAGCACTGTGCTCTCAGTGCCTGTGCGCTGATACAATCCCTCGGGTGCATTTTAACATTAACTTTCTGAAACCCCTGATCAGAAAGGAATCAAGCTTTTCTACCCAACTACCAGTGAGAAATTTTTAAGTTGCTTATCAAAATATTACTCAATATGCTTGGCTGGTTTGAGACACTTCTAAAATATTACACAGTATCGCTTAACTGACTGGACAAACATTCTACCGTAATGGAGCTGGGAGGGTATTGCTGGTCTAACCTGCCAGGACACCATCCTGCAGTGCTATCCAAGGATTTGTTCTCTCACACAGTGGAGAATCGCCATGCTTTCTGGACAGTGAATGAACAGTACAACCTGCCCTGTTGAGAGAATGGCTGATGGAGCCTGAGAAGATCTGGGTGGGTGTTTGAGGGATAACCCTAAGCTAGCCCTGTCTCCAGGCATTTGTTTAGCCTTCCACTTCTGCACTTTTGTTGTTCTTGTTATTGATTACCTTGACTATGAAAAACGAAAGTAATCATTTCCTCTCACCATACTAGATAAGAACTGTGGAAGGCAAACCAAGATGAAATACTTGATATAGTGTGTGTGTGTGTGTGTGTACGTACATTGTATAAAGTCAGCTCTTAATACATAAGCCTGTGACATCAATTAAAAAAAATTGGATAACAATGATATCTGGGGAGATATTTAGTTTTTTCACTTTTACCAAAAATTCCTCTCTCTGTAGATAACTAAAATCTCACAGATACTAGCTACTGGCTTTATAGACCATTTTGGTTTTATAGGTTTTAAAGATTTATTTAATAATTATATATCTATGAATGCTCTGTCCTCATGTACACCAGAAGAGGGAATCAGATCCCATTACAGATGGTTGAGAGCCACCATGTGGTTGCTGGGAATTGAACTCAGGACCCTTGGAAGACCAGGCAAGCCATCCATCTCTTTAGTCCTGCTTTTGTAGGTTTTTATTTTTAAGCTCAAGGACAACTTTATTACAATTTAAAAGAAAAACTCCAGGCCAGGCTGTTGATCCCAGGAGTTGCCTGGAGGAGGAAAAGCTTTGTGGTACCAGCATTCATCCAGGACTGGAAGCTGGCACCACATAGCAGGGAGGCCAGTGGCTTTAGAGAAAGAGTAAGGAAGCCCAAACTATCAGAAAAAGCATGCTTAGGTTCTGGCCAACATCTGGAAGAAAGAGAAAAAAATAAATAAAAGTTGCCTCTTTCTGAGTCAGTATTTAGAAAGGTAAGCAGACCTTCCTAAAGGTGTGGTATCTCACTAAAAGGATAATTAGTCCAGCCACTCTTTTTTTTTTTTTTAAGATTTATTTTATGTATATAAGTACACTGTACACTGTAGCTGTCTTCAGACACACCAGAAGAGGGCATCAGATCTCATTAAAGATGGTTGTGAGCCACCATGTGGTTGCTAGGATTTGAACTCAGGACCTTTGGAAGAGCAGTCAGTGCTCTTAACCACTGAGCCATCTCACCAGCCCCCTCCAGCCACTCTTAAGTATAGCTAAAGTGAGCCTGCTGTCCTAGTGTGGTCCCCTGGCCAGGTGGTTGACCTGGCCAACTAGTCTGTTAGGTCCCTACTCGGGCCAGAAATTCCATTCTTTTGACCAGTTCACCCTGAATGGGCCTTGATTGTTACTGTAACATTCCTCCTTCTGAAGCTTTGTCTTCATCCCTCTGATTTAGGTAACCCTAAATCATTTATGAGCTAGATCAGGGATCAGAGCCTCTCCCCACCCCACCCACCACCCCCACCCCCATCCCCAACACTTTGGTATCTTTTGGTCTTTAGTTGGATACCTTTGCACAGGAATGAGAAAGACAGATTCGTGGTCAGGAACCTATATGGCCCTTTCCAGAACACTTCTTGAGAGGAAGCACATGGCAGTCTGTGCCTGTCAGGGTCGGTGCTCCACTTGGGAAGTGCTCCACTTTATAGGAAGGCTCACAGGTCCCTGGAAGCTTTTGTGCACCGAGGAGAATAAGCCTGAGCTCCAGACTGCCCACCTCCCTCACAGTTTCCACACGCTCCCCTCTCCCTTACATTCTCAGAACATTTCTCTCTTTCTTTGCCATGAGTCCTAGGTCAGACTAAGAATCAATTTCATTTGAAGGTTTCTGAATGACAGTTCATCTGGAAAGTTTTCCCCAAGTTGTGCAGATAAAGAAGCCAGTTCAAGTGGAAGGCAACTGTATCTGGCCCTTGCAGCGCAGTGACTCCCAGTAGACATTGGTTTCAGCCCCTTGTCATTAGGCTGAGCTCCAATGACATGGTAGAAGTGGGCTTTTCTTTTTCTTTCTTTCTTTCTTTCTTTCTTTCTTTCTTTCTTTCTTTCTTTCTTTCTTTCTCTCTCTCTCTCTCTCTCTCTCTCTCTCTCTCTCTCTCTCTCTCTCTCTCTCTCCCTCCCTCCCTCCCTCCCTCCCTCCCTCCCTCCCTCCCTCCCTCTCCCTCCCTCTCTCTCTCTTTCTTTTTCCTTCTTTCTTTCTTCTTTTTTTTGGGGTAGGGTGGGGTTTCAGGACAGGGTTTCTCTGTGTAGCACTGGCTGTCCTGGAATTTACTCTGTAGACCAGGCTGGCCTTGAACTCAGAAATGGACTTTTCTATACTCCATCAACAATATCAAGGAGCAATAGGAAAGAGAAGTGGCCCTAACCTCTCTCAAGTTCCCAACCAGGGGGTCACAAATCCTAGAGCAGCAGGTCTCAACCTGAGTGCTGTGACCCTTTGGGGGTCGAATGACCCCTTCACGCACGTAGGAAATCACATATCCTGTATATCAGATATTTACATTAAAATTCATAACCAACAAAATTACAGTTATGAAGTAGCAACGAAAATAATTTCATGGTTGGGGTTTACCACAACACAAGGAGCTGGATTAAGGGGTTGCAGCATCAGAAGGGTTGAGAATCCACTGGTATAGAAGGTTTTCTCCTATTGTGAGAGAGACTGGCTTCTTTCTGCCACATCTGGGTTTGCCAACTGGCTGCTGTGAGAAGCCTGGGAGAGTTCATCACCTTAAACTTCAAGATTTTTCTACTTAAAAGTAAGAGCAATAATAATAAATTGCTATAAAACTTAAGTCTCAAAGGAATTGCTACAGCCCAGGCATCGAGCTGGCACTAACACCTTTCCTGCTTGTTCTCCTGGCTCTCAGACTCTTCTTCACATTGCTCTGGAAGCACAAGGTAGCATTTCCAAAGCAGAACCAGACTCGACCCTCCACCCCAGTTAGTGACTAATTTAATTGATCTGGGAAGTTAGACAAATGTGAAGTTATACAACAACGCTGAGAATACACATTCCTTGGTAATTCTGGAGAAAATTTCCAAGATGAAAACACAGAGGCAGACATGTGGGGCACATCTGTAATCCCAGTACCCAGGAAACCTGAGGCAGAAGGAGCCAGAGTTCAAATCAGCTCTGGGTCCCTAGTGAGACCTTGGAATCAACCAACTAACCAATTGACAAGATAAAAAGAGCCAGGCCTGATGGCTCGGACCTAAAATCCCAGCTACTTGGGAAACTAAGGCAGGATGGCAAGTTTAGAGCCTGTCTGGGCTACAGAGAAAGTTCCAGGCCAGCCTAGGAAACAGAGCAATTGTTCTTCAAGACACAATGTAAGTAGAGGGATAGGATGGATGAGTATGTGTACAAGGACCTGGGCTCAATCTGTAGTACTGCTGTAGGACAAAAGGAAAAGAAAAAAGAAAAGGCCAAAGCCCAAAGTGGACTCATACAAAATACTCAATACTTAAATAAGGCACCCAGAGGCCACCAAATTTGGGAGAAAAAGACCCAAGATACATGGCAGGAAGACAGCTAACATTTCCATACCTCCCTTCTAATCTCTAAGCAAACACTAAATGTAAACATAACAAAGCTGTAGCCAGGGGCTTGAAGAGCAAGCCCTTTGGTAGCTGTTTATTGCTTTATTAGAATTCAGACAAGTGCCACACAGTCTTTACAGAGCTCTGTGGAACTGCACATAAGGAATGGTCAATAACCGCTGCCTAATACATCTTCCATACTATCTCATTAAAGCAAATTTGTGTTTGAATGCTTCTCTCTTCCAAATGGTTCCAAATACTCAACTGAGAACTTATAATTTATACGTTATTAAAAAGGACTGGCTTCTTCTGTTGGACAACAAAGCCCAAAACTCCTTTTCCCCAAATCTACTACTCACAGCTTGACTGAACAATTTACCCAAAGCGGATCACTGTGATTACTGTTCATTCAAAACAGACAGACATCCTGCATGTGGGTTCCGAGAAGACTGCTGTACCTGTCTTGATGGTGACAATTTACATCCATGGACCCTGCTTTGCCACTGAGTTTCTGGAGGCCAGGGCTCAGGAGGTTTGCCTTAGTGACAAATAGTTATCCCTCTGGTCTGAAGACATGAAGGTGGTCAGGTTCCAGACTGCCTTTGTGCTCATCCGTGATGTCAACATGTCCCGTGTTTCCGTTACTATGCTCAGCAGGACCTCAGTGGTTTGGCATAGATTGGCTCCAGCACATGATGAGTGAGAAGCAGGAAGAGGCCTCCAAGAAAGACAGCACTGAGGAAAGCCAGCAGGACATAGCGGCCAATGAAAAAGGTGTCCACAATCTGGAGAAAGAAAGAAAACATCAAAACGGAATCGTTTGCCACTCCAGCGCCCTGCCTGTGTGAACCTGATGATATCTGATGGCTGTGCCCAGAGTTTCTTTGTAACTTCAAGTAGCATCCTGCTCTGGATTCCTTCTGCATTTCAATAAGAAAACTTTCAGCTTCCTAAGCAGAAAATACAAGGTTTTCACAGAAAAAGAGGAGGAGGTGGTGGTGGTGAAGGAGGAGAACTAAGAGGAGGAAGAGCAACAACAACTAATAATGATAAGGAGCAGGAAACAAATGGCTCAATTTAGGGGAAAGAGTAGCTTTCAGAATGAGGTGACCCTGAAGCTTTCATCAGAAGAGTTCTGAACCCTAATTGCAAGGGAGTGAGGGAAAGTGGCCACTTATCTAAGATATTAAAGCACTAAAAGGGTATGGAACTTGCCCCATCATACAGTTGGTTGCCTAGTAACCAGTCATATGGGAAGCCCTAATTCTACTGGTCTTTGTTGACAAAAATCTGTATCTGGTATTGGCTCTGCCCAGATGTCTGCTATCTACTTCCAGGGAACAGAGCTCTGTCTCCCCAAAGCTAAGCAGTGGTGCTTAAATAGGTAGGGAAAGCAGGTATTGTAAACCAAATGAGTGCCTAACTTATTTCACAGAAACTATGAGAAGCCATTTCTTGGAGAGATTCCCAAATACCTGACAGTAATGGTCACAGTCTAAAGAAGGGCCCAGAGATCCTAATCCCTAGAGCCTGTGAATTCATGGATTGCATGACAAAGTGGAGTTAAGATTGTGACCTGGAAGTAGGCCAATTAGCTTGGATTATTCCATCCAGGGAGGCCCAATGTTAACAGAGTCCTTAAAAGCTAAAGACATGCTGGAGGCAGAGGTGGGAGGATCTTCACTGTAATTCAGACCAGCCAAGGCTACTACACAGTAAGACCTTGTCTCAAGAAACAAAACAGGATGAAAGAAGCAGCAGAAAATACGTTCAGGAAAGAGATGTGAGATGGACACAGTCAGAGAGGTGACACACTGCTGGCTGTGCAGATGGCCATAGACAAAAGCCATGGGCCAGGCACTGGCCTTTATAGCTGGAAGAAGTCAGCAAGTGGGCATTCTTCCAGAACTGCTGGAAAGATGCACAACACTGCCCACCCTTGGATATAACTTGGGGAGATTAGTGATGGACTGCTAACTCACACAACTGTAGATAATAAATCTACAGTAGAAACCATTATGCCAGCAGGAATTTGTTACAGCAGCAACAGAAAGCTAATACAGTGTAGATGCACAAACTACCTGAATAATCTAAGCAGTGGTAAGGGTGAGATCCAAAGACATCAAGAAGAAGGCTGTGGCCACCCCAGCTGCTCCAGAGACTACCCCAACAGTCAACTTACAACCAAGGTCAGTTTGATAAAACAGCTTTAACATAACTTTGACCTTGGCTCTGGTACTGAACAAGTCTCTCGCGGGCTACATGTTTGCTCGCTCGACTGTTTCACTTTTTAATTAGCCAATTAGCAGGCCTTGGGTGCAGAAGGCCCAGGCCATGTATTATTGATACACTATTGAGCCAGGCTGCTGCAGGGGCCAGCTCTCAGAACCTGAAAAGGAAAACTCCGATTCTGCTGGCCATGCTGACAAACATATTTTGCTCAAGCCCGATTGTCTCCTGAGTCTGAAACTCATGTGACAGAAGAGAGAGATTGATTTGGAAAAGGATGCTTGCTCTGTGCCTTTTCTAGGAGTCACATCTGCGATAATTACAAATATGGCAGTGCGTATCACTCTTTTCTCCTAAAAACAAAGACACTGGGGTAGGCCAGTTGCAGAGAAGAGCCTGACACCCATGGGAATAACTCCTGGAATCTGTGGTAAGCATAATTTCCCTTAGAGTTTCCAGAGCTCATTTTCTTCCTCTCGCTGTCATTAGTCTTACGTAGAGCTGGAAGTGTGTGTTCATTTTACATTAAAAAATTATGTAACTTTTGTGGACTATATCAAATTGACAATCTCTCAGGTCTGGAAAATCGTCTTTGATATTCTATTGAGTTCCAACAAGTGTGATGATTTTTGGGGGGTGAGGGGGGGTGTGATTTTTTTTTGAGACAGGGTTTCTCTGTGTAGCTCTGCCTGTCCTGGAACTCACTCTATATACCAAGCTGACCTCAAACTCAGAGATCCACCTGTTTCTGCCTCCCAAGCACTAGGATTAAAGGTATAGGCACCAGTGCCCAGCATGTTTGAAGATTCTGAGGACAGAACTCAGCTTAAATCCTTGCTCTGCTTTTTCCAGGACAGTGTGAATCTGGTCAGGTCACCTGACCCTCTTTCCCAGAAAACGATAGTACCTAACTTAGGATTGCTGTGTGGTTTCAGTGAGACAATGTAAACAAGATGTTTAGCACAGGTCTCAGAATTCAGTAATCCTTTGAGAATGCTAGCTATTAGCATGGCTTCTACTTCAAAATTAAAATAGCTATTGGAAAGAACCAGAATGCCACAAGAAGATGTAATGGGGCAGACAGGTCAGTACCCTTAGCAAGAGCCAGTGGGTCTGAGACCAGCCACACATGGTAGAACCAGAGCCCCATGTCAGGAATGAACTAGACCAAGTGAGATCTGCAGAAATGGGGTGATGACAGAGTTGATACAAATCTATTTCCAGAAGTAGGGGCTGGCAGCTGTGGTCTAAGGGATGAAGACGTCAGTCATTAGCATAGAACGCATCTGTAACTTCACCTTCTGCTTCCCGTGGAAAGACTCCTCTTACCCACTGCTCTTGATGGAAATGATTCTCTTGACACCACAGTGGGAAAAGTCAACTTCAGGATGGAAAATCATGTCACTCAGCACCCTGAGAACACACTCCCATTCTGACCAGGATCTGAGACTCTGAACCAATACTACCAGGAATGGGGAACACCACACTTACAGCCTAAGCCAGCCAGTTCCTAGTTCCTAACTCTCTGCCTGTCTCTAAGGAAGGAGTGGCTCTCTGCAGTCATTCAACTTGATGAGAGTGGCAAATGATGGCCACCAGGTAAATCACTGCCTGGTGACCCTGCAGGTGAGATTCATAAGACCCTTTTCCTGGGCAGCTCCCTTGGAGCCCCATTGTTGTTTGAACAGCCACAGGGTAGAGTGGAAGGGCTGAGATTAGGGGCAAAATGAAACCAAATAGCTTTACCTTCATTTCTCCTTCTGGGGCTGGGAATTCACTGGCTCGAGGGAAAAGCAATAGAACTGTAGTAATGATCAGAGCTCCGAGGAAGACAAAGACGATGGAGAACCTGGGAGCAAAGAGACCTGAGTATCAGAAGCATTGCACTGCGGACAGTCTAGTTCTAACTGTGCTGACTTCTAACTGGACAAGCCTGTGCTGGCTTGTCCCTGGGGGCACGGTCCCTGAAGGTTCACTAATTCTTCCACCTCAGATAGGTGCCAGCAGGGTATATTCCTACTTATTCCTGGTAACTCCCAATTCTTAACAATGGGAAGTCATAGTTTTCTGCACAAAGTGTCTATTCATGCATACAGACATACACATCCCTCCCATGCCCACACACCTTTGTTCTTTCAGACCAGAATACTTCGACAAATACTGTAGCTCTCCATTTATTACTGACATGACTCTGACAGAGTGTGTATCTCAAGTGTCTCCGGGATTAGGTTATGGCTTGCTACAGAGGGCCAGGCCAACTCACTGTAAACGTCAGTGTCTGTGGGCCCAGGGTAGAGCCTTAAGGATTGGACCAAGCATGTGCCATAAATCTGAACAATTAGACAAAACTTCTACCTACAACTCCCAAGGAACTCAATAGCAGTCAAGGTGGATTTTCTTGTCAGCTCTGGTCTCCCTCCCACCCTCCATCTTCTCCACAGTGAGAACTGAAGAACACGCTTCCGTTCCCCTCCCACCTCTGCCTCAGAGCATAAATAACACAGTTAGTGCTTATGATAAGAGGTTAAAATGCAACTCGTTCAAACTGCCAGTAATTACAAAAATGATCTTCTGAATTCTAAATGTTTAATGAGCGTCAGCGATTTTTGCCTCTAATTGCTTTTACCTAGGACTCCTGGCTGGAAAGAATGCCTTACCTAGCTATCCCAGAGGCTCTGGATAACAGCACACACAGCAGCAGCACCAGCACCCAGATCAGAGCGAGGAGGAACACGCCAGCACCCACTCCGAGTACCATGCCAGTCATCCTAGGGGACAGAGATTAGCAGCATTAGCCTCTGGTTGCCCCCCCCCACACACACACACCTCGTGTGCACTTACTGTTCTTACAACACAGAAAGCCTGAGCTCAGTATGAGGAATCTTGATGGCCAGTATGTCAGGAGGCTCACTCATGGTGGGTCTTTAATTTTCAGGAATGTCCAGCCCCAGAGTCCCTTAATGAAAACCGGCAATGCAGAACCCAGAGCTTTCTTTATGTGTGAATAGGGGTGGGGACTTGGGAGTGGGGGGAGAGCAAGGCTGCCTTCTGCTCAGCCTATTGTCATTTCAAATTCTGGCCTCTTCAACTCCACTTTGACTTTTGGAGCCCACATTAGAAATCTGAGCTCTTTTCCTTCACAAACCCTAACCAAGTCTTCTCTGAAGGCTGCAGAAAGCCAAGGCTTCAGTTAAAAATGAGGTGTGAACTTGGACTCAGCAGGCAATCACAACACAGACATTTCCACTCTGTTGTCAAGTTTTCATTCACAGAAGAACAGACATCACCCCTTTGGGTACATAGGATATGCTAAGTGCTTTATAAGACCTGGCCTGTTTAGTCATGGCAATCAGAAAGGTATTACATCTGAGCGATAAGAGGCAAGTTAGTGTTGGTTTCCTAGTTGTGGCTCACAATAGGAACTCCTTCTTTCAGTTCTTGAGACCACAGATCTAAAATAGAAGTGTCCAGGCGGCCACGAGCGACCCACCCCCCACCCCCCCAGGATCTAAGGGAGGATGCTTCCTTGGGTCTTCCAGTTTCTGGTGACGCCAGGCATTCCCTGGCTTGTGTCTCCAGTAACTGTCATCTTCACAGGACATTTCCCTTCTCTGTCTTCTGTCTGCCCATTACCGCCAGATTTAAGTTCTAACCCCACGTGCAACGATCCTTTTGCCAAATAAATCACATGTACAGATGTTGAAAGTAAGGATATCTCGGGGGCGGGGCACCATTCACTTCACTAATGAGGCAACACCATTCTAGATCAGGTTCCTGAGTTTCCTTTTTATAGCGGCAGAGACAGATCTTAGGAAAACAGCTTCTTCCTCAGGTTTCTGGGTTTCTTTGCCTTATGATTTAAACACAATGGAAATAGACTGAGGTGTTCCATTTTAAGCTTGTTGGAAAGAGACTCTAAGCATGGACTGGGAAAGGAGAGGAGAGGGGGAGGGGAGGGGAGGGGAGGGGAGGGGAGGGGAGGGGAGGGGAGGGGAGGGGAGGGGAGGGGAGGGGAGAAGAAAGAAATTTCTTCAATCACCATTGTGCTGTGCCCACCATGGAAAGCATTGTGCTCCTAGAGATGACAAAGGTAAATAAGACACATATCCCAGCAGAAGCTTAAGGTCTACTAGAGAACAATGTGATGCAAACACCTATCCATATTATATACTTACTTGCAGCAAAAGCAAAGCATATTGAGACAGTGAGAGGGTTATGGGTGGTACCAGCACTTGCACACTTGGGAAGCAATCAGTGTGGCAGGGTGGTAGAGTAGAGGGAGTTCCCACTTGCCTCTGTCATGCTGGCAGAGCACTATGCCCTCATTAAGAGCCCCATGGACATCATGTCACTGACTGCAGCACAGAGTACTTCCCTGTCTTCAGATCTCTGTACTTGATGTTTCCAGAGGTAGGATTCCACCGCCAGCCCCCAACAGGGCAGGCACCTGCTATTTGGTGATTTTTGTTGCTGGACTGGCCTCTCCTCATAGTTCATAATGTGGCTTCATCAGAGGAAGGTCGTCCTCAGGCAGCCCTTCCCTGACTTGTCATCTAAAGTAACTCTCCAAAAGTTAGTCTCTCTTTCTTTCAGAGCACTCTCCACTGTAGTTAATGACCCAGGCTCTTGCAGACCAGGCAAATGCCCTATCTGATGATCTATAGCCTCTGCCTCCATGGTTAGCTCTTCTAGCCATTTGTTTACAAGTTCATTTTCTATCTTTTTGTTTTGTTTTGTTTTGTTTTTTTGAGACAGGGTTTCTCTGTGTAGCCCTGGCTGCCCTGGAACTCACTCTGTAGTCCAGGCTGGCCTCGAACTCAGAAATCTGCCTGCCTCTGCCTCCTGAGTGCTTGGATTAAAGGTGTGTGCCACCACTGCGCGGCTTCTATCTCTTATTTCGAGATTAAACTCCTGAAGACTGAAACTGTTCTGCCCACCCTGTTCTCGCCAGTTCTCAGCATAAAGATTATGTAAAACAAATATTTGCTGGTGAGTAAATGAAGCCATGCTGACCAGTCTGCTAAATTCGGGTGACGGAGAGATAAGGCCACAGTGGCAGGTTGTAGACAGATGATGGGAACTGCTGGTTTGCTAACGGGGAGAAGATGGGAACTGCTGGTTAATGCACTACACTGGGCTAACAGCAGAAGTGCCTCACAGAACAGCGGAAGTGCCTAACAAAATGGAATTTTTAAAACCATACGTGGAAAAAGGTAACATTCTACAGTGTGTTAAATTTAATGTACCCTCAAAGCCCGATGGGTAAGCTGGAACTGGGATCAAAGTCCGCAGTGGGATCTGACTGGAGATGGAGGCCTAATAGGATTCTCCAGTGGTGCCTCAGCCCATGGCGCAGGGACAGCTCATAATGCACAAGGACAGTTCCTAACGCTGGAACCTCAAGGGGCCAAGCCATGTTTGAATAGATACTGAAAAATCGGCTAAGGACTTAGTTAAAGCTGGCCAAGTGACTCACTCAGGCCATGGCAAAAATAGACCAACTGGAAAGAAATCTAAATCCTAACCCTACACTCTCTGCAAGCAGAGTTAAAGCATCATGGGGTTCCTAATAGGAACTACAATAAAAGTGAGAAACCTACAGGATCCCCAAGAGGCTAAAGTAAAGTCGCTGTTGGGATACCACTCAGCAGGCATACAAGGTTCCTCAAGAATAAATCTCAGCAGACTAGGGAGGTGCTTAAATCGGTGACGTGCCTATGCCTACCGCTCAAGCAAGTTCCAATCTCTGGTATTCATGTAAAGCAGTGGTGGCCATCTGTAACGCCAGCACTGGGAAGTGGGAAAGGAGGGTCCTGGAGCTCACTGGTGGTCAGTCCAGCCAACTGGTGAGCTCCAGGTCCTGAGGGAAATCCTGTCTGAAGAAATAAGATGGAGAAGCAACCAAAGAAGACATCTGGCATTGACCTCTGGCCTCTACCAAACACTTGCATATTAGTAACAAGAACTATTACACACACAGGAACACTTGAATACATACATGCACACACTTACATAAGCATGCACCCAAATTACACACAAAAATTTTAAAGAAAAAATAAATACAAAACAGGCTGGGAGGGTGGGATCAATGGCAGAGCAGTTGTCTACCACAAATGAGGCAGTGGCTGCAGTCCACTGGGCCACACAGAGTGTGAAAGTTTTCACTTTATTATGCATCAATGATCATAGTAAATGCAATCACCGCAGAGTTGACTGCTGAAAGATTCTCATTCTGGATTTTTTTTAAAGTAGCTCTTTACATAAATGACAGGAAAGGCAAGTGAGAAAACACTGAATTTGAAAAAGACACACAAGGCAGACACACAAAAGACACAAGCAACGACAGGGCAAGGAGGGAACGGAGGCAAAGACACCGAATACACACAGAGGTCCTAGCTTCATAGTCACGTAAACAGGCTAGCACTGCTGAACTGCACACTGCAAATGGCCAGGATGGAGAACTTCATCTTGTGAGGTTCGCCACAAAAGGGTGAAACAAAATAAAATAATGGACCAATATTTGTAACAAGAAAGCATATGTAAAGGTTTGAAAGTATCAGTAAGAACAGGATTGAGAGAAATAATTTAGTCTGAGATGTAACCTGGAGGACATATGAACCTAACCACAAAACCTCCAAATACACAGTCAAACAGACAAGAGCACTACAATAAATGGCACACCCAAATTAATGGATTTTACTATTATTTCAGAAATAGATAAGAGAAGAAAAAAAATGAGAACCAACTTCACACAGAGGATGACTGGTCAATACATGTAAAAAGTCCTTACCTCACTAGCCACCAAAAAAATGCTAATTAAAAACCAAGTGAAGAATCTCTATGTCTAACCAGAATGGCCAAAAGGATGATGGCAGACAGTCTATAGGGATGCAAAACATTATGCACGCGTCCATCATGGGCATGGCAGCATCTGACAGTATGGGTGAATTTCACAGGCATCAAGCCAAGGGCAGAGTGAAAAGTTCACTGTAGACTCACTCCAATCACATAATGCTCGAAAACAGGTCCAACTGCTCTGTTTACCTTGAGTGATGGGATGGGGCCTGGATGATAAAACTGTTCTTTGATCTGGGTGTTGGTCACCTGACTTTGTAACTTTAGTAATCTGTATCTAGATATACATAGTGGGCTATGCCATTTCTGTCTGTGTTATATTTCAGTACAAAACCTTTTCTGAGATGACTCAGTGGTCATTAGAGAGTTAATAAAACAAAGAGAGCTTTTTTTTTTAAAGTGAAATACATTTTTTAAAATATAGTGATTTGGGGCTGGTGAGATGGCTTAGCAGTTAAGAGCACTCTTAACTACTCTTCCGGAGGTCCTAAGTTCAATTCCCAGCAACCACATGGTTGCTTACAACCACCTGTAATGGGATCTAATGTCCTCTTTTAGTGTCTGAAGAAAGCTACATTGTACTCACATACATATAATAAATGAATCTCTGAAAAAAAAGGTAGTGATTCTTTACGATACATGAATCTACACAGTCACATACAACATATGACAGCCAACAGAATGTGGTACCCCAGCATTTCACATCATTTAGGGGTTGTCGGGGATAAAATGAAAGTGCTGATGTGAACCAGGTGGTCACGAGCCCCCCCCTCTCGATTTGCTTATTTATTTTATGTGAGTGCACTGTCTCTGTCTTCAGACACACCAGAAGAGGGCATTGGATCCCATTACAGGTGATTGGGGGCCACCACGTGGTTGCTGGGACTTGAACTCAGGACCCCTACAAAAGCAGTCAGTGTCTTAACTGCTGAGCCTTCTCTCCAGCACCATGATCTATCTCTTAAAGCTAGGTGATAGGTGAGGCGATATTGCCTTCACTATCTTCTAAACATCTGAATAGAGTTCAAACTGGCATAGTAAAAATAGGCGGGCATATGTACACATGTGTAAATAGGATTAAGTACAACACATATTTGTCAGATTTTTGCAGCTAAAATTATGCAACTTTATGCAAGGACCTTTGAAAAGTACCTGGATAGTGGAATAAAGCAGGCTTCACAGAGAAGTAATTCACACTTTCAGATGGGGATGGTTTAATTAAAAGATCTCAATTTTTCTTAACGTGAAAACTCAGTGCAATTCTAACCAAAATCCAAAAATACTTCTTTTTTAAGGAGTGGGAAAATGAATCCTAAATTCACACAGGAGAGTAAAGAGCCAAGAATAGCCAACACCACTCTGAGAACAAGGAATGGCAATGTGCTTTTCTTGTCACCAACTGCCACAGACATGTTATGAAACCAAGGTAATTAAAACAGTGTGACAGTGGGACAAAGATACGTGGACCAATTGCACGAAACTGGAAGCCCAGACACAGATCTGGGCATTTGTGAGATGCTCCCTAGAAGTGGCTGGCTTCATGGCCCAGTTCATAAAGGGTTTCACAGTGGTGGTAACACAGATGATTATCTAACCAGGAAACAATAAAACTCGACCTCTACTCTGTAGCATGTACAGAAGTCGATTTTTAGTGGAAGTAATTCATAATGAAACGGCATATGTTTAAGTGTATGAACGTTCGGGCTGACGACACAAGAATACATAATGAAGTACAGTAGTCAGATGCTCGCCTAAACTTAGCATCACCATGAGTGCGAACGAAAGCTCCGCATGCAGACCATGCAGGTGTGTTGTGCTGGCAACTCAAATACCACGAGCTGTGCTGCCTTCAGTTAGATGATTTTTCTAGACTAAGGAACAAGTTCCAAGCCACAGATCAGTATAATTTCCCCTTGAATTACATTCCTGGAAATTACACTTCACTGAACTGTGCCAAAAATTACATTATGTTAACACACAAAAAAAAATGGAGTTAGGTTCTAGGCCCAGATAATTATTAAATGAATATCCTAGAGGGCACTAGAAAAAAAGTTATACAAGATGCAGGGTGATAATTCATTTGAGGACTGTCCCAACATTTTGCAACATTCAACATTCTCAGCTCTCTGGCATATTCCAACCACAATAATAACTAAATATGGCCTCACAGATCCTCAAATGTCCCTTGGCAGTACACACCTCCGTTGAAAGTTCAAAAAAATAGTTCTAGAAATTCTCATATAAGGAGACACACGTGAGGACATTGTAATTTCAATAGCAAAGAGGACGTAAAAGCTGCACACCTATTAAATGTATTTATTATATTCTCATCACGAACACTTCGAATGAACAGACATGATCTATATACACAGACACATGAATATAACTCAAAAGCAGTGCTGAGTGACAAAAGAAGGTTGCAAGCCAGAACAGTGGCCTGCATCTGTATTATCAGGGGGGCTGTGTCTGTGGTAGAAGCCTGAGGCAGAAGCGTCTCTAGATCCAGGCTAGTGAGGCCCTGTCTTAAACAAACACAGACACAAATACACACACACAAACACAGAAGCAAATCAACAGCTGCTCTTTCTTTTTCCTCTTCCAGGGACAGGGTTTAGAGACACTCGTCATGGCCAAGTGTTTGATATGCTGTTGTAGGTTTTCCTTCAGTACAGCCTCTAGAAAACTAGGTTGTCTCAAGCCCCTAGCAGCAGGATGGGTCACCCTTATACCAAGAAGGTTGGGAAAACCTAAACCCACAGGCAGGGTACATCCAGGCAGACTTCAAGGGGCTCCTGCTGTAAGACATAAAGTCCTCATGAGATTGCCTAAGACAAAGCAGCAGGGCAGCAGGACCTGGGGTGGTTCCACAGGTGCTAAGTGTGTCCGTGACGGGGTCAAGTGGCTTTCCTTATTGAGGAGCAGAAAATCATTGTGGACCCGTTGAAGGCATGGAGTCAGAAGGCAAAATAAACATGGAACTTTTTAAAGTAATAAACTAAAAGAAAAACATAGCTTGAGGGTAAAAAAAGTAAATAAAAGTAATCTGTAAACTGAAATCTGAAGTATATGATTTACATTTTGATCTTAAAAATTGAAGTTATCTTCAATTATATACATATGTACACATATACACATATATATACACATATACATACAGCAAAAATATAATGGCTGGGGAAATGGTTCAGTCAATAAGGTGCCTGCTCTGGAAGTGGGAGGAGTTAGATGACTAAACCCATGTAAGAAATGCTTTTAACTCCAGTGCTGGAGACGCAGAAGACAGGAGGATCCTTGGAGCTGGTTGGCCAGCCAGTCTAGCCTAGTCAAACTCTAGAGCAATGAGACCCTGTGTCAAATGAAGTAGACAAGAGTTCTTAAGGATGACACCTGAGGTTATCCTCCAGCTTCTGCAGGCACACACATGTTAAGTGCGCCAACCCCAAACACACATAATAAACAACAACAACAGAACAACGAGTATAAATTGTACACAGCAATTCTGGTAAGTGTCTCGGGGAGGAGGAAGAAACCAGAATGGGACCAGCAAAGAGAATAGAAGGAATTTAACAATTTGTGATGCTTCATTTCTTTAAGATAAAAACCATAAGCAGAATGAGAATATTTATTAATCTGGTTGGCAGACTCCACTACTTACTACATTCCCCAAACTAGAGATTTCAATAGCCTCTAGTTCTTAAACACTTTGTGAGACTTACTTTTAAAATTGTTTTCAATGTTTATTTTTATTGTGCGTGCATTGGTCTTTTGCCTGCATATATGTCTGTGTGAGGGTGTCAGATCCCCTGAGACTGGAGTTACAGAGAGTTGTGAGCTGCCATGTGAGTGCTGAGAATTGTACCTCGGTCCTCGGATAGTGTTCTTAACTGCTGAGCCATATCCCCAGGCTGAGACGTATGAGACTTCTTCATTTTTATAACTAATAGCTAGGTTTAGTGGTTTCAGGCTTATACCACGTCCTGAGTTACTGACGCAGAAGAATTTCAAGTTCAAGACCCAGCTGGGCAATTTGGTAAGACCGTTTAAAAATAAAGTTACCAAAAATAAATAAACAGACAAACATGAGGGAGGGTCAGAGTTACCCAGTGGCAGAGCTCTTGTTTAGAACCAATTTCCCCCACATCAGAGTGTACCTTACAGGATTTGGGAGCAGAGAGCAGAGAGCAGAGAGCAAAGAGCAGAGACAGGTGATGAGTTAGGAGACTATCACAGTTCTCCAGATAAGAACACTTATCCTAGCTATGGAAATGGAAAGGGGTCAAAAGACATATCAGAAACAACTAGCCTGACTGGCTGAGCTGATGGGCTTCTTTGAAGGAAATGTCTATTTAGGATTAGCTGTGCTGTTTTGGATATCATACAACAACCTGGAAGACATGAACAAACTCTTATCACCTAGAAATCGGGATAAATGACAGCGGAGGCTGGAAACATCAGAAGCATTGATCTTCCATCCCCACGGATGCTGACAGGCTCAGATGACATCAAGTTACACCTATGGGATGTACTCTTAAGTGATAGGACACACAGCTCCAAGCCCTTCGTAACCAAACCATTCTTTTGGGGTTCTTTTAGATTTTTTTTAATTGGTGTGTGTGTGTGTGTGTGTGTGTGTGCCTGTGTGATGTTTGTGCCGGCGCTCATGGAGGCCAGAAGAGGACATTAGATTCTGAAACTGGAGTTACAGGGAGCTTTAAGCCTGGACTGAGCCATCTCTCCAGCCCCAGTGACCTTCTGATTCCCCTGCATCTACCTTCCCTGCGATTACAGTGGGCCACTCCCTGTTTATGACACACTAGGGGTAGAACTCAGGGCCTCATGCATGCTAGGTGTGACTGTGCCATCTGAGCTAAAACACCAAGTCTTGAGAATAGCTAAATTATTTGTTAGTGAGATTTGATTAAAACAAAACAAAACAAAAAAGTCCATTTACTTAAGACACAGAATACCATCCAAATATTCTCTGAGAGTTGATGCTTAAGCCGACACAATTTTAAGAGTAAATTCTAACTTGTTAGAAACAAGTAACCTAGAGTAGGAAAAAACAATTTGTATAAATTTAAACACTGTGTAGCAGTTGACAAAAGCAAGACAAGGTCACGTGCTTTGTTGTTTGTTTTTCTCCCTGTGATGGAGGCTGTGAGGTTCCTTATAAAGTTCTCTGGACCCTTTTGAATCTATATGTCTTGAATTCTTCCTCCACCTAAGGTTGGTTTGACAGCCCCTTTCACCCAATTTCCAGGGAAAAACAAGCAAACAAACAAAAATCCTGCACCCTGGGCTCATTGGATGAAAATCGTGCCCACCACTAGGCTGTGTGAGGATCTTTGTTTGGTTGTTTTTGTTTTTCGGAGACAGGGTTTCTTTGTGTACCCTTGGCTGTCCTGGAACTAGACCAGGTTGGCCTCAAACTCAGAGAACTCTCAGCCTCTGTGATTAAAGGCGTGGGCCACCTCTGTAAGACAAGCTGAGAATCTTAAGGGAGAAAACTAATACCCGTTTCTTGCTGTCTGGGGCAGATGGAAATTACAGATAAGGCAGTGTGGTTTAAGGCTGCTGGTGGATGATACCTTGCCCGTACCCCCAATTTCGGGACCAAGTCCTTGAACGCAATAGAAATGAAAGGTTACTGGACAAGATTGCCTTTCTGGAGAAATCTCCCCCCCTCCCCCCCTCGGTAAAGCATTGTAGACTTGGCTAGCCTCGAACTCACAAAGATTTGACTGCCTGTGCCTCCAGCGTGCTGGGACTAAAGATTAACGCCACTACACCCAGCTCTCTTTTTAACTTTTTTTTTTTTTAATTGCTTATTCCAAACCTTCAAAAATAGTTAGAATGGCCTGATGTGGTAGTACACATCTGTCATCCTAGCATTCAAAAGGCTGGGGCAAGAGGACTGACCGTAAGTTTTAGGCGGCCTCCCGGGGATATTTAGCAAGGCCTATCCCAAAAATCAACAAACTGGAGGAGTGAGAGCCTGAGAGCCTACACTTTTTTTTTTTTTTTTTTCCTACTTTAGAAACTTCAGCTTCGTTTGGGCGTGGTGGCGCACGCCTTTAATCCCAGCACTCGGGAGGCAGAGGCAGGCGGATTTCATAGTTCGAGGCCAGCCTGGTCTACAGAGTGAGTGCCAGGAGAGCCAGAGCTACACAGAGAAACCCTGTCTCGAAAAACCAAAAAAAAAAAAAAAAAATTAGGCTAATGCCTCCTAATCTTTGTTGGTTAATCACATGCACCTCTGAGCAAAATCAACTGTCACGACCCCTAAAGACCAGGTGACACCTGACTGACAGAAAGAGGGTGCTTCAGCGTCCTGCCCTTTTTACTGGGCAGGCAGCGATTCAGTCTGCAGGGTTCACCACACATCAGCTCCCAGCACCGCAGCTGGGAACACTGGGAACTGAGCAGTAATCCCAGGCCTGCGGCCAGGATGACCTTCGGTGGTCCGCGCGCCTCCAGCCCTCACCTTCCAGGCGTCTGGGGCCAGCCTCTGGTCCTCACCCGGCTCTCAGGTTCCTCACCAGGACTCACCCCTCGCTCTCTTCACCCGGGCTTTGGTTTACTTTGGACGAATCACAAGTAGGGGTTCATTTAAGAAATTTAAGATGGACCAATCAAAGCCGCCCTTTCGGCACTTAAGGGCTTCCTCACTAGCTGACGATTGCTGTGGCTCCAGGCAACGCAAAGCGTGGTGGGTGGGTGGTGTGTACGTCAGTCTCCTTTACGTCCTCCGATTGGTCGATATGTACTGTCCTCAGTTTCGATTGGATAGCAATGCTTGTCAATCACACCTCGGTAAGGATTAAACCCTTGGACAATAACAGGAAGACGGTTTCATAGCTTCTTGCTGTCCTGATTGAGATTGCTCCGACCGATCTAGACTGCAGAGAGCTGTTCTGCGGTCTAGACACCAACTCCTGCCCCGCTATCTGTTGACCAGTCCGCAGGAGGAGCCTGGGATTGTGGGGACAATCAAATCGGCTTGGCATTTCAGGATCCCTAACATCCCTCCCGAATTGAATGCAGATCACTAGTTAAATAACAACACATTCTCCTCACTCGGCCTTATTTTATTGGTAGTTTTTCTTCCTTTAGCTTTTGACATGTACCGACAAGGCAAGGATCAGTGAAACCAAGAGACAGACTTGGGAAGAGGCCCGAGGTCACATAAACCCTTTTCCCTTCTTGCCACCCTATACTGGTCCACACTTGTGGACGAGTGTTCTTCCCTAACTGCTACTCAGAATGTGTCAAGATTTTGTATACATTCTAAAGGGTGTCTGATCAAAAGATCAGGCCAGTAGAAGGTCAAAGTCTGCCTCCTTCGTTGTGCAAGCATGAAGGGAAAACAAAAGCAATATAAGATTTGTGAACTCCGGTCCTGGAAGCTGTGTCCGTTGACAAAGTTGGGCCTGAATGTATTCTATCTGCCTGCTCGCCTGTCTTCTGTGTCTGTCTCTTCCTCTCTCCCTCTTTCCCTCTACTTCTTTCTCTCTTCCCGTCCCTTCTCTCCAGATTCTCACTATGTAACCCTGGCTGTCCTGGAACTCACAGATGTGCCTGCCTCGGCCTCCCTAGTACTGGCATTGAAGGCATGGGTCACTAGCCTGGCTTTCAGTGCACTCTTTTTCTGAATTATGAATGAAGTGGAGGCTGATTGAATTTTCTTGACTGTAGAGACCTATAGGTCCTTACCTCTTTAACGACTGAACCTTAGCTGACTTATTGAGGAGCTATGCTATTGTTACTGTAACTATGCACTATTAGAAACTGAGAGAATACACAAGAAATAAAATGTAACTCTTGTCTTAATGAGTTTTACATAGTTTTGTAATGGCAGGCCAAGGACGCAAGGTGTAAATCTAATTTATAGTTAGTTACTCCAGAGGATAGGACACTTGAGAACACTTTGTTGTTTAAACTTTTATTTCCTGTGTATGCATGTTCTGCCTACAGGCTGCATGTGTACCACCTGCATGCACATATCCCTAAAGGTAAGAAGAGGTTGTGCCAGAGTTTCCATCTCTTTCCAGCAGCCTGTCTAACTATGAACCCATCTAAGGTAATTAACTCACTGATGAGCCCTCAGGATGCAGTCACTCTTAAGCTCATCAGAGCCAGCCTTTGACATCCAAGCCATAACAAACTTTGTTAAACAGTTATTTTTTTTTTCTCTCCCAAGCAAACAAAAGCAAAAGCAACTCAGAGTAATGTTTAGTTGTTTTTCTCAAATGTGTAAAATCATTTGTTCTTGATAGAGGCGGGGGGGGGGGGCAAAATAAGCCATTAGGTGTTTTAAGTTAATACACACTATGATCTCAGGGGGACATTTAAAGTTTGCCAGTATGTTTTTTTAGTTATCAAAGTGTTCTCTGGATCAGGTGTGGGGAACACCCGTGTTCCTCAAATTTAGGAGGTTGATGCAGGAGGATCACCATAAATTCAAGGCTGGCTTAGGTTATGCTATAATGGCATTTTCAACCTATGAGTTGTGATTTCTTTCAGGGTCGAACAGCCTTTTCACAGAGGTTACCTAAGACCATTGGAAAACACAGATATTTACATTATGATTCATATCAGCAAAATTACAGTTATGAAGTACCAACAAAAAATAATTTTATGGTTGGGGGTCACCATAGCATGAGCAATTGTATTAAAGAGTCACAGCATTAGGAAGGTTGAGAACCACTGAATCTTTTCTCAAAAGGAAACAAAGCTGGGCAGGATGACACCCTTAATTTCAGAACTCAGGAGGCAAAGGCAGAGACAGAGGCAGGTAGACCTCTTGAGTTCCAGGCAGCCTGGTCTACAGAGCAAGTTGCAGGACACCCAGGACTACACAGAGAAAAAAAAAATCCTGTCTCAAAACAACTCCACCCCCAACACACACAAAACCCAAACCTTTTCTGCATGAGAGCCATGATTTTTTGTGTGTATATCTTCTCAAAAGAAAAACACTTTGTTATGTGAAACTCAAATTCCTATGGCCATAACTGACATTTGACTGCCAAATAGGTGTGCTCGTTTGTTTTTTATGTTGGTTGTGCCTAGTTTCTCTGCAACAATGAAAATTGAGCATTATCAGAGACTACAGGGTTCAAAGTCTAAAATAGTTCTGGGGGTTTTAAGAAAAAGTTGATCTTCCTACCTTAGGTGTCTGCAGTAAAGTCTGCAGTGTTACACATCTGTAGGGTAAACACTAGGGAAGCTGAGGCAGGAGGATCTCAAGTGTGAGAGCAGCCCAGGTTACACAGCAAGTTGGGACTGAGAGGCCAGTTGGGACTTTACATTGAGACCCTAACTCAATAAATCAACGAAAAATTGATGTTTACAATGAATCGGCTCCAAGTGGTTATTGGAACTAAACAGGCCTTCCTTAGATGTCAGGCAGTATTATTTTATCTCATATTGGTGGAGATTGTTACCGCTAATCTAAAATTATATACTTAGTGGACAGAGAAAGTTCTAGAAGCCTGTTCCATCAGGACAACATTTCTTCCATCTATTTCTTTTCTCAGGAAGTGTTTGCCTTCCTTGGGATGAAGCTGGTGTTCTGTAAGCTGGCAGCACAGAAAGGTCACCAAAGCTTTCATAATTTTTTTTTATCCCAGGCCTCATTTACACTAACACTGGGCAGCATATATCAATCTGTCAGATACTTTTTTTTTCATTCCACCACCCCCCCCCTCACACACACACACACACACACACTTTTCAAAAAGTATGTGGCCACTGTGTTAACCGGTCCAAGACTGGGACAGGAGAGTAAGATAACTCCAGACAAGGAGAGGTTATCTCGGCTCACAGTTTGAGAAGCGACGGTTATTTTTGGTTGGTCTCATGGTCTGGGGGCCTGTGGCAACACATCATGGTGGGAATTGTGTGTTGGAGCAAAGCTTCTTCCTTGGCTGTTGCTGGGAAACAGTGAAAGTAGAAGGAGCTGGGCTCTATAACCTCTTCCAGAGCACACCCCTCACCCCAGTGATCTAAATTTCCTCTCTTCTGCCCTATGTCCTAAAGAGGGAGGTTAGAGAACCTCCCAATGGTTTGCAGACCACAGACGCCTTTAAGGGACACTTGTGTAAACCTATAGCAACTATCATGAAAAACTTTATTCTCATATCTTCCCTTACGAAATGAATTCAGTCCTTTCTCTTTCAACCAAGGAATTTAGAGGTGCAGGTCTTATTTCCAGCTAAAGATTGTTAGGAGAGAGAAGGAAGTTTGTGGGAGCTCAGAGCACACAGTTTTAACTCTGGACTCCATAGGTAGGTTGTATGTATGCAAGGCACTGGAATTGTGTGGTTTAGTGATGCAGATGTAGAATAGCGGTAGCTCTTACACAATTTGAAAGGAAATCCATGACTCCGAGAATATTTGAAATTACAGATGCTTGGGTGGGGAGACCACTCAGACAGGTAGTGGTGGAGACTGAGCCAGGTCTCCCAGTCTGTCAGACCTTGCTTGACTTCTAATGGGAACTCTATACCTGCTCACATCAGCTCACCCAAATTTTACCCTCTGCTACTGAGAGGTGATAAAAATTCATCAGACTCACAGAATGGTTGAACTCAGATGGTGATAAAATCCCAGTATAATTCTCTCCAAAGAATGTTCTGATTAATAGAAACTGCAGAGGAACTAATTTTATGAAAATAGCAAATGGAATTGTTTCAGTTGAAGTGAGCCGAGAGAGTTGGTGCTGACGCCAAGCAGGAAGATGCAAACAACCCCATTGTGTGGAGCTGACAGCTCCAATCCTGCCTGTTACTCATTAAATGTCTTTCCGCTGTAAATTATTAAGCTTGGATTTGGGGAGATGTGGGAGCTGACAGAATAAGACAATAGAACAGAAAGCAGACCTGGATCCCTTCCTTCAGTATTATTTCAGCATTGTGTTTTGTGAAAAGCCTTGTCCCCCCACCCCCACCCCCGAGTGTTGGAGAAGGAGGAGGATTTTCTCTTTGGGGAGCTCAGAAATGGACGAGACAAGTAACATGCTTTTGATTTAGAAAGTATTTACTAGTACTTACAAATTGGAATGGTTTTCAGAGAAAATTCAACCTGTTGGCTCAATAACTGGGTAGCAGATATTTTGTGTATTCTCTGAAAGGCTTGTTTTTACCCAGACAAAGGAGAGCTCGGCCAGCCTTAACATTAGGAAGTATCAAATTAAATATTTTAGGACACAAAGCTGCCATATCTAGTTTACTTCTTTTATCTGATATCTGGGAAGGCCTTTCCTACTGGGAGAGAGCTCCAGGGTTTATTTCTTAAAGCCAAAGAGCAGAAAAAGGCAGGGGTCAGGGAAGGAGTTGAATTTGGATGATGTTCCTAATCATTTGAAAAAAACCAAAAAAAAAAAAAAAAAAAAAAAACCCTGCTATTGTGATAAAGAGGCAAGTTGTAGACTAGTGTGACTCTTGGGTTTAGTTTGTACCCTTTGCTGCACAATGGAGGGCTATGGCTATGTTTGTTGGCCAGATACCATCTACTTACCTCTCAGGGCAACGAATAACACACACATCAGTTGGTTGCCTGTGGTGATTTGAATAGGTATGGTCCCCATAGAATCATGTGTTTGAATGCTTGGCCTATAGGGAGTGGCACTATTTAGGAGGTATGACCTGGTTGGACAAAGTATGTCACCATGGGAGTGGGCTTTGAAGTCTCTTATACCCAAGCAACACCCAGTGTGGCACATGGTTTCCTCCTGTTGCCTTCGGATCAAGATGTAGAATCCTCAGCTACCTCTCCAGCATCATGTCTGCCTGGGTGCTGATGTACTTCCCACCATGATAATAATGGACTAAGCCTCTGAAACTGTAAGCCAGCCCCAATTAAATGTTTTCCTTCATGAGCGTTACCATGGTCATGGTGTTTCATGGTCACAGTGTGCCTCGACAGCAATGAAACCCTCATGAAGACACTGTCTAAGTAAGCATCATACCTATTTCTCGGGGGCATTCATTTATTGTTGCTGTGTTCTTTGTACTATTTTGGAAGGTGGGAGTAACAAATGACCATAATAGACCCCGCTGTCACAGAACTCTCATTTTGAACAGCAGAGCCAGGGAATCAGCAATTGTTGGGCGCCAGACATGGGGAAATAAAAGGGTAGAAGACCCAAGTCCCGCCAGAGCTTGGATAGACTGCCTCAGGATTCCACCGAACCACCTGGGACAGGCGTCGGGCCTCACAGGCCACACAACCCTGCTGTGTCCTGCTGTGTGTGTGTGTGGGGGGGGGGTCGGGGGGGGGAAGGCTCAGTCTCCGCTCCTATTCTCAGGCACCACAGACCGCTGGGTACCTCAGGAGAGTTGACTCTGGGGTCTCTGGGCCTCATAGAGGCCAGAGACAACAGGTTCTCAGTCTCTGACATCCCAGTCACTGCTGGATGTCACGGAAGAGCTGAGAACAAAGTGGGGGCCCCGGGGGGGCAGCTCGGTCAGCCCCAGTGAGAACAGGCCCTTGGACAGACTCTAGCCCGGGGGGGGGGGGGGGGAGCTGAAGGGGAAGGTAGGGGAGAGCTCTAGCAGGTTACCTAGATGAGAGTGTCTGGCTAGCTCAGACTGCTAGTTAAGGGGGCAGCATGGGTTGGTTGGTGACCGTGGCTGGAGCCCAGGAAGGCCTCCCTGTGGGAGGTTAAACGCTTGGCTAGTTAGATGGAGACCTGCTCCATTGCTCTAACTCAACGGATCTCAATGAGCAGAGACAGTCCATGGTCTAAAGGTGTATAGTGTAGAAAAGCAGAGAGATTGAAGGGAAGGGAAGTAGAGGGCAGCCATGGCCAGGTAGAGAGAGGGGAGAAGGAGAGCAAGAGGTGAGAGACAAGGAGAGAGCAAGAGCTTAAGAAAGAGAGGAGGGGCTGAGCAGCCCCTTTTATAGTGGGCTGGGCTACCTTGCTGTTGCCAGGTAACTGTGGGGAGGAGCTTACCTGGCTGTAGCCAGAATACCAGAAGCTTGGGACATGGTCTACGTGACTGATAGTCACAGGATTATGGAGTTGAGGAGTTGATGTGGTGTCAGGTGCTTGTGTCTGAGAGCATAACTTAATGGTTCAGTCCCTTGTAGATTTTCTACTAGGTCTCTCAAGTAAGCCTCGCTTGACCAGAACACAGACTGCCTTTCACAGTCCAACAAGCAATCACACAGCTGATGGCACTTGGTGACATGAAGATACAAAGTGGAACAGAGAGACAATGACTGAAGGCACATGACAATGGGAAATGCTGTTTTATAGATGGTAGCCAGGGAAGACCTCTCGGATGAAGTCAAGAACCTGGAGAGAGGAAGCAGAAAAGCTCTCTGGGGAAGACCTAATGGCTAAGCAACCTGAAAGGTCCAAAGAGAAGATGATGGGGTGTTTCAGAGGGACTTATGGTCATGAACAGCTTGAGAATTTTTGTTTTTCTGAATGAGATGAGAGACTGGAGAAGTTTTGAGCAGGCAAATGACATGATCTGACTGTCACAGACAACCCCCAGAATGGCTTGTAGTTGCTACAGACCCTACTAGGAAGAGGTGATTTCTAGAACACCAAGCCACACAGTAGATTTTACTGGCTCCTCCTGTATTGGTTGGGAAGGCTTGTTTTACAACTCCTCTATGGGGCAGATAGAATTTCTTCATAGGATTATAATTAAATGGAGAGTAATATCTCTTTGTTCCACAAATTAGGAAAGAGAACATAAAGCTATCAGAAGGCCTGGAGAGATGGCTCGGTTCTCACTGCTCTTCTGGAGCATCCTCAGGCTCTGTTCCCAGCACCCATATTGGTCGTCTAGGGAGGCTCACAAGTGCCTCTAACTAGGGCTCCTGATAATTGGCTCCACCAAGGCTCACATAGAGACACCCACACACACAGACATAAACTAAAAAATAAAAAAATCTTTTCAAAAAAAAAAAGCAGACAGCAAACAAAAGGTTATGAGTTTACCAGTCCCAACCCTTCCCACAGTTGGGTTAGCAGTCCAGGCATCTTTTCCTGCTAGATTTTCAGCCAGATATCAACTGGCCAGCAAGAGGAAGATGCCATGAGTTCTGATTTCTCTAACTCCTGTGAAGCACGAATGCAGAGAGCTGAAGGAGAGACAAGCACCAGGCACCCGCTGAGAGGACATGCAGAAAACTCAGTCTGAGTCCACACAAGAACATTTGGTGGTTTGGGGGTCGGGGGAATAAATTCAAGATGCTTTATGGAAGTGAGAGTATTGGAAGAACAGTGGAGTTTCCAAATCCCCAGATGTCTTGACATATTTATGGTCTGTGACAGAGCTGGGCACCACTGTTCCTTACAGACCTGAGAAGCAGCTGAAGATGATCTAGTCCAGCTGGCATCACATCAGTTACCACATGCTGTCTGTTCTATCTGGGCCTTTCAGAAAGGTCCAAATTGAAGCTTGAGTGATGGCTTCACCTTTCTTGAGCTCTTTAAAATATGGGTAGGGATTTTACTGGAGCTTGCAACAGTTCAAATGGAAAGACCTCACAGACTGACCCTTTGTTCTAGGATTAAAAGGACAAATACTTAGGACCAAGATCTAAAACTAAATGCGAGTCAAGAATGTAATTCTGACCGGGTGTGGATGTCTTATGCCTGGAATCTTAGGACTTGGGGGACAAAAGCAAGAAGATTGCCCATCCGTACAAGGTGAGACTAGGCTTCTGAGTGAGACCCTGTGGTAAAAACGAAACAATTTTTTTTAGCCAGGGATAGTGGTTGTACTGGCTAGTTTTGTGTCAACTTGACACAGCTGGAGTTATCACAGAGAAAGGAGCTTCAGTTGAGGAAATGCCTCCATGAGCTCCAACTGGAAGGCATTTTCTCAATTAGTGATCAAGGGGGAAAGGCCCCTTGTGGGTGGGACCATCTCTGGCCTGGTAGTTTTGGGTTCTATAAGAGAACAGGCTGAGCAAGCCAGAGGAGGCAAGCCAGTAAAGAACATCCCTCCATGGCTTCTGCATCAGCTCCTGCTTTCTGACCTGTTTGAGTTCCAGTCCTGACATCCTTGGTGATGAACAGCAGTATGGAAGTGTAAGCCGAATAAACCCTTTCCTCCCCAACTTGCTTCTTGGTCATGATGTTTGTGCAGGAATAGAAACCCTGACTAAGATAGTGGCACATACCTTTAATCCCAGCACTTGAGAGGCAGATGCAAGCAGGTTTCTGGGAGTTCCAGGCCAGCATGGTCTACATACTTGGTTCAAGAACAGCCTGGATGGTCTAAAAAAGGAAAAGGTTTTCCGACAACTATTTATTTGTTGGGGTGGTCAGTACAGCATAGTTGTAGATATCGGAGGACAGCTTGCAGGTGTCAGTTCTTGTCTTCCACATGAGAGTCCTGGGGATTGAACTCAGGCTGTCAGTCTTAGCAGCAAGCCCCTTTCCCCTGAACCAACAGAAAGGAATACTCTTAGCCACCCATGAGCTTAAGGTATAGGGTATAATCTCACAAATATTCCACTGCATTTGCTTAGTTTGAGCTGTTTGTGAAGAGAATCCTTGATGTGTTTGGGCTAACCTTTGGGACACCACACCAAAGAGGTCTCCATCGGAAGTACTACGGTGGGTTTGCTATACAAACACAGAGGCCCGTAGACAGTGCATGTGATTTGAATTTATTCTAGTCAGATAAATAGAATCACTTTGATTACTTAATAAACCAATGTGTGCCTGGCTAAAAAGTTAAAGAGGACTCAGTGGTCATATAAGTAAGAAGTATAGAGAACACTGGGGAGCAGTGGAGGTCAGGGAACCGGGACACTCAAGAGAATGAAGTCATGCTCCTAAATGACAAAGGAGTGTGGTATGAAGCCTAGGGGTCCAGGGCTGAGAGGGGTGGCTGTTCTCTGGGTGAATAAAGACTCCCCAAATTCTCAGTTGGCATGATTCACATCCATGGCTTGGCTCCATGGCTGTATTTTGATCTAAGGAATACAGGCAAGGAGAAGTGCATTTCTTACACTGAGCAGCCTTATGGCACCACGGTAGAAAGTGGGGATTCAGAGATAGGATGCATTCTGGCATTGTTCACATTCTACTGTACAGGAAAAGAAAAACCAAGTCTACCTCTGAGGCAAATCTGGGGGTGTTTTGGAGGTATAGAGGAGACAACTATAGGGGCAGGGGCCATGACCTCTCTGGATGATTACACAATAGACAGCCTGCAGACACACATGCCCACATATGGTGGTGTGACTGCACACAGTAAAGTAGGTGATGGGCCAGAAGCTAGTCATGTTTGTATTCTGGGTCTGAAAGTAAGGAAGGAGGGGACCCAGGAAGAGGGGTCTGCATGCAAATCAGGGGTGGGGGTTGGTGGGTCACAATGAATTTGGACATCATCTCACAGATGCCAATGAGCCTCTGGCTGAAACATGAGCTATACAAGGGCGGATATTTCAACTGAACATGTTCTCCACAAATTTCTTATCAGGTCATTTAATTTCTGCCTGAATATATCCAGGGTTAAGGTACTCTCAGTCCCCTAAAGCTGCCCTCTTCACTGTTGCTTGCCTACTTTAGAAAGCTGTTTCTTACACCGAGCCAAATTCTGCCTCCTGGAGATTCCTACTCATTTGTGTCTCATTTTGCCATTTGTAGCAACTCACAGAAGGCCATTTTAAAAATACATGAAGGTACCTGTCAATCTTTCCCCCAGTCTTCAGTTTCCAACTTTCCACAGGGCTCCCCTACTGAGTGTATTTCATTGTTTCTTGACTCCAGTCTCAGGGATCTAGATGAACTGGGGCTTGTCAGTATGTCTTTTAGAGTCTGGTGCTACGGTATTGCTCAGGATATCGCAAAATCTCTAAAATGCTTAGACAATATTAATGCTGTTACAGCTGCCTTTAAGCTGGAAACCACATGTGCACCAGTGACTCCAGGGTGCTCATTTTGATCCTGGTCACACTGCATTGCTTACCCTTCTGACTGACTGAAGCAGGCAGTGCTTTTGGGTCCTTGGCTGCTGCCAAGCCTCATCCCCCACCATACTCAGTCTGTATTTTGAAATCTAAATATAGGAATTAATACTTATTTGAACTGTATCTTGTGAGTTTGGGCTCAGCTTTCCAGCCTACTTGACTCATTTGAAAAGTCTTGATGCTCGTTCCTCTGAGATGAGTGAGTCTCCATTCACATTTGATAAATGTTCTCTGGCTGTTTCAATCCAAGTCACTAAAAATATTGCCCAGAACTTGGTCGCACTGGAGATATCCTCCAGTCCTGGTGAGTGTTCAGAC
The DNA here is from genome assembly GCF_978045245.1 of Mus caroli. Classification (NCBI taxonomy): domain Eukaryota; kingdom Metazoa; phylum Chordata; class Mammalia; order Rodentia; family Muridae; genus Mus; species Mus caroli. Next base: position 34,425,336 of record NW_028227266.1, on the reverse strand, counting down.
AGCTTCAATTTTACCTAATGACCCATTTTACAACATTATTTATAATATTGAAGATTTATTAAATAGTGTGTTGAAATCCTTGAAGATTTATTAACTATTCTGCTAAAATCAAGATGCGATGTTTGGTATTTCCTCCCACTGGAATCAATAAATGTACCCACAGCTTGCTCTGACCTTCACGATTTAATATGCCCTCTAACTCTGGTAACGAACCACAGTCATTCCCTGAACATCAGCCAGACTTACCTCTGCTTTGAATTTCTCATCTGATTTCAGAAGCCCAATTCTGCCATTACCTTTAGATTTTCTGTCTTGCCACAAACCTTACTTGATCCCACTCTTGGTACTACGGTTTTGCCTCAGTTCTTTTGTTCGGGCTCTGTGACTTACTGTACCTGGCTGCCCACTTTAACTCCAGTTCAGGCTGTTATTGAAACCTCTTCTTTCCAGAGCCTGGATGTAGTTGACTACAAATTCATTATACACCGTATTATTTACAATTGATTGGTCACTTGGATGTGCTAAGCGATCTGAGCTTGAGGACAGGACTGAATGGGGAAATTTAAAAATGTTAAGAGAAATGTCTCCTTCGGGGCAAATACTTTTTTAGCAAGATTTGGATGTTTAGGGGGCACAGACACTTTCTTGAAATAAGAAAGGGGAGCACAGGTGAAACTTCCTGTGGGCTTTCCTATCATTGGTTCCAAAGCTGCCTATCTTACAGGAGCCACCTTGTCTGTGCCATCTAGTGGTTACCACCAGAAGCCTTACCCGCCTCAAGGAGAGAGCAATTTAACGCCATTTCCAACTTAAGCACCATATCTACAGGGCGTGAAATTAGTTCCAGCAAGCAGCAAATTTGCTGCTAATAAAAATATTTAGCGATTCACTTGTCTTTAAATCAGCAGCAGAATATTCTTTTACTTGCATCAGTGCCTGTTTCTCCCAATTCTAATATTTGATAATCAGGCTAGAGTTGTTTAGCTTAAAGCTGTGAGACAGCAAGTTCTTAAGCTCTGCAAAAATCTAAGTTTCTGGGGCGGGAATCCCTATTCCCCTTGATCAGATGTAGGCCTAGATGTTCCTTGAATCATGGAGACAGAGCCGTGCCACTGACTTGAGGAGCTTGGAAATAACTAACCATGCTCTTCTCGCTGCCAACATCAGCTCCAGTGTCATTGCACAGGGAGAGTCTGGGGCACTCTGAGAAGGAAGACATGGTGTCTATTTTATGTTTAGACACATTTCACTCTGTCTCAGTGCCAGACCAATTTAGCTTTAGTACTTACTTCTTTTCATGAGAGTTTTCTGAGCCCTGCAGAGATATTTCAGAGTACTAAAACAGCTTTTTCGTTAATTCCACAATATTTATTGGGCATTCACCACGTGTGACAATCGTTCTAAGTCTTCTTTTGAGTCGGAGTGTTCCAAGGAGCTCAGTAGGCTCCTTGGACCAAGCAGGTGACAGTACTACCCTAAGCGGCTGGAACAGGATGCTTGCTACATTGTTTCCCGTGTTCTCCTTTTTCCTTAGTCAGTTTACAGAGGAACAAGAAGCATCTACACCTCCCCCCTGGGCTCTGACTAGATCCTGTTCTTCTGAGCCCAGATAATTCAAAGGGAGAGTGTGGTAGATTTTGGAGACTCTGTCTTCTCCCTGAGAGGGACCCAATTTTGATCATCCTCCCAGAATATATGGCAGCTTCAGCTATGAGCTACTGCCTCCCCCTCATGGGGTTTGGAATTAAAATAGGCTTCTTGGTTGAGAGAGGGATTCAGTCAGGCCTGATAACAGGGAATTGGTATCAACGACTAGAGATACATGGCCAAGCAACACTAACATGGTTGGTGGAGAGGGGATTGGAGAAACTGCACAACACTTGGCAATAGCCACAAGGCCAACGTGGAGGCTTAGGACTGGAAGAAGCAAAAGAAGACACATGGCTGAGAACCAACATGCAGACTCAATTCATGGCCCTTTCTCTCAGGTTCGTAACTCAAATATAGTCCCCTCCCCTACTGACATCAATCTGTCCATCTGGTGACCTTGGTTCTCCATTCATGATGCTTCTCACGAATAAGAAAGAGAGATGATGGGGTTGGAGAGATGGCTCCGTGGTTAAGAGCACAGACTGCTGCTCTTCCAGAGGTCCTGAGTTCAATTCCCAGCAACCACATGGTGGCTCACAACCATCTCTAATGGGATCTGATGCCCTCTTTTGATGTATCTGAAGAGAGCAATGGTGTACTCATATAGAAAGAAAGAAAGAAAGAAAGAAAGAAAGAAAGAAAGAAAGAAAGAAAGAAAGGAAGGAAGAAAGAAAGGAAGAAAGAGAGAAAGGAAAGAGATGATGACAGCCTTAAGGGCTGTGAGGCCACGATACACAATTGTCTTTCTTCAGACATAAAGAATACTGTGGCACATTGCAGTCATAAGATCAGTCCAAGGTCACTTACCTGTGTTGAATGTAAATTGATGATGTAAACGTTCCCCATCTTTCCCCAGTCTCAAAATCTCAAATATATGTGGCTCAGTGAGGGGCTACCTCATCAATCCCTGGACCTTAAAGCCTTGATGCTTTTCTTTAGTTAGAGTAATGGGAATCACTATGTGTGAATACAAAGTTGCATTTGGCGAATAAGCTGTATCCATTAAGTATTTAAGCAAGAGCTATAGTCAAGGCCGAGGAAAGAAGTGAATTAAAGTCTGAAATAAAGGCAGGTTCGGTGGCACATGCTTGTAGTCCTAGTCCTTGAGAGGCAGAGGCATGAGGGGGAGAAGTTAAAAGCCATTCTGGATACTTAGAGAGATGGAGGCCAGCCTTAGCTACACAAGACTATGACTCAATAGAAATAAATAAGCAAATAAGTCAACAAATAAACAAACAAGGAAGGAAGGAAAGAAGGATGAATGGATGGATGGATGGGTGGATGGATGGATGGATCTCTGGAATAAATACTGAGGGAGAGCAGATGACAAGGAAGGAATGGGTTGAAAGTTGTGGAGAACATGTAGAGGTGAGGGCATATCTGTCCACTAGGAAGTAGGAAACACATGGTACCAGACAAAAATGCATGGAAGGATTGACGAGAAAGGAGGGAGCAGGCAGATGGAAATGTTGTGTGCCTCTGTGAACCTCTGAACCCAGAGGCAGAGCTGTCAGGGCTGGAGCAGGAGTGATGGAATCAGAACACAGCTACAGGGCCTAAGCTGGGCATCCTGGCCCATCTGCACCCTCCTAGCAGCTTCTGTCAGTGTTCTCTAGCTCGGCTGTTCATTTCTCTTTCCCCGCTTTAGCAGTTTGTACTCATCCGTTACCACACAAGCAAGAGGTATTGGGCCTACAGCACTCTTTTTGCTGGCAGGTGCCAGACTTGTGTATGAAGTTAAGCAGCTCCTGAAGGTCATGCATAGGTTTCCTAGAGTTCTCCTTCAAGCAGTGTACATATTACATAGACCCTTAGCAGCACCTCTGTCATGTCCTGATGACCTGATCCTAAGAAGTGGTTAATTCCAAGCCTGGGCTGAGTGGAGCATATGACCAGGGTTTCACAGCCTAAGTACTTCCACAAGTAAAAAGAATAATGTTGAGAGGCATTTGATCCTTTTGCACTTTCAGAAGAGAGCTGTAGAACATGATGTTCGTAGATCTAGTGGGCTCTCTGTGAATTGCTAAGGGGTGAGATCGCTAAGCTTCCTTATAATCCTTATCCCAGAGACCCATGAGTTTATTTTTTTCTACGGAAACCTTAACCATGTCTAGCATCAATGGGAAGGATAATTGCAATCAACATTGAACCGGTGTACCACAGGGAGGCAACAAGAAAGTCAAGGACAGCTAAGAATGCCTCTATTGGGATACCCACATTCCAGAGTGGCAGAGTGTCAAAGTGAAAATGGAAGTAACTTTCCTTAAAGTGAGCAGAGTGCCCTGGTAAGCAGGCAGGCACTCATATGGACTCACAGGGTCTAATCCTGCCTCTGTCCTCCCTGGCTCTTCAACCTTAGCTTGCTTTCTTTCTTTCTTTCTTTCTTTCTTTCTTTCTTTCTTTCTTTCTTTCTTTCTTTCTTTCTTTCTTTCTTGACATGGTTTCTCTGTGTAGCCCCGGCTGTCCTGGAACTCACTCTGTGGACCAGGCTGGCCTCAAACTCAGAAATCTGCCTGCCTCTGCCTCCCAAGTGCTGGGATTAAAGGCATGTGCCACCACTGCCTGGCTCTTAGGCATATTTCTTTATCTGTGTCTTGGTTTCTTTATCTGGAAAAGCAGGAACTTGGTAATTACCCAAAGACTGTTTGAGAAATAGGAATGTTAGAAAGTGGTTGGCCAATGACAAATGGTTGCAAAAACTCTTCAAAGGGGGGCATTCTATTAATAAGGACTACCCCCTGCTTATTAGAAAACTTAGGAGAAAAACATGTCACTGTGGCTGTGGGTTGGAGTTGGGTAGGCCTGTGGGCCATCCTCTTCCCCACTGGTGACTTCCTTAGGGGCTTTTTCAGCAGTCGCTCCCAAAACAGGCATTGTCACTCTCAGTCTTGTCACTCTTAACATTTTAAGCAGGTCACTTTATTGTGGGGGCTGCCTTCTGTGTGATGCATTCTTGGTTTTTGTTTGTTTTGTTTTGTTTTTGTTTTCTGAGGCAGGGCGTCTCTGTATAACAATCCTGGCTGGCCAGGAACTCACTTTGTAGACCAGGCTGGTCTTGAATTTACAGAGATCTGCCTGTCTCTGCTCCCCAAGTGCTGAGATTAAAGGTATGTGCCACCACACCTAGCCTTGTGGGTTGTTTAGCAGGAATTTTGGTATTTATCACTAGACATCCAGAGTGGCTCTGGACACCAATGTGATAACCACAATTATCTCCTAAGTATAGAGGGCAAAAATCACCATTCCAAACGTGTTTGACTTCCTGCAGTCCAACTAGCAACTTTCTGCAGGCAACTTCTTTTTCTGAATTCCTCAAGAGAAGAGAATTTGAACCTGGTGGTGGCAAATTCCTTTGATTTCAGCACATAGGCGATATAGGTGAAGGATCAGAAGTTCAAGGTCACCTTCTACTACATACCAAGTTGGAGGCCAGTTTGGATTATACAAGGCCCCATCTGAAATGGGAGAGAGAAAGAAAGAGAAAATAAATCCCCTCCCCCTCCCCCTTCTCTCCCCCTCCCCCTCTCCCTCTCCCTCTCCCTCTCCCTCTCCCTCTCCCTCTCCCTCTCCCTCCCTCCCCCCCTGCCTCACTCTGCCACATGTAACTTCTCAGTTACTGCTACAGCACTATGGCTACCAGTTTGCTACTGCTACCTCCTAGTCATGATAGTCATGGATTCTGCTATCCTCAGGAACTGTGAGCCCCAAAGTGAGTGCTTTCTTTCATAAGTTGCTTTGGTTGTGGTTTATTGTCCACGGCAATAGAAAACTAACCAAGACACTGGTCTTCCAGAGGATCTTGTTTCAATTCCCAGTACCCACATGGCAGCTTACAACTGGCTGTAACTAGTCCCAGGGGATCCACCATTAGATTCTTTTGCTCTACCTTGGGCACTGTACACATATGGCATGCAGACGTACATGCAAGCAAAATACCTATACACAGAAAATAAAAATAAATAGAATCTCAAAAAAAAAAAATCACCCAGAAAGCTAGGTGTGGTGGAGCACAGTCATAATCCCCACACTCTAGAAACTGAGGCAGGAAGACTACATTTGGGGCCAACCTCTGCTACATAGGAAGACCTTGTCTTAGAAAAAAAGAAAAACGGGGTGGGGGTAGAAGAAAGGAGAGCTAACCTGAGGATCCATCCCTCATTTCTTACTCTCGGGACTTGCTCTCACCCTAGGCTCCTAGGCTAGTTAGTGTAGCACTGTTGACTAAGGCTCAATGTGCCTGCCACCTGCTCCTTCCTGCCCTAAAGGTGCTGGGGTTTTTTTGGTTTTGTTTTTTGTTTTGTTTTGTTTTTATTTTTGTTTTGTTTTCTTTTGTTTATTTGTTTTCGAGACAGGGTTTCTCTGTGTAACCCTGGCTGTCCTGGAACTCACTCTGTAGACCAGGCTGGCCTCTGCCTCCCATGTGCTGGGATTAAAGGAGTGCACCACCACTGCCAGGCTATTATTTATTTATTTATTTATTTATTTATTTATTTATTTATTTGAGACAAGGTTCCACTGTGTAGCTTTGACTGGCCAGGAACTTGCTATGTAGGCCAGGCTTGCCATGACCTCAGAGATTTGCATGCCTCAGCCTCTGAAGTGTTGGAATTAAAGGCAGGTGACCCCATGCCTGTCCCTCACTAATTTTAAATTCGACTGTCTTCTGAGCAACACTGTAGTTCCAAGGCTTGAAACCTCCCCCTCCTTAGTCTTTGACAGTATCGTTGCTTTCTTCCTCTGGAGAATAATAATTTAAATCTAATATACATCACACATGTGAATATATACTGCTGTTTTAAAAAGTTAATATTGGTGCTTCTAAATTTTCCTTAGTTTTGTACATACCCATCCTTGTCTGCTCCAAAATGTCTAAGAGAACTGTAAAGTGCCTCCACTTTGGCTGTGGTTATTGGGGATTTTATCACTTTAGCTCAGCCGAGGCTCTGCCACTGTCTTCTGGCTACAATCAAGAGGGTCATCTGAGGGACAGTGCTTGGGGAATTCCTTTCATGGCTCTCTTAGTGGAGCCTCAGATTTCCTAGGTCCCCAGTCTTCTCTCTCTCTCTCTCTTTCTCTGCTCCCTCCCCTTTCTCTCCCCGTTCCCTGTCTACCTCTTTCTTCTTTCCCTCTCCTTCTTCACTCCTCTCCTGCTCCCCCTACCATGTGTGTCCTTTTTGAGAAGTAAATCTATGATTTATGAGATAAATATTTTTTTAGTACTTGCACTTTTGAAAATGACTGTGTTGAACTTTATAACTTGACTCATAATTTGTCAAGATATAGAAATATTACTTAAAGGTCATTTTGCCTCATATTTCAAAAAATCCTGTTCCATCATTATTTTTATATTTTGACCTATATTTCAAGAAATCTAATGCTCTTGTGATTTTTTTTTTCCTTCAGGGCTGATGGTTGAACCCAGGGCCTGTATGCATGCTGGGTGCAAACTCTACTCCTGAGCTACAGTCGCTTCCCCTCACATTAAGAGTTTTTGTGGAGGAGGGGGCTCAAGGCAGGGTCTCCTTCTTGTAGTTCTGGCTATTCTGGAACTTGCTTCTTCTACAGTCTGGCCTCGAACCATGAGGTCTGCTGGCTTCTGCTGGGAATAAAGGTGTGTGTCACCACACCGGGCTTGATATTGGGATTTTTATTTGCATATAACACCTTTGCCTCTTTGGTTTTTTTTTTTTTTTTTTGGTTTTTCGAGACAGGGTTTCTCTGTATAGCTCTGGCTGTCCTGGAACTCACTTTGTAGACCAGGCTGGCCTTGAACTCAGAAATCCGCCTGCCTCTGCCTCCCGAGTGCTGGGATTAAAGGCGTGCGCCACCACGCCGGGCTACCTCTTTGGATTTTTAAAAAGATGTTTTCCTTCCTTCTCACATCTGCCAGTTTCCTTTCTGTTTTCTTACCTTTTTCCCTTTAATACATCTACCTTTACTGAGATACAATTCAGAGACCTTCAGAGCCCATTTAAGTTAGCCAAGTGATTTTTAGTATATTTACTAAGTTGCACAATATCATAACCAACCTTAGAACATCTATCTCATCATCCTGTAAAGAGACCCATCTCATACCAAACAATCAGTCTCCATCTCCCCTCAACACCAACCCCTTCTCAGCACCTGATAAACACAAGTCTCCACCCCACCCCTATAGATCAGTCCACACTGGATTTTCTTTTTCATGTACTGATGCGGTCTTTGTGCCTGGCTTCTTTCACTTAGGTGACTGGCCTCTTTCACTTAGCGGAATGTTTCAAGGTCACTTGTGTCATCGCACATTTCTTGTTAAGGCTGTTCTATTATACAGAGATTATACACGTTCTATTATACAGAGAGATCCTGATTTGCTTATCCATTAATAAGTTGATGGACAGTTGGCTTGTTTCCACATGTTGACCATCATGAATAAAGCATCCATGATTAGAATTTTCTTCTTATCCCTGACTCTCTGAAGATGTTCAGTGATGCTCCCTAGAACCACATTTTACTTTTTTTTTTTTGTGCTGACAGAGATAGTTGCTCAGTGCTGGGGCATAGTGGCCTCTTCTTTTTTATAGTATGTATATATAGTATATGTGCATGCATGCATGTATGTTTTTATATGTGTGGGCACATGCACATAGGTGGGTGCATATAAGCATTATATGGAGGCCAAAGTTGATATTGGGTATCTTTCTGGACCCCTCCACTTTTGTTTTTTTATTGAAGCAAAATCTCTCCCTAAACTCAGAGTTGGAAAATTCCACCTAGTCCAGCTACCAGCTGCCCTAGGGATATTCTGCTTGGCTTCATGAGTGTTGGAGTCCATGGATTACTCGTGCCAACCAGGACTGCCAGGCTTTTACTTAGGTTCCAAAAATCTGAACTCTGTTCCTCACATTTGTACCAAAAGCTCTTTATTCGCTTGCTTTAGTGACTGCTCTATTGCTGTGAGGAGACACTACAACAAAGGCAGCTCTTATAAAAGAGAACTTTTAATTGCGGCCTTGTTTATAGTTTTGGTCCACGATCATCATCATGGCAGGAAACAGACAGGCATAGCACTGGAGCAGTAGCTGAGAGCTTCACATTCTGATCCATAGGCAAAAGGGAGAGAGAGAGAGAGAGAGAGAGAGAGAGAGAGAGAGAGAGAGAGAGAGAGAGAGAGAGGAGAGACCGACGGGGCCTGGCATGGGCTTCATAACCTCAGAACCTACTCTTAATGACATACCTCTTCCAATAAGGCCATGCCTCCTAATCCTTCCCAAACATTTCTACTCCCTAGTTACTAAGCATTGGCATGTATAAGCCTATGGAGGACCTTGTCATTTAAACCCACCTCCACTAAGCTTTATCTCCAGCTCTATCTATTGAGGCCTTTTGCTAAGGAAGTGTTATATATATGTTGTATCTTTTCACCTCTTCCTATCAACTCTCTTTGTTCTCTTCTTGAAACCCAGTTGGATTTAGGACTGCTAGCTAGATACATTCTCAACAGTTGCCCCTTTTCTTCTATTTTTTTTTTCATTGATTTTCTTATGTTGTTCTGTTTCTTGGAAGAATGTCTCTAGTCTTTTCTAACTGACTCTTCTCTTTAATATTTTATTTTCATATGAAAAAGTTCTTTCTTTTTCTGTTTATTTACATATCATCCTCTCCTTTTTGAGGAATGCATGACATGTCTTGATTCTCAATACTGAAGTTATTTGTTCTATTTCTGAAGTTGTCTTTTATTTTCTGAATTGTCTGTTTTCTCAAAATTCTATCAGTTTAACTTTTGTCCTTCATGTTAGAGATTTCTCTTAATTTTTAGTAATTATCACCTATTGGTATTTTAAAATGATGCCTTAGGGAGCAGATCATGGTATTGTGCCGTGCGTGCAAGTGGCTTGGTCTGGGTGACTGGATAGCATTAAAAAAATATTAAACAAGGATCTGGTCTCTAGGATGGGAGACTGAAAGTTCTGTGTTAGTTAACCGTGTTCTAGAGTGCATACATTTCCAATAAAGGGATTCTCTTATCCTCCACAGAGACCAGCATAGGCTTGGCTGCCAGCATACTTCTAGTCAGAAAGGGAATTTCAGGACCCATTCAGTGTGGAATCCTTCCCTTTGTCTCCTGGTTTCTGAGTAATGCCTCACCTCCACATTTAGCTATGTCTATCCTCCCTTTGTGTGGATCCTTGTCAATCATTGTCCCCAGGGAAGTCCCATGATGCTGAGGACTGGGCTGAGATGGGGTGGGTTATCTGGCTGCCAGCTTCCCGCCTCACCCAGGCCTTGGGAAACATTTGGAGCAACTACAGAGAGATGTTTGAAAGACCCCATCTACTTTTGCTTGAAACTCCGCTGCAGCTTCTGCCTTTGAGAGCCCATGCCTCTTTCATTCATTTATTTCGAGACAGGGTTTCTCTGTAATAGCCCTGGCTGTCCTGGAACTCACTCTGTAGACCAGGCTGGCCTAGAACTCAGAAATCCACCTGCCTCTGACTCCCAAGTGCTTATGCCACCACTGCCCACCTTTCAGCAGGATTTTAGCAGGCAGGGAAGATGTGCCTTCTGATTAGAGTCACCGGTGTGGCATGTTTGGCCGAAGTCGTCATGGCTTTTAATCAAGCCATCCCATTCTCCCCATGTACATCCCTTCTAAAGCTTTTTTTTTAAAACGTTGATCCAAGTTACACACGCCTGCCAGATTTTTTCTAAAACATTGCCATGATTACATAACTCTTCAGTTAAAAATCTTTCCATTTCCATTTTACTATATAAAGCTAGAATTAGAATAGACTTCACAGAGCACTCTGGAGACCAAGGCAGGAGGATTATGAGATTGAGTGCAGTATTGGCTACACAACAAGACCCTATCTCACCCACCTCCAAATCATGAAAAAGGGATAATTTCCATTGAACACATCAACTTTTCAAATTTATTTGTGAGGGCTGGAGTAAAATTGTTAAGGGGGACTTGTCTTACTTTGTTTAATTGTTTTTAAAACCAAAGAATTGGAGGCTGGAGAGATAGCTCAGTGGTTAAGAACACTGACTGCTCTTCCAGACATCCTGAGTTCAATTCCCAGCAGTCACATGGTGGCTCACAACCATCTGTAATGTGATCTAATGCCCTCTTCTGGAGTGTCTGAAGGCAGCTACTGTATACTCATATAAATAAAAGTAAATATTAAAAAAGAAAAGCCAAAGAATTGTTAATGACCCTTCATTTTTATATTATTTAATTTGCTTTTCAAACACATTAAAATTAGTTTTGAACATAAAAACAAATTCTATAAATCACATTGTTTCTCAAAAGCTACATGGTCCTGCAAACCCCTTTGATTCTTCACTGTGACGTGAGCTTTCTTACTCTGAGCATCCAGAGAAACCCAGTAATTTTCTTGTAGTTTATACAACCAATTTATTGTCTGCATGTCTTGCCTTACAGCCAACTGTAAGTTCCTAAGGCCCAAGGGCTGATTTTGACTTGTTAGGATCTAGGGAGTAGGAAAACTTTACAATGAAGAGGAAAGTCATGTTACCCTCCATTTGTGTTCATTTGAGCACAATCCTCTGTTTACAGGGAAAGAGGATTCTAGATACTGTAGCCTCTGGCCAGCTGATCACGGGGCTTGTTGTAGACAGTTGGGATCTCCTTAGCTTTGCTCTCTCCTTAGCTTCCATGGTGTCCAGGTGTGTGGCACTAATCCAGACACCCACAGAGACGTCAAGGAGGATAGCAGGCTCTGGAGGTGAGCAGGGAGATAGAGAGGTGGTTCGCTGGGTCAGGGGGGATGGGAGTAAATCCCTATGTATGCCTGAGGAGTTTCACAAGATGGTGAATGTTGGGAAGAGGTAGGCAAGGGGGAGGGGAAGGGAGTGGGAGACATCCAGGTTTCTGCAGAATCCAGCCTCTCAGGTGTAAGGGCCTGCTCCCTCAAGTACTAAAAAGGCCTTTGTCACTTGTTGAATCTTGGGTTGTTCAGAGTCTAAGATGTTGCCATGTTCTCACTGTCTCCCTGTTTTTCTCTCTCTCTCTCTCTGTCTGTCTCTGTCTCTCATACACACACACACAGACACAGACACAGACACACACACACACACATAGACACACACACACACCATCCTGGTTCTTTTTTTTTTTTTTTTTAAAGATTTATTTATTTATTATATGTAAGTACACTGTAGCTGTCTTCAGACACTCCAGAAGAGGGCGCCAGATCTCATTACGGATGGTTGTGAGGCACCATGTGGTTGCTGGGATTTGAACTCAGGTCCTTTGGAAGAGCAGTCGGGTGCTCTTACCCACTGAGCCATCTCACCAGCCCACCATCCTGGTTCTTGAGGATGTTCCTGGTTACACGGAGAAGAAACACGAGTCCTGGCTCATTCATCTTACCACTTTGTGTGGATCCATTCCTCACTCACCACTGTTCTACAGGCACAGTAAATGCTGTTACATTACAAAGAGCAGGGGAGGCAGGTTTGCATATTGTCACCAAGAGCTGTTACATGTTTCACATGATCTTTAGTCTTTGAATAGCATAGCTGAGGCATGTTCATGGTTGATAATCTACTAAATTCTTCTTTTCACCTTTATTTCCCTCACAGATGCCTCTCACTCTTGATTATTTAATGTGTTTCTTAGGCAGAACTCCCCAGAAACAAACACTAAGATGGGTGTTTCAGGCAGGTTTGTTCACAGGGTGACACACGGGAAGGAAGGAAGGGGCTTAGGATGGACTGAAGGAGAGGCCACGTGGAGGTAGCCAAGAACTGAGCACATGTCACACACACTCTGGACCCTTCAAAGTCTCCCAGACTGAAGCAAAGATGCCAGAGACTTTTACATCCCAGCATCAGTCAATCAGTGGCTACTGGCCTTCCCCTGGGAGCAGCATAACCTTTGATGAGGAAATTCCCTGACTCCTGTCAGCCATGTTGATAGTCTTGTCACAAATATGCCTCAAAGTTGGAGGGTTGGGGGGATCAGACCCCAATAGGAGTGACAGCCAACACTATGCTACTTGCTCCAATGTCTGTCCTGCTAGCCCACATCTCCTACGTTACCTACGAGGATCTGCCACATTACCACAGACACCTTACCGTTTTTACTGTGTGTTTTCTAAATGTCCCCTTGGATTCCCACCAGCAGCTGCCAGTGCTTTGCTACCGTCATTAAGCGGGTGATGAATACTCACATGTGAGGGTTTCTCCAGGGTGCAGTTATTAACAAAGAGGCAATGCTGGGTCACAGGCATATGCAGTCTTCGTTTTATAGGTTCTACCGTGTTGCCCCTCACAGGGCTGTTCCTTGTCTCTCACATTCTTAACCAGTTCTTGACATTATCAAGCTTAGAGTTTTCTTAACTTATTGGATATAAAGTAGGATCTTTGGTATTTTTCTCCTTCCAGAAATTAGGCATTACTTCAAATACTTGTTAGCCAAGGTTTCTCTCTGTGAACTAAACCTGCTCATAATTTGCCCATTTTTCCTGTTGATTCCTGTCTTTCTCACTAATTTGTTGGGATTCCCCAAGCACTTGCTGGTTGCTAATGTCTTTTCCGGGCATTATCCATCTGCTGAGTCGGCTGATGGAGTATTGCACTGAACAGAAATCTTTAATTTGGACTTTAATGTAAAAGTCCACCCATTTTCCTCTTTGTGGCTTTGCTTTTGAATCTTGTTTTGAAAATTCTTTCCCTATCTCAAGGCCACAGCGCTCGATCACGTAGTCTCTGTTAGTTACTTTGTAGTTTTACCTTTAACATTTAGGGTTGAGTCTCTATAGAGTTTATTTTCCCATTCAGAAATGACATGAAGACTTGAACTTACTTCAGCATCTATGAAATAGTTCATATTTGATACTGTTTGATTTATGATGCCAGAGGGATCGTGTGCAGGACTTGATGTACCTTTTCCATTTGTGTCTGGACTTACTCTCCAGTGTCCCCAGCATGCTTTTCTGTCCTGAGCCAGCGCCATACTGTGTTAGGAGCTTGGCCTTGTGAGGTTGCTCAGGGCCAGATGCTATGTCCTCATGGTTTTGGCTCTTCCATTTTAAAACCATTTTAGTGTTAGTGGATCATTATTTTTTCCTCATAAATTTTAGGGTCTTTTGTGGGGCCTCTGGGGCCTCATATTCACAACCACGTCTACTGGGATTTTGACTGCAACAAATAAAATTTATGAGTTAGTCTGTGAAGCAGTGACAGGTACAGAGAGAAGTCACCCCTTACACAAGGATGACAGAATCTCCCCTTTATTTAGGTTCTCTCAAATGTCCTCTAACAGGCCCTAACAGGGCTTAGGAACTTTCTACCAAAAGTCTTATATATACAAGTTCTTAATTCCTCAGTGCCTTACAGACTTTTTTTTCTTTTTAAAAATTTTTGATATTGTAAATGGGACCCTATTTTACACTGGCTTCTAAACTTGTTGTTTTACTTTTAAAAAGGATTAAGAGAGTTGGCTGCTCTTCTAGAGGTCCTGAGTTCAATTCCCAGAAACCACGCATAACGGGATCTAATGCCCTCTTCTCTAATGCCCTCTTCTGGCACACTGGCATACATGCAGCTATAGCACTCATACATTAAATAAATACTTCTTTTAAAAAAGGGTTTGTGTCTAATTTTCTTGCCGTGAGCTAGGCTGATGTCAAATATAAGAGGGGGAGGAGTAGTAAAGGAATGTGGTGTGTGAGCAGCCTCCTGCCTTTTGGTGCCAAACTGTCCACTACAATGTCATGAATTTAGGGCAGGATGTAGCTCAGTGGTAAGAGTACTTTCCTAAACAATGTGCAAAGTTCTGAGCTCAAGTCTCCGTATAGGAAAAACAAAAAAGAAAAAAAAAAAACAAACCTTCACTGATTTATATTTTATATTATTTAAAAAAAAAAAACAAACCAAACCTGCTTACTCAGCACCAATTTACACCCCCAGTCTTTTGTATATCCCCACCTCCTAGTGAGAACTCAGCCCCTGAAATGTCTGATTGAACTGGATCTGCCCTAGCTTCACTTAGATGCGTCCAACCTTGAGTGCAATTCTGTTGATTGGAAAGTTGGGCCAGGGCCAGGGCAGGAAAACTGACAACTGTCTTTCCCAGATACCATTAAGTGATTCTGTTTCTGTCTCACTTCCCAGACTTAATGAGAAGGGGATCTTGGGAGGTAAAGAACAAAGAATGCAGAGCTGGGCCTGTGCAGAACCTCAGGGCACCCCTCTCCCCACCCCTATGGAGTGTAGGGGGATGACAGCTGAGCCAGGGGGAGCCAGTATCTGCTCCTTCCTGTACTCTCTCCTTCTCTGCCACCAACAAGTCTCAGAGACGAAGGTGGTGGCTCTTTAATCTCACAGGCTCTGAGCGTGCAAACACAAGAACAACCTGCCTCTAACTGAGTGTTTAGTGTTTAGCTGGGCATGGGAATGCACTTCTTAATCCCAGCACTTAAGAGGCAGAGGCAAGCAGATCTCTGTGAGTTTGAACTGAGCTTGGTCTACAGAACAATTTCCAGAACAGCCAGGGTTGTTGCACAGAGAAACCCTGTCTTGAAAACCCCCAAATAAATAAACAAATCAAATGAAAACAATATTTTAGCCAGACAGTGGTAATGCACACCTTTAATTCCAGCATTCAGGAGGCAGAGGAAGGTGGATCTCTTGATGTCAAGGCCAGCCCGGTCTACAAAGAGAGTTCCAGGACAGCCAGGGCTTCACAGAGAAACCCTGTCTCAAAACAACAACAACAACAACATGCTATAAAACCACTCTTCTGCAGACTTGTCCCATATTTATTATGTTTAGCTTGTCATCATATCAGGTCCTCAGTCTGTCTGAAAGAGAACAAAACTCACACCTAGGAACTTACAGCTGAGCCACTGGCTGGCTCAGGTTGCCAATTAAGGTTAAATCTCAAAACATTTTGATGTCCTAGTTCAAATTCTCTCCTTCTGTCATTGTTCTTCAAAGCTGATTAATGTTCAGGGTCCCAAGAGATTGACTCCAGGGCTCTAAGCACATGACGTAAGTACTTCACCTCTGAACTATACCCCCAGCCACAGCCCATTTTAAAATGAGGAAAAGCATTCTCCCAGACATTTACTGTTTACCCACAGCACTTACAGCACTACATAACTTAAAAGTGAAAGCAAATTACCTAACTTCCCAAATGATTATAGATTTTTTTCTTAGAATAACTACATGCTTAACAAAATTATAAAATTTAAAAATATCATGAGTTTGGGGAATATAGCCAAAATGATGTGAGTTCTGACCTAGCATATGCAAAGCCCTTGGTTTAAGCCCCAGCAACATATAAATAGGGCATAGTGGTACATGCCTATATTTGTGAATATAGAGGTAGATTGGATCTAGCCTGGTATATGTAAGGCCTTGTCTTAAAAAATAAATTAAGTAATTAAAAAAAATATGGATGATATGTGTCCAATTTGAATTGTAATATTCTCCTTAAACTAAGTCACTGCTCCGGACGAACAAGTTGCTTATTGAGGTTATACGTTGTTACATGGAATGCCTTGCCTCTCTTACCCCCACCACTCCTAATATTTGAACTTCTGCAAAATTCTTGCTTGCTCAAAGCGCTATGGTTGCATTTGTCTTTACTTGCTACAAATACACAATACAAGCACCAGGTCTGCCTCTGCCGTTTACCTATTTGAAGTTCATTGCCTTCAAAAGAAAAGACAGGAATTAAAGTATCATGGAAAGAACTGTTTGCATGATGCAATTAACCAGTCCTTAGGAGCAGAATGAAAGCATTTCTAGATTTGGGGTTTTTGAAAAAGTGCTCAGCCAGGCGTGATGATTCATACCAGTCATCCTGTCACTCAGGAAGCTGAGGCTGGGGGATTGCTATGATGAACCTGAGGCCAGCCTGGGCTATGCACTAAGTTTTTAGTCAGTCTGGGCTACAAAGTGAGCTTCTGTCAAAAGAGAGGGAGGGAAAAAGTCAGATGTTCCTCTTTGAGGAGGGGACATAAAGCGAAAATAAATACTAAAGAATTCAATTTTGCTCTGCTAGGGCCTCATCTCTGACAAGCAGTTAATCTATTTGTTGATACTGTGAGAAGAGAATATCCAGCAGGGAGAAAATTAAAAAACGCTCAGCGCCAGTTGCTACCCTGATGAATCTCATCCAATTATTTAACAGGACACTGCTGGGTATACTTTTTTTTATTGTTTTAATTTTATTTTATTTTACTCTATTGTTTGTCATAACAGTGTGAAAGTTTTCTGGATTAAAAAGTCCTCTTTTCTGTCAGTTTTCATTTGACAATCATTGACTTTTATTTTCCCACTTCTGTGCTTATAACTGAGTTAGAATTAATATAGGATGATTGTTGATGTAAGTATGTGTATGTGTGTGCGTGTGTGTGTGTGTGTATGTATGTATGTATGTATGTATTTACCTTCTTCGTAGAATGTAGCGTTTTAGAGGTTAAATTCTGACAGCGATTTTAAAGTGCCCCAGTAGAAGTCTGGGAGTTTTAGGTGAGAGAGAAAGGACAGTTCCCCGTCATGGGACCAGTGAAGCATGCAGGACCCCTGTCCAAGCTTTTGCTTCTTATGGTTTTGATTACTTGAGGTCAGTGGCAGCCTGAAAATATTAAGTGCAGAATTCCAGCGTTAGCCGACGTCTGTGTTCTGAACTGTGTGCAGCGCTCTGTGCAGTGTGTTGAAAGCTCAGGTCCTCCTCCATCCCTGCCCATGTCCAGTACATTCTGGGTACACAGCCATCCTCTCTATCCTTGCCCATGTCCAGTACATCCTGGGTACACAGCTGCCCTTACGTTCCCTCCCAGCACTTTGGCTGGACCATGACCTTGGCTGCCTACCGCATCACACTCCCAGTCTTCAAGCAAGCCTGATTTTATTTAAATTGGTCCCCAAAGGCACAGGAGTGACATGAAGGAGGTAGGGGGTCTTGGAACTTTTTTTTTGGATGAGGGGTTCTACTGTACTTGAGAAAAAAAATCAAGTGTTATACTCTTCTGACACCCCCCCCCCCCATCATGAAGGACTGAAGCAAGATGGCCTCCTAGGGAAAAGAAATTCTTCCTTATCAGTTTAGACCCTAGTTAGCCCCTGGAGGTTCAGAGGAATGATGCTTTTACCCTGGGGGAGTTGTTGTGATCCTGTGGACAGTCTGGCTCCCACTAACAGTCATGGGCAGAGATGAATATGGCCACATTCCCCACGTGGCACAGAACCTTTACAAATAAACTCTTCTTATTTATTTATTTTCTACAATGCCATCTATAGCTGGAAACTATCAATTTGATCCTAATGTGGTTAAGGCTCCTCAGCATGTTGTAGTCCTCTTAGGTCTTAAGCCTCGGGAGAGAGGAGCCTGGTAAACACAGGAGTCAATCAGATGTGAATTTGTGAACAATGAGAGAAATTTTATAAATACCGAGTTCCCAATATTGAACAAGATGAACTGTAAGCCAGTTTCTCTCCACTTTCCTCTGCCATGCTCACTGCCCCGAGTTAGACTGTACACCTTCGGGGCTGCCACATGCCGGCCAGTGCCATCATACAAGTGGAGGTCCTAGTCCAGACCGCTTCATTCCAATTCCTGTCTGCAGCATTGCTCTGCCTTCCAGGAAACCTTGTGGTCCTTGGTCCTGGATCTATCCATCATCCCTTCTGGTGCATGACTCCTACTCGGTTCTACTCTTACCTAAATAGCCATCCCTTATCCAGCCTGGGTACCTGGAGCAGGGTCTAGAAGGGAGAGCAGAGTTCTCTCACTGCCCCTTACCCCCGAGGGAGGAGTGCTCTGAAAGAGAGCTAGAGTCAGGTATAGTGGCACATGCCTAGAATCCCAGCAATCTGTAAGATAGGGACAAGCGCAGGTTCAAGGCCAACCTGACCATTGCAGCAAAATCCCTGTTTCAATTCTCCCCTTCCCCCCAAAATTAGGGAGAGACCTGATGCAGGCAGTTAAGGGGGCTATGGCCCTGCACAGTTCTAGAGAACGGGTAGTAATTCCCTTGGTCCTGAAGCTTCTACTTGATGGCTATCTTCCCCTCCTCACCAGGGCCTGTGAGAACCAAGACACCTGGTTATGTTATCCTTGCTGTGGCATCTGACTTTCCTCTCTCCTCCCTGTCAGCTGCCATTTCCTTCCTCAGTTCCCTCCTACAGGCCTTGGGTTCCAAACCCCAACATCACTGTGCTGCTGGTAGGACAAAGCCACACCACATTTAATTGAACAAAATCTTCAGAACGAACAGTTTTAGTTTCAGGCCTTATTGGGGCCACAGCCTGGAGTGTGTGGGGGAACAATTGTTTTAGAAGGAATTCACCCAGTTACTCCTCCCCCTCCCCCAGTCCCCAGCTCTGGGTGGAATCCAGCTAGTCATTTTCCAACCCGGTTGTGTGTGCATAGACACACTGCAGCTTCTTTGATCCCCCGCCTTTCCTGCTAACAGACAAACCGCTGCCAAAGCTTCCAGCTCCTTTCTCCATGGTGACCAAGCCCCTCATTTCCATTTAATCCCAGCCTCCCCATCCTGGGTGCCCACCCCTTCCTTTCTGTGAAGCTTGGGCATTTCCTTTCTCCCCTCTCCCTTCTAGTAGCTGACTCTCTCCAAAGTTTAATAAGTGTCAACATGTCACTGCCCCTTCTCCTGTGCTCTATCTGCCCTCTCCTCTTTGTCTCCTGTCTCCTCTACGTCCAAATCTTTGCTTCTCTGCTTTTCACTCTTCAAACGTGTTCCTCTTGGGCCCCATCATTCCCTGATGCCTCTGACCTGAAGGGAGGGCACACAGGCACAGAGGAGAGAGGCAGAAGGCAGGTCCTTCTCTTTTCCTCTTCCCCTTCAGTTGTGACTCTGCCTGGGTTCTGTGAATGAGGGTGTGGGGAGGTGTCTAAGCCTATAGCACTGTTGCCTTCAGCCACATCAATCCAAGACCTCCTTAGAGTTCTTTGGAGCAATCCCTGGAATCTTCTAGATTCTTTTAGAAGCTTCCCAGATGCCCACCCTCTCCTTCTGGCTATCAGGCAAGTTGTGCAAACAGGTGAGCCCAGAAAGACAGATGACCATCACACACTGTTAGACTGGGGGACCCAACTCACCCAGGGAATGTCCAACTCCCTGACAGGGCCTGGGAATTCCACTCACAGTGTTCCTCTGGAGGAGGCCTTCTGGCTCTAATCGTGGTGATTGCACAGCTGGAACATGGAGGGTCTGCCTAGGATTCACTTTTAACAGTCCAGTCCCGTATATCCGTATCAGCATCATCTTCCTCGTGGTAACCAGGTGATTTCTGCTGTGCAGCCAGAGAAGCTGAAGCCGGGCAAGCTTAAAAATGTTGCCCAAATATTTGTACAAAGAAGTAATCAGTGAAGCTGAGCCAAGAATCCAGGTTATACTGTTCCTGGTTCCTTCCACTCACTGTCTTTCTTCAGTGATCCGTGGAATAAGCAGAGACAGGAGGAGACTGTAAAGGCTGGTGTGAGGCACGAGGAGGCAGTTACATTTCCCCTCACTGGAGGGGGCAGTTACATTTCTTTCCCTTTGTCTTATCGACTCAGTCAAATGTACAGTCATATGAATGTTAATTTGTGGTGTTCTCAATATTTAGTTATATCTGCCCCTACGTGCGTGTATCTGAGTTTTCCTCCCCTAGGCTCCGAGTTCCCCAGGACTTTCTACTCATACACGTCCTCCGAGGAAGGCAGAAGGATCCCACATAGGTCCATGGGGTCTGGCTTCAGACCTTGCAGGAGGCGGGTGATACAGTGCTGATGACGTCATCACTGAATCGCATAGAAGCCCAACTCTCTTGCTTTTCCATCTTCCCATAGTGCCCAGCCAGGCTCCCCGGCCTCCTCGTTAGCCTCTGTGAGAAATTAAAGCTCCGGTAATCAAACCAACCCTTGTAAATTCCCCAAGAACAGCTCCAGAGGCCCCAACAAGCCAGCAAACCCCAGACCCAAATCCATGTCAAATTTCATAGATATAATTTAAGCAGGGATCAAAACACACACTAACCTAGTAAGTACGGCTGCTCAAAATTCAGAGTTTATAGTCCATCTGCCTCTCTGCTTCAGGGAGTCTGTATTAAATTTATTGCAAAGTAAAACAAATAAACCCAAGCAAAGGCAAGATGAAAATCTGCATACTCGTCAGAGAATTAGCAGCCCTCTCTGGTTAGGAAGGCTGCCTCTCAATTTGCATCTCTAAGGAGTTGTGACTGGGCTGGGGGTTGGGGCTGGTTGGGCAGGACAGAGACTCGAAGCAGGACTGTCCCCTGCTGGCTGGTAGTAGAACTGCAACCCCTTGATCTTTGAGGGGGACTTTGTGGGGCTTATCCCAACACCGGTGGAGAAAAGGATCTGCAGATGAAATAGTGGTTGAAAACGTGTGGAGTTGGTAGAGCAGGCAGCAGAGAAAGAGAGAGAGAAAGAGTATGGAAAGTCACTGTGGGAAGCAATCTGTATTGCTTCTGTGCGTAAGACTCGTGGCTAGGAAGTGGGTTGGAGAGAGGTGGGTCAAGGAGATTTGGGATTTTTACAGGTGTACCAACCAGAGACTGCGACGAACTTCGTGACTTCTCTTATTCCTCTTTCCTGTTCCTTCTGCATTGTTTGCAACTGTACTCACAAAGGCCAGAAGTCTGGTATGGAGGCTATAGTGATTCTTGCACTATTGGCTGTAGAGTATCAGCCACCTGCTGCCTATGTAAACCTGGGACAAGCCATGTCGGAGACAAAGGGCTGAGTTAGCGACAGGACTCGAATGTGCATGGCCTTGAGATGTGACGCTTCCTGGAGCAGCCCGTTCCTGCTCCGTTTGCTCATCTGTTGTAAGCCTTTCATGTTGACCATTCTAACGCTGTGGCTCTGTGGTCCAGGAGTACAGGCATCCCTCACGTTCTTTCTGAGAAGCTCCGAGGATCTCACCTGCTCTCCCAGGATGCTCCCATCATCCTTTCTGCCTGGCTCTATGGGCACCACCTTTAGAGTGATGGGTGCAGAGATTTCTGCAGGCAGGGGTAGGCTATCTTCTTTATAAGATCTTATAGGTGGATGAAGAGAAATATATTGATCTATAGATGTAGTCACACTCTAATAATTTGCTCTGTTTATTTATTTATGAACCCTGCCATCTAGACGGCTGGTGTATACCATGGACATTCTTAGCAATCGCTTGCTTTCCTCTGCTTGCTTTTCTCAACCCGGTGCCCAAGATAGCAGGCTCAGAATAAGCATCTGATGAATGAGTGAATGTGTAAGGGCTAAGTGATGCAGGATGATAAATACTTGGCCACAGAGTCTGCTTGGCTGGCCTCCTTGATTTCCTTTATTCTCCAATGACCTCGTGACAGGCCTATCTAATCTACTTCCTGAGGAGCTATAAAAGCCATCTGCTTCTTCACCAGTCCCTCAAAAGGCAGCACTTTCAAGTGGGTAGGAGCCCAGAATCTGGAATCAGAAAGGTCACAGTTCTCATCCTGGCTACCGTACTCAAACTAGCCAGAGGCACCTAGCCAAGATCCAGCCTCAGTCTCTGATTTTCTCTTTCTCTGTCTCCCTCCCTCCCTCCCTCCCTCCCTCCCTCCCTCCCTCCCTCCCTTCCTCTCTCACTCCCTCTATCCTTCCCCCTTCTCTCCCTCCCTCCTTCCCTCCCTTCCTCTTTACCTTCTTCCCTCCTTCCCTCCCTTCCTCTCTCCTTCCCTCCTTTCCTCCTTCCGTCCCTCTACCCTTCCCTCCTTCCTTTCCTCCCTACCTCTCTCTCTTCTTTCCTCCCTCCATCTCTACTTCTCTCTTCTGACCACAGAATACATGAACACCAAGTCAGACTGCCAGGCTGCCCCAGGGGTTTAACCTTGGCTTCTCTGTTAGTTGAGTAGCTCGGAGCAGGTGACTTAATCTCTGGTGCTTCAGGTTCCTCATCCATAAACTGGAGTTAATAGAATCTACTCCATAATGTTGATGTGAGGATTAAAAGAGCTAATTCACATAAAGCCCCTAAAACAACGCCTCATGCTTGGTTGGCATTAACTAACGCAATAAACGCTAGAGGTTATTAATAAGAAACAAGGGATTTTTGTCAAACTGAAGGCATGTACCTAAAGGAGAGGCTCTCCTAGAAGATGTGTGGAAAGGTAAGAAGGAAGCCTTTGTGTGAACAAGAAAAGCCTGCCCAGAAGGGACAGGTAGGTTTGCCATCCTGGGGGGCAAGAGCAGCTGTCCAGCTCTTCACCTGCACAACTCACCTTGGCATTTGTTTATCAGAAGCATCATGGGATAAATCTCAAGCATTCAAAGTTCTTGCAGCTTGCTGGCCTTTGAGGCATATTTGCTCACAGCCCCCACGCACCCCCTTCTTCGTTCTGGCATCGCTTCTTCCGACCCTTTCAGCTGCACTGAGAACAAATGAGCTCAGCTCTTCCCAGTGGACCCAATGCTCGCCCTTTGCATCGTCTCCTGCAGGTGTCCTATCCAGTATCCCCTCTCCTCACCTCTGAATGCCCCTGGCCCTTCAGACAGCAGCATCTATAGGAAACCTTCCCTATTGAAGCCTGGCAGAGCCCTAACCTGATCTTCTGTATCTCTGTGCTTGTTCCCTTTCCCTTCTGTTAGTGTGTGCCAACCCAATAAAATCCCAACAGAAATTAGTATCTGCATGATTCCAGAAGCCAGAAGTCCAAAGTTAAGGTGCCAGTTAGGTTAGTTTCTGCTGAGACCCTTCCTTGTGGCCTGTAGATGACTACTTCTCCTGTTTGTATAGGGAATAGGGGAGAAATAATCATCTCTTCCATTTGTTTGTGGTGTTTGTTGTTTTGTTTTGTTTGTATTTGTTTTGTTTTGACAGGGTCTTACTATGTAGCTCTGGCTATCCTCGGCTATCCTAACTAGGTAGATCAGGCTTCTGAGAGCTGGGATTAAAGTCATGACTGCTACGCCTACCCAGTTCATCTTTTCTAATTCTTATACAGACACCGGTCTTCTTGGATCAGAACCCCACCCTTACAACTTCCTTTAAGATCCTGTCTCCAGCTATAAGACACATTGAAGGTCAAGGGTAGGGTTGTACTTCAGACCCTTGCGTCCCAGCATATAACACGTTCCCTAAGGCTCTGCCATTGCTTATGCAAACATTCCCCAGAAATTACCCCTCACTCTGACCCCGTCCATCACTTTGCGATTCTGTCATATCTGAGCCCTGCTCATAGCAAGGGCTCCATAGAAAGGAGTGTTTGCAGGTGGGTGAATGAGCAATGATGGCAAGGGTTCTGAAATATAGCTATTCCAATGGGACCTAGTGTACTTTCCTCAATGTATAGCAGGGGAAACTGAGGCACAGCGTCCTTGGTCTTTAGTGACACAGTGGAGGGAGGTTGGAAGTCAGTCTCTGAAGCCAGTCCTCTATTTTTGCCTTGCAACAGGAGAAATCAAAGAGCTGTCTAAGACTGATGGTCTTTTAAAAACCCACTGGAGTTTCCTTGCAAGAAAAACATCTCTGGGTTTTCATTAGCAAAGCAAACTCCTTCCTTTATGCGCCCACCTCACCTTGCTGGAATATTTCCTTGGCCCAGCACTCTGTTGTTCACTCCCTGGCTTAGTCAGGGCCAGGGATGTCAGGATGGCCTGGACTGGGAGTCTGCCCAGGTTTCCAGTCCATGCTGACAACCCAGGTGTGTGGCTCTTTGGAACCTTGTTTTTCTGTTAATGGTTTTTGTTAACTGTTTGTCATTTGCTTATGCAAATCTACCTCTTTCTGAATTAAAATGAACCCAATTATAAAGTGAAATTTTACAATTAAGCCACTTAGTGAAGGACATTAAACGACCAGAAGGAATTGATTTGTAAAAATTTCAGCGATAATTACCAAATGTTTCTGAGATGTGACTAAGTCCTAGGGTTTTTCTTTAAACAAACAGGTCCTTGCACATTTCCATACACACGCCCCACAGACACAGCACACATTTTCACACACCTGGTTTTCATCTTCTCACTGGGGGACTTGTTCTTGCTCCTTCTCTGGGTTTAAATTTTCCCCAAGTAGAGGAAATTCCACCAGCCGTCAGATCATGTCTGCAAAGTTCTTGGAGGCCTTCCAAAAGAAATGGCCCCTGGGCAGAGGAAGCTAGAGCAGGCAGGAAAGCAGAAGAAGGTGTAGTGGCCTTAATAAATCTCTTCGCCACCTTGGTGACTGGACTGATGGATATATTTTGGCATTTGCTTCCTTGCTTGGCTGTAATCGATAGCAGTTATAGACAGAGATGCAGAAAAGGTGGGGGTGTGGGATGGGGCAGTATTGATTGGTCTTTACAGGAAAGAGCCTTACCTAGGGATGGAGTGACCATAAGAAGCAGGACCCGGTTGTTCCTAAAGTAGGCTACCTTTCCTTATACCCCCTACTCCCCAACCAGGCAGGAGGGTACCCACTCAGAACCTGGATGGAGGCA
Source organism: Mus caroli (assembly GCF_978045245.1). Lineage (NCBI taxonomy): Eukaryota > Metazoa > Chordata > Mammalia > Rodentia > Muridae > Mus > Mus caroli. Next base: position 34,400,265 of record NW_028227266.1, on the reverse strand, counting down.
GAGAGGAAATTTAGCCTCCCTACTGTGACAAAGTCACATTTATCTTGTTCATGGCACCCACAGTTTACAGGGTGGACATCACTGTCTCCCAGGCTGGTGTGAGTGCAGGGAAGAAAGCTCTTTAAGCACAGATTGGCGGTGGGTCCCAGACTAAGTCTGTTTCCAGGAATGAACCCAAGTCAGGAAGCAGCTTACTGGTCTCAGAAAGCATAGTATATAAGGGACTATTGGGATACATTCTGGACACAGTGTCCCGTGCTAGAGCAACCTGTGGCCCTGAGCCATTGCCTCCCCTCTGTCTGTAGGCTGCTGGCACTGAAGTGGGTTGCACAGTTTAAAAAAAAAAACATTCTGGAGCCAGACTGACTGGGTTCAAAGCCAGCTTCTGCTACTTACTATGTGACCTTGGGCAGGTCAATTTGCCACTATGTAATTGATAGTCTCATCACTAAAGTGGAGATGATAGCAACAGTGATTTCTAGAGTGTCTATGGTGGTTTCAGAGCAGCTTATGTAAAGAATATGGCATAAAGAAAACACTGAACTCAGGTCACTGTTGTCGTCCAGTTGGGTGGACACTGTAGCTGGTGTCTGTGGCTCATGGGTGGAACTTAAAGGTACAGGTTTCTCTAACCACACAGGATTGCCTCAGCATTTGACTTCTGACAATGAGAACACGGGGCTCAGCACCCAGCATCTGCTAGATATTTCTCTGAGTACACTGGTCTATTGCTACAAGGTTCTTTAACTCTTTTCCATTCAGAGCCTACCCCAAGCTTTAAAAACTAAAGCCCAGGTATGAATACAGAAGGATGGGGACAAACAATTGTCCCTTGATGAGGACTGATGCTTTATGTCCCCCAAAGCGCAAACAGGAGGCCCTGCTCTGAACAATGGCAGGCAGGTTTCTGGAACAGAAATGCTGTGAACCTGAACTCAAGGTTAAAATATTCCGATGTGTCGTCACCACTCTGGATTTCGTGTGACAAGTAGCTTTTGTGTAACTGCAGATTCCCTGGGACTGGAATGATGTGTTTAAAACAGAAATGGCTCATTTGAAAACGCATTTGCCATTTAACATCTTTGTTGAGAACTTAGTCGAGTTTGAAATAGTTTCACTTTATTTTACTGACATGGATGGATTTTTACCCTCTAGATATTCACGTAGCATGTGATGTGACTTGGGAACTATTTTTTTTCTCTCCCAAGTCATAGGCCTGCATGCTGTGCTTAAGAGAAGCTGGCAGGTGGGCAGGTAGGAACTGCTGGTTCCAGGTCTTGTAACAACTCCTGAGAGGTCAGAGCTGGAGGGACCCAAGGGATCATGCAGTTCATACCCTGGGTTTTAAAAAGTAAGTATGGGCTGGATATGGTGACACATACCTTTAATCTCAGAACCTGAGAAGCAGAGGCAGGAGGATTTCTGTGAGTTGAAGGCCAGCTTGGTCTACATACCAAGTTCCAGGCCAGCTGGGGCTGCATAATGAGACCCTGTTTAAAGATAATAACAGTAATAAACAAATAAAAGGAACCATTGACTGGGGAGATGACTCAGGCAATAAAGTGCCTGATATGCAGACATGAGTTTGGATCCCCATGCCTCCTGTAAAAGCCAGGTGCAGTGTGCTAACCTCAGGGCTGGAGTCGGGGAGTCAGGTAACACAGGAAGATGCCTGAAGCTCATTGGCTAGCCAACCTGGCTCAGTCAATAAACTCCAGGTTCAGTGAGAGACCCTGTCTTAAATGAATGAATGAATGAATGATGAATAAATAAATCAAGAGTGATTGAGGGAGAAATTCAGCATTGACTTCTGGCCTCCACACACCCAGATGAACAAGTGCATAACACACGTGCGCGCGCGCACACACACACACACACACACACACACTACACACACATAGTAATTATTATTTTAATTGTAATACAAATTTATGGAGTGCAGTGTGATAATTTAATACATGTATACAGTGTGGGATGATCAAATCAGTCTGACAAACATTTCCATCTCCTTAAAGATTTTAATTTTTTGATTAACACATAATAATTGTACATATTTATGAGGTACAGCATGACTTCTCAATATGTGTATACAATGTGCACTGATCAATCTGGCTAATTTGCATTTCCTTCTTACTGTTGATTTATGTTTGGAACTTTTGAAAGTCTCTCTTTTAAGTCACTTAAAAATATATGGGCTTGGGGCTGGAGAGATGGCTCAGTGATTAAGATGATCTTGCAGAGGACCTCAGAATTCCATTCCCAGAACTCACATTAGATGGTTCTCAACCCCCTGTAAATTCTAGCTCCAGTGGATCTAACACCCTCTTCTGGCCTGTGAAGGCACTCACGTACATGCACACACATACACATGCATGCATACATACAACATACATACACATAAAATTAAAAGTTAGTCCACTGTATTTATGGATGAGCTTATTATGACTCTCCCCACAGAGTGCTGCAGGACGGTAGAATTTGCTCCTTGCAAGTGTGCTTTCACACTCGGTTGAGTTGTGCTCAGAGAGAAGGAACGGCTTCGGGGGCTTACCTGGCACTCTGGTATCCTCATTGGTGATTGGTGATTGGTGATTTTCCTCATGCTTCGAGCTTAGGGATGATGCCCTCTGACACAGGTCCTAACCCCTTTTAAATCTGTCTTTTCAGCCAGGCCCACACTAGCCTTGTTCTGTAACAGAGGGTGGCCCTGAGCTTCTCTGTGTACTTAAGTAGCATGCACTTGCTCCTTTGAGTCTGTGCACGTGTGCATGGCTCTGCTCAAGCACATGTGGAGACCAGAGGTTCATGTCAGGTGTCTTCCTCAGTCATTCTTCACCTTGTTTTTAAAGTACACCGACTTATTTACTTATTGATTTATTTTATAGGGAGGCCACTGTGTGATTGTGGAGAGCAGAATACAGCATGTACCAGTTAGTTCTCTCTTTTTACTATGTGGGTTCCAGGGGTCAAACTTGGGTCTTTAGGCTTGGTGTTGCCTCTTTACTCACTGAGATATCTCACTGTTTCCCAACCTTTACTCTCTCCTCCTTCTCTTTCTTCCTCCTTCCCTCTCTCTGTGTATTATCAAATAAAAATTTTATTTGTTCTTTGAGAATTTCATACATAAATACAACATATTTTGATTATATCCTCCCCAAATTCTCTTCAACCCACTCCCCTCCCAGTCTGCCTCCAACACATTTCTCTTCCAACTTCTCATCTCCTGTCTTCTTTATAACCCATTGACCATGCACATTGTCAGAATGTGCATGGGTGTGGGGACACCCACTGGAGCCTGAGCAATCTACCAGTGGCCACACAGCCAAAGAAAATGACTTCCCCCGCAGCAGCCATCAACTGGCAATAGCTCCTAGGCTAAGGATGGGTCTCATGAGCCTCCTGCATCAGTGCTGGATTTTTTAATCCTTTAATTATTCTTTGATAATTTCATACATGTATACCTTGATAATATTTCCCTTTTAATTCCCCAACACTTCCCTCTCCCATCTTTATGTCCTCTCCATTAAAAAAAAAATAACCCACTGGGTCCAATTAGTGGTGCCTGCTGGAGTATCGACTGATCTTGTTAGCTTGATTATGTGCAGGTGAGTTTATGTGTGCAAGGGCCATGTCATGTCCAGAAAATAGCACTTCACAGCAGTTCTCCCCATCCCCCAGCCTTTGCATTGCGCTTCCCCCAAAGTTCCCTCAGCCTCGAGGGAGGGGGATTTGATATAGATATCCCATTTAGGGCTGGGTTCCTACTGCTGCCCATTGCACTAATCTGTGGGTGTAAATATAAATAGCCATCGTCGTGTGCCTTTGCTTTGGCCAATGAGATCTCAGCAGCAATGCTGTGTCACTTTTGATTAGATGCCTTCAGGGACATTTCATGGTTCTGCCTGAATTTTCTCTTTTCTCTGTTAGGAGATGGGGGCATGTCCAGCGTAGCACCCGGCTTCCAGCAAGTTTCCACATTGAAAAGGCATAGTAGCATTAAGCAAAAAGAGAGTTAAGCATTTGTGTGGTGAGCCACTGAGATTTTGTGTCAGTTTAGCCTGTAACATACATTTCATGAGCTGATGACTACATAAAGTCACAAAGTAGCTAGAGAGACAGTTCATGTACAGCTGAAACATGGGTGCAGGACAGGATCAGACCAAACTCTGGAGCAAGAACTCTGGGCAAGAGACATTTGGAAGAGCTTCCAAGAGGAGGAGGTGGCTGATAATTAAAGGTTAGACAGAAGTTCACTAAGTAGGGTACTGGGATGTTTGTTTATTGAGGCATCTGTATTCGCAAATATGTACACACATATAACCTATTAAATCAACAATGTTAAAATAGTAACAAGTTGTCTCATACCTGAGAGGCTGGGAACCCAGCAGTTGCTCAGTCTCTGAGACTAGGTGTCTCCATAGTCCCAATCTGGCTCTGCAAACCTGATAAATTCTTGGAGAGTTGCCAGTCCTTAGTCAAGGATGAAAACACTGGTTTTTCTATCAGCAAAGGAAGCAGCAGTAGCAGAAGCAGCAGCAGCAACAAGATGAATCAACTCAGCAGCAAAGGGGAAGCCACGTGATCAAGTGGGCACCATTCTCCTCCTGCCCCATCATCTGCACCATTATCCAACGATGCCACTATACCTGAGGTGGGGCTCCCCACATCCATTAAGGCAATCAGTATAATTCATCAGTTGAAGGCCTTTCTCAGATGATCCTAATTTGTGGCAAGTTGACATTCAAACCAGCTATCTTAATGTCCTAATTGTGTGAATAGAGAATTGCCTGGAATGTCTGCACTGGGTGCAGACAATCAAATGGTGGTGGCAACAGTGACAGCTTTCTCCTCCTCCTTTTCCCCCTTCTCCTCTTCCTCCTCTTCTTCCACCTCCTCTTCCTCTTCTTCTTCCACCTCCTCGTCCTCCTCCCCCTTGTCTTCCTCAGAAGCTCTGGGAATCAAACTTAAGACCACATGGTGAGTTATAACTCTAGCATAAATCTTATTTCACATCCTTTTATGGTAGTTTTGATATAGACCCCAGGCTGGCTTTGAACTCACGATCCTCTATCTCAGTCCTCCAAGAGTTGGAATTACAGATGTGACCCCCATGCCTGATTTAAAATCAGACTTCTGAGTCTTTGAATCATTTTTTATATTATTATTATTATGTGCTTGATACATGTATGCACATGACATATGTATGTGTGCATGTGAAGGTCAGAGATTAACTTTGTGGGTTTATCTCTAGGTTCATCTTTATAGGGGTTGTCACTGAGCCATCTTCATGACCCAATCTGAGTTAGGTCTTTCTTTTTTTTTTTTTTTTTTTTTTTTTGTGGTTTTTCGAGACAGGGTTTCTCTGTGTAGCCCTGGCTGTCCTGGAACTCACTTTGTAGACCAGGCTGGCCTCGAACTCAGAAATCCGCCTGCCTCTGCCTCCCGAGTGCTGGGATTAAAGGCGTGCGCCACCACGCCCGGCTGGAGTTAGGTCTTTCAAGAGGTCTCTATGAACACTGAAATAAATGTACATTATTTATTTCAGTTAGGCTTTGATCTTAATTCACTATTTGATCCTGTACCTTGAAGAGCTAAGGTAGATGATGTGTGAGGAATATCAGCTTTGAAGAGAAATTTAACTTAAATCAGAGACTTTGTATACATAATTTAGAAATTAGTATTTATCTTATTGACCCTTTAAAGTTCCCAAAGGCAGCCACATAAACACAGCTCATTTCTGTTATTCACATATATATTACATATTTTTAAAGATTTATTTATTTATACATATGAGTGTTCTATTTATATGTATGCCTTCATGACAGAAGAGAATATCAGATCCCATTATAGATGGTTGTGAGCCACCATGTGATTGCTGGGAATTGAACTCAGGACCTCTGGAAGAGCAACCAGTGCTCTCAACCTCCGAGCCATCTATCCAGCCCACTATGCATATTTTAAATGTATCCTTTAAAATGATTTATTTATTCTTATTTTGCGTTCATGGCTATTTTGCCTGAATGTCTGTCTGTGCAAGGGTGTTGGAATTATAGACAGTTTTGAGCTGCTATAATTTTTTTAAGGATTTTAACCCATGTCCTCTTGAAGAATAGTTAGTGTTCTTAACTTCCGAACCCTATCTCCAGCTCCCATATTTTGTCTTAAGATTTATTTTTATTTTATTTATGTGTAGGTGTGTTTGCCATGTGTGTACAGATGCCTCCAGGGGCCAGTAGAGGGCACCAAATTGCCTAAAGTTGGAGCTGGAGGAACTTGTAGGCCAACTGCCTAATGTGGTATATTATTTTTCTAAAACTATCGTCAAAACGCTATATCTTTATTTACCAGTTTTAGAAACTGTACATGGGCTTTCTGCTATGATAGATGGGAACTCAATTCTATTCTCCTCTTTCCTGACTCTACCTCAACCTTCAACTCCTTTTGTGTCTTGACATAATTTTTGTTGTTGTTCATTTAGTATGTGTTTACATATTAATTACTAAATGAATCATATTTACTGCTGAATCTTGATTTCAGTATCACACTGAAATAATGGGTCTTTTGTTTTTACATAATTTTTGTCTCTCACCCCACCCCCAGTTGATTATTGCCTTTTTATTGACTTAATTTCTAAACACACTTTTAATGTATATATATATATATGTAGTCTTTAAGATGTGTAAACAGGCCAGACAGTGGTGGTGCACGCCTTTAATCCCAGCACTTGGAAGGCAGAGGCAGGCGGATTTCTGAGTTCAAGGCCAACCTGGTCTACAGAGTGAGTTCCAGGACAGCCAGGGCTACACAGAGAAACCCTGTCTCGAAAAACAAACAAACAAACAAACAAACAAACAAAAAATGTAAACAGTCCTGCTGTATACCTGCCTGTAACTATTTTCCATGTGTTCCAGCTCAGTGATTTCAGGTCCACTCTATGTCCTATAGGTGTGTTTGTAAGAACTTCATGTTTTCTCCATGCACATGGCTGGGCTGCTCTAGGACTCTCTACCTGTGCTCTGGAGGACTCAGTTTGCTGCCTTTTGAATGCTTCCTTTTCTGTCTTCTTATGTCAGATACCTTATTTTCCAAATGCCATGTATTCCACACTGGGCTATAAACTAACTTTACTATGTCCATCTCTCCAATAACTTTCTAAGAAAGGATGCCAGGGGGTGAATTTCTTGGGCTGTTGAATATTTATACCCTTTTGAAATGTGGCTGATAATTTATTGAAGTACAGAATTTTAGATTAAAAACATTTTCTTTCAGAACTGAGATGGTATTCCATGGCTGTCTTTCAATGTCTTGTGATGTTGGGTTGCTTTTTAAAAAGTTTCATGTTGTTTGTATTCTTGTTTGCTTGGGTTTTATTTGTATTGTTTTTTAGCTGGTTATTTTTCTGTTGATTTTCTTTTTTTTTTAAAGTAAGTTTTAGAAGATGTTTTTATCTCTTACATTGTAAAGATGAAAATGGTGGTGGACATTGGTCTATATCTTCATTTGTTTTTGTGCTGAGGTAATCAGAATATTTCATCTCCTAGTACTCATTTATCCAACTCTTTCCCTATTTATTCCATCTGAGACCTCAAAGCCAGGGCTGTAGTCACGCACCTCCTCCAACAAAGCCACACCTGCTCCAAGGCCACCTCCTAATAGTATCATTCCTTATGGAAAACATTTCTTTAAAATATTTCTTCAACTTCTAAAATTATTATTTAAATTTTTTTCAAGACAGGGCTTCTCTGTGTAGCCCTGGCTATCCTGTAGATCTCTCTGTAGACCAGGATGGCCTCAAACTCAGATATCTGCCTGCTTCTGCCTCTGAAGTGTTGGGATTAAAGGCATGAGCCACCTCTGGCAATATTTAATTATTTAAGAAAACCTTTGCTCATAGGATCAGAGGTGAGGAGGACACAACATCTGTTCCAACACTGGAGTAACTGGGACCAGCAGAACCCAGGCACACAGGAACTCTTCCAGACCAGGGTTCCTTCCATTCTGGGCTGGAGCCCTGAGCAGACCTTGGGCACAAACTCTGCAACCAGCCCCACAGCACCCAGTGGAAGTTCCACTCCCAGGCACTCTAACACCCAGGACCACAGGATCCCAGGAGCTTGGTCATACCAGGATCCCAGGGTCCCAGAGGCAGCTTGAGTCCCAAGAGCTCTGACATACTCAGGACCTCAGAACCTCAGGATCTCGGGATCCCAGAATTACAGAATCACAGAGACAGCTTGACTCTGAGGAGTTCTGACACAACCAGGAAGGATGAGGTCCAATTTGATATAGCCAGGGCAGGTAGCACTAGAGATAACCAGATGTCGAGAGGCAAATATAAGAACATAAGCAACAGAAACCAAGGTTACTTGGCATCATCAGAACCCAATTCTCCCACCATAGCTAGTCCTGGATTAACCATCACACGGGAAAAGCAATGTTCAGATCTAAAATTACTTCTCTTAATGATGATAGAGGACTTTAAGAAGGACATAATTCCCTTAAAAAAATACAGGAGAGCACAGGTAAACAGCTAGAATTCCTTAAAGAAGAAACACAAAAATCCCTTAAAGAATTCAGGAAAACATGATCAAACAGGAAAAGGAAATGAACAAAACCATCCAGGATCTAAAAATGGAACTAGGAACAATAAAGAAGTCACAAAGGGAGACAACTCTGGAGTTACAAAACCTAGGAAAGAGACCAGGAGTCATAGATGCATGCATCACCAACAGAATACAAGAGATAAAAGAGAGAATCTCAGCTGCAGAAGATTCCATAGAAAACATTGACACAGCAGTCAAAGAAAATAAAAATAGCAAAAAGCTCCTAACCCAAAACATCTGGAAAATCCAAGAAACAATGAGAAGACCAAATGTAAGGATAATAGGTATAGAAGAGAGTGAAGATTCTCAACTTGAAAGGGCCAGTAAATATCTTCAACAAAATTATAGAAGAAAACTTCCCTAACCTAAAGAAAGAGATGCCCATGAACATGCAAGAAAGTTACAGAACTCCAAATAGATTGAACCAAAAAAGAAATTCCTTCTGTCACATAATAATCAAAACACCAAATGCACTAAACAAAGAGAGATTTTTAAAAGCAGTAGGGAAAAAGGTCAAGTAACATATAAAAGCAGGCCTATCAGAATTACACCAGACTTCTCACCAGAGACTATGAAATCTAGAAGATCCTGGGCAGATGTCATACAGACCCTAAGAGAACACAAATGCCAGCCCAGGCTACTATACCCAGCAAAACTCTCAATTACCATAGATGGAGAAAACAAGATATTCCATGACAAAACCAAATTTACACAATATCTTTCCACAAATCCAGCCCTACAAATTATAATAGATGGAAAACTCCAACACAAGGAGTAAAACTACACCCTAGAAAAAGCAAGAAAGTAATCTTTCAACAAACCCACACAAACATAATTCCACCTCTAACAACAAAAATAACAGGAAATAACAATCACTTTTTCTTCATATCTCCTAATATGAAAATTAATATTAGCAACATATCCTAATCAATTGAAATTCAAAAATATGAAGAATTAGAAATTTGTTGCCTGTCATCCAGTGGTCTCTGTAATTTGGTAGTGGGAGAAATAAGTCCAATATTGTACAATCCATATACACTTTCTGCTTGTTTGTACGGGACAGTGTCTTGCTCTGTACCACATTAATGGTCTTGAAATCATGCTTCTCCTATCTCAGCCTCTCTATTAGTAGGATTGTTTATGTGATGTTTTTACATGTTTATGGTTTTCAGAACAGCTTATATATTTCAAAATTATTTATACAGCCAAAAGAAATGTAGATAGTTAATTTGGAAGGTGGTTTGTAAGAGAACAGCACAAAGTGAGACTGAAGGCTTTGCTTGATATTTATAATTATTGTATCAATTTTGAAGACAAAGACTTTATAAGTTACTCTTATTCTGAGATGAATGCTTTTCAAAATCATCACAGCCAATGAACCAGAATCTTAACCTCACCTAATGTCTGTGCCACCCTCTAAGCAGAACCATTGTTCATTGAAACAGTTGATGAATGACTTCATGGATAGACAATCTTAATACACACACCATTTCTTAAATGAATGTAACCTCTTCCCTGTGGGCTTGAGAATCACTCAAGTCAAATAGCTTTGACCAGAGCAGGAAATCTGTATCCAAATAATCGTGCCTACAATTCATTCCTTGGCGCAGCAAAATTGTCAACTCTTAGTTTAGCTACTATGGAGGTAAAATCCTTTGGTGATGTGAGGGACATTGAAGTACAACATTATTACAATGAACTCCAATGTCTAAAAATTGTTCGTATTTGGGGTTTATACCACAGTAAGAGCCAAGATTTTAAAGCTCTACTAAAAACAAAACAAACAAACAAAAAGACTTTATCTATTTATGTTCATTTAATAACATGTCCACCATTTTTATGATTGGTATAAAAATATATATTGTGTTGAATATAATAAAAAATTAGTTAAAAAACAAACAAACAAAAACCAGAGTTGCCATATACTCCATCAAAATGAGTAAATAATTCAACTTAATGTGTTCACTCTCTGTTGAAACCTGAAAACCTTGAGCACAAAAGACAAAGGCAAGAGAAGTTACTCTGCAGCATAGCTTCATGTGTTGAACATGTGTTGAACATGTGTCTTCATGTGGACTCTCATATGCACCAACCAGTAGTTAAGTGACACTCAGAAGTGATCAGGAAGCTACAGTGGGGAATCGGGTTAGGTGAGAAAATGTCCGTGTTTTAAAGTGGCACATCTTAAATGATCCTTGGGGGATTTGCTTTGAGGGGAAGAAAGGGATAGATGAAGCATTCCAAAACTCACCCAACTGTTGAACCAGGACTTAAGAACTGGGAGCTGGGAGCTCACTATAGCAACATTACTTTTTATGTCTGAAATGTTCCCACAAATAAGACGTTCCAAAATGGGCGGGGGGACCTTTACTTTTGTGTGTGTGTGTGTGTACATGTGTGAGTGCATGGGTGTGAAACAATTTTACCAGCTGAGTCATCTTGCTGTCCCTGTGTTTAATTTTTAAGAAATAAATTTAGCTATATTATTACTTTCAATTTTAGAAATGTATCTTTACTTTTTCACACAGAGACTTTTTGAAGTTAAAAATTTCCTTTTTCATTATAACTTTTTCATCGTTTATGACTACTGCTCTTTTGTTTTGTTCTTGGTAAAAATAAAACGTTTTGGGGGGTGAGTTTGTTTACTTTTGTTCTGCCTTATCTTTTACTCCTTGAAATACCTCTGTGGCTCCAGATCTCCATTTCCCCCGATTATTTTAGTTTTCCTTTTCCATACTCGAGGCTTTTAAATAAACTATGTGTGGCTCTGTGAACATGTCTAGCATGTGCAAAGACCTGGGCTCAATCCTCAGTGCCAAAAAGAAAAGAAAAAGAAAAAGGAATCCTAAGAAGAGAATACTGTAAGCTGATTCTGGAGGCTTGGAGTGGAGCTGGGCGGCGTTGCCCACTGCCCTGATCAGGAGATAAGCAATCCTTTCTCTTAAGCACACTGGGGCTTGTCTCTGTGTAGTGGTTTGAATAAAAATGCCACCCGTAGGTCCACAGGGAGTGGAACTATTAGGCCTTGGAGCAGGTGTGGCTTTGGTAAGGAGATGCAGGACTAGGGTCTGGGCTTTGAGGTCTCAGATGCTCAAGCTAGACTAGGTTCTTTTCCTGCTGCCTTCGGATTAAGACATAGGAGTATTGGCTCCTCCAGCACTGTGTTTCCTGCCATTATTAAATGTTGGCCTTTATAAGAGCTGCCGTGGTCATGGCATCTCTTCACAGCAATAAAACCCTAACTAAGGCACTGTGGATTATTTCTTCCTGTCTCCTAGCTGGAAGCTGTGTGTGCATCCCCAAATGCAATATTGCTCTATTCACTTCATCCGAAGGAAACACTACTCTTGTTTGAAGGAAAGAGAAGACTGGCTGCCAATCAGGATGAGTCGAGACCTCTTCTATAACATTTTCTACAACATTCCTGTCTAGCAAAATAAACATGCCTGTGCCCACAGTGTGTGGTACCCCAGAGGGCTTATCCCTGTGCTCTGGGCTCAGTGCTCTGTGGAGTGAGTAGCCATGCCATCATCCCTAAGCCTGTGGTTCCTCTCTGCTAAGTGGGTTACCACTCATCTCTCTTTATTCTTTCAGGAAAAATCGTTGTGGAGCTCTTGAATATATGTTTTCCCCATTCCTGTCTTGTTGTACCTGTTAATCCCTTTCTAGACATTGGGCTGTGGGTGCACAGGTTCCCTGAGTGATGGGCATGTGGCCAGGGAAGGATGGTGGGGAAACAGGTGTCATCTTTGATCTCACTGCTTCCATGAATTTCCTCAGTTTTTGTGTAGGCTCCTCTTCTTCATGATTTTAAACAATAGTGGTGTTTTCAGGCTCCTGCCCTAGAATGACTCACTGTACCTTTGGCATAAGCTGAAGACTAGGGACAGGCCCAGGGTCTACTTTGTGTCTCTGATATCTGAATATGTGTCCTTGTCAGCCTGGGGGAAGCAGCGCAGACTGACTGGCAGGGCAGGCTTGCAACTGCTCATGGAGTTGGGACTCTCACCTCCTTAGGCCTCACTTCAGTCTCTGTTGGGCTGTTGGTTTTCCTGACAAACAAGAAGGCCTTTATAGAATTCTATGAGCCTCAAAAGTAGGCAGAGATGCACAGAACACCTCATTCAAGGGTCTATTTCTGTTTATTACAGCATCAGACACTGCCCTGGGTATTGGAATTCTACTTGTTAGTGAAGAAGACTGAGTCCTACCCTCACAGAAATGATCATTCTGGTCTCAGTAAAGGAATCGATAGCCACAAAACAAAACCAGCCCACTCTGCCACAGAGAGACCCTTGCATTTGCTTCCCACCCAGTCTCCATGTCTGAGCCTGGATTGGAAGGTACTGTCTTGAGTGAGGTCTACAGCGCCATGTGCCATTTCCATGTCTTTTGTCATTTGACTTTCCACCTAGCTGGACCCATCTCTTGTCATTAGAATAGTGTCTGTTCACTCCTTAACCTTTTCCTAGGCAAAGCCTTCTCTACTCTTCCCCAGCACCAAGCCTACACTGTTCTGAGCCCCTCTTTCCCAGACGGTAACAACAGGAGCTTCTATGGTCAGCTATGGCTTTAGATGTCGAAGACACAGAATTGTAACCTTGGTTCGTGTGTGGGGACAAGATGTGTTGGGGAGCCACAGTGACTGAGGCTGAGTCTCGGTTTTCCCACATTCTTTCTGTTGGCCTTGGGAGAGAAGAAGGAGCCCCCCAAGCATCAGTCTTCTCATGTGTGAAATGTGATGGAAGTGAGATGGCCATCAGCTGCCTGAAGGCTGTACATCATTGACACAGGCTCTCTTTCCCTCATTTTGGAGCTCTCATTCTGGCTAAGGGAGAAAAGGAAATGGAGTCATCAAGTCAGGGATCTACCACGGTCCTTAAAGCCCATCAAGGAAACGGGGGAAGGGGTAATCGTACAAACACTGTTGATTTCTGCAACTACCCCCTTGCGTCTTCCATCAATCAGACAGTGAGTGCCTCCAGAACAGGGTCATATCACTGCACTCTATTTAGCCCTCTGCCTGTGTCCCTAGCACCAGGCATGGTATTGTGTAGATAGTAGATGCTCAGTTAATGTCTGCATACATAAGCCTTGCTTCTCTTGATCATGGCTTGATGGCTAGAGCCCACCCAACATTGTCTACATGCCCCAACCTAACCACTTTCATTTCATAAAAGGAAAAATCAACTAATCAGCTATTTGTGATAAGGTTCTCCTTCCTCACTAGACACCGGCATTTCAAAACATTGTTACTGTTTAGGACATGAGTTAGCCCACTTATGTTGTTGAAACATAAGTTTCAGAGATAAGGGGTGCCTGGACTTGTTTACTAACCTCCTAGAAGTGAAGCCAACCTCTCCCTCTCAGTACCCAGGCATGCAGGCCCCTACCAGCTTATTTGCCCAATTTATAATAGTTTGTCCCCCCCCCCCCAACCAAACCAAACCCTTTGTCTCTCTGGCCTAGCCCAAAATGAAGCAATGTAGCCCAGGGACAGCTTTATGGCTCCTTACCTTCCATTTCTCTTGTGGAGTTGCAAAGACCATGGGAGCCAAGTTGACTCTAATTTATAAAACTCTCTCTGCCCCCTTTGGCTTCAAGTCTGGAATAAGAAGACAGGATTGACTATTACTCCCCTGCCCAGGTTTTCCTGGACTCACTGGAAAGTAAGGAGGGGGTGGTGAAAGAGAAGACAGCCTCAGGGGTCCTGCATCTGTCATGGTGATCAAATGTAGGCATGAACATTGAGAGAGGATTTTCATCTCTGCCAAGCTTACCCTCCTGATACCAGATAGTGAGCCTAGAACAGGGTGGGGTAGAACTGGGATTTCAGCAAAGAGCTTGGTTCTGACTCAGGAAGGTACACACACACACACACACACACACACACACACACACACACACACACACGACTGCTCCTCCTAAGAATTCAGTAACCCTGGTCCAGCTATGTAGGTTCACTACCAACTGATCCGTCTTGATTTTGCATCACGGCACCAGAGCATCCAGGACCAAACAGCCACATGATAGACATGTGGTAAAGACAGCTGTTTGCTTCCTCACCAACCTGTCCTCAAAGTCAAACCTAGTCAGAGAGGCTCCAGCATGTTCTGTCACCCTGCATCTGTGGCAATGTGACTGCAAATCTATATAATCTGTTTATCTGTATGTGATCCTGTGACTATGTCCTTGTGGCCACGTGACTGTGGAACTGTGTGACTATGTGTCTATGTGTGATTATATGTTTATTTATTCGTGTGATCATGTACTCATGGTATTATTGTTCTGTAGCTGGGTGACCCTGTGGCTGTGTGTTTAAGTGACTATGGGTCCTTGTGACACTGTGACTTTATGATCTTCTGTCGCTGTGACTCTGTGTATACTTGTAATTGTGTGACTGTGCAAGCTTCCATCTCTGTGACCCTGTGCCCATGTGATTATGATTCTGTATGACCATATACTTGAGACTGTGTGCTAATGATGTACTTGAGTTAGTGGCTGTGTGATTGCTTATTTTTAACAGTCTGTGTGGATGTGTGCTTATAAGACTGTGTGACAGTAAGATTACAGGTGTCTGGATGACCATGTATATTTAGGATTGTGTGATTGATCATATCTGACTGTGTGACTGTATATTTCTGTTTGCATGTATTTCCTGAATGTTATTATGACTGTATCCATGTGCGTGTGTGACTGTCTAACTGTGTATGCGTTTGCCTGTGTTTCTGTATTTCATCATGACTGTGTCAGTATGCCGGGGTAACTGTTGAACTGTGTGTGTGTTTGCCTGTGCTTTTATGTGTCTGCATGATTTTGAGTATGTTTGTGCGTCTCTGAGACTGTGTGTATTTCTGTGATGCTTTGCATCTCTATGTATTAGTATGACTGACGGTGAGGCGTTAACATATCTATGAAGTCTCCACTCGCAAGTATGAGGAGTATATCCTGTGAGCGTTTTTTGAAACATGTCCACGTGAATCCACATAGTTTTTCAGGGCTTCATGAGGGCAGAGTTTTACAGTTTCTAGTAGGTGACCCGAGGGAAACTGTGGCTTTGGCTTCTGTAGCTGTCTCATCATTTATGTTCAGGGCTGTAGGAAGTGCTGCTCTCCCAGGAGGTCAGGGAACGGTACCTCCAACCTCTTCCAGTGATTTTAGAGCCCTGGTATACAGAAACAGAATGACTCTATTGTGTGGCTTTGGCCAGCAAATCATTTAAAATTGCCACATCTGCAAGGAAGCTGCACCCTTTGGGTTTGAGAAAGGGATGGCTTGATCTAGGAGACAGATTGTGGTGGGAATGGGGCCACAGTTCTATTACCTGTGTGTTCTGTGTCTCCTGGTGGAGTCCAGAGGCCCTGATGGGGCATCTCCATTGTAAGAAAATAAGAGGCGTTGTTGAAAGGCAGGAGCTGAAGAAAAACAGATTCCAGGGCTGCTGCACAATTGAGGCTCCCTTGTGTCTTTTGTTTTAGGGCTGCTGATGTGGTGACATGGAAAGACTGGAGCACTGGCTTTCTGTTGCCAGCTGCCTCCAGCTCTGGGAAGCTGGCTGACCCAAGGTGAAGCCAAGGGTGGCTAATGAGTCATTAAGAGCCTTTATCAAATTAGGATTATAACCCATCTCACCGTGCGGAGGAAAATGTTTCAAATTATCTACTTTCTTAATCGCAACTCAAAAGATTTGGCAGGAAATTATCATGAGAGATGTCTGGGAATTGACGGACTTTGCTGATGTGTGACTAAGCCTCTACAACCATAATAGCTGGAAAATGCAGCCACCCAGCCACCCAGCCATGTTCACATTCTTACTCTGAAGCGTGTACACAGAAGCACTACTGCCATAAATACTAGTCCAGGATGCAGCCAGATAGATGTACTTAAGACAAGTCAACCTATTAGCATTTACTTATCAGTTTATGTAGGCTGGGATTATTGCCAAATGCTGAAAGATGGGAAGAAGAAAGCAAGATAGAAAAGAAGTACTTAGTTCTTCCCCTTACGATGTTATAGGTCTGTATGGATTGGAGATAATTGCAGAACATGAATAAAGCAAGCTACGGGTGCATCATGCTTTAATGAGAATGTGAACTCAAAGGGACTTTGGATCCAGGTTGGCAACTATGTAGAGGTCTTGGAAGGGTGAGTTCTGATTTGGGTATGAGTATTGCCACTGCCATAGTGACAGTACCCAACAGAGATGAAGCAGAAGAAACCACACTGATGTGGAGGGACAGTGCAGCCAAGCAGGACACAGTATATTTGCAGTCTTCAGGATGCATGGGACACAAGACCAAATTCTGACTTGGGTTAAGAATCCAAGCTGATTTGAAATTCTCCTTTTGTCTTGGCTCACTGGGCTAGAGTCTCTCTGCTGTGAAGTATAAGTGGGATCTGAAGACAGAGTTTGACCCTTCTGCCTATCTCTTGGCCCTGAAAACCTGTAAATCCTCTGTGACTCCAGGAATTGCAATGTTCTCATCTATGTGGTCCCAGGGTCTGGCCAGCCTGGATGCTGAATGGAAACTGAGGAGCTGCTAAATTGCATAGGGGTTTCCACATGTGCTGGTTGAATGATTGAGCCAGCCTATGAATGTACTGATAAGGACTCTTGTACAGGCAATATAGGATGATGGTCCTCAAATGTGGCTTCTGAGTTCATATCTGGTGGCAAGTAGGCTCACTAGGGTGCTGTGGGGAGGTGATGAGTAATCAGGGTCTTGGAGCTGAGAAATAGTCAACTGGCACTAACTGTTATTACTTTCTCTACACTGCTTTATTTTTCCTTGCTAAGCGAACCTTGTTTCCAGCACCAGGTGAGAGCTGTGACTACCTTTCCTTTATTTGGTAACTCCTTGTAGATCTTCCTTTACAGTGCAAAAAGGCAGACCCAGGTCCAATGGGATATGTGACCTGCAGCCTTCCAAGAGCTCTTGGTGACTTCTCCCCACCCTATCTTCTGGTGGCTGTAGGCTCTGGCGGCCAGAATGAGCTCTTGGTGACTTCTCCCCACCCTATCTTCTGGTAGCTGTAGGCTCTGGCGGCCAGAATGAGGCTGAAGCCAACCATGCATCATCCTCAGCTCAGAAGGGTTTGTGCTGGCAAGCAACATCAAAGACAACAGCTGTGGCAGACGGAGTTCATCCCTAGGGGCAAAGAGGAGCAGAAGGAAGCAGGGTGGTCCTGTGAGAAGAAGGAGGAGGAGGAAAAGGAGGAAGAGGAAGAGGAGGAAGAGGAAGAGGAGGAAGAAAGGGAGATAGGTGGGCTAAGGAGACAGGTGGTAATGGCAGGGTGATACTGGTGATGATGGTGAGAGAGGTGGATCCTTTAGGATGGAATAGAGGAGTCTCTGTTTGGGTAGAAATGGAGTTTCCCCCCCCTCTGTAGCTTGAAGAAGGCAATAGATATCTTAACAATACCCTTCAATCCTTGCTGCAGCCAGGTGGGGCTTGAAGCAAAAGAGACTGGTGAGCTATAGAGCCAGAGTGACATGTTACAGTGATAAATGACAAAGGCTTCAGCATAGAAACACAGCTGACACTGGGTCAGAACAACAACCCCAGTAAGGGGTCTTCAATAAATATAGGCTGAAAGACACATGGTGAATTTAAATTTCTAATAGCTATATTTAAAAAGTAAAGGAAACAGATGGAAATAAGCTTTTTTCCCCTTTAACTTCATATATTTAAAGTACTATACACTCTGGGATTGGACTCAGAGTCTCACTGATGCTAGGCAAGCCTTCAATCACTGAACTACCCACTAGCCCTAGAAAAGAGGGGGGAGGGAGAGGGAGAGGGAGAGGGAGAGGGAGAGGGAGAGGGAGAGGGAGAGGGAGAGGGAGAGGGAGAGGGAGAGGGAGAGGGAGAGGGAGAGGGAGAGGGAGAGGGAGAGGGAGAGGGGGGGAGGGAGAGGGAGAGAGGGAGAGGGAGAGAGGGAGAGGGAGAGAGAGAAGGAGAGGGAGAGAGGGAGGGGGAGGGGGAGAGAGAGATTCTGTGTGTGTAATGTGTGTGGTGTGTGTGGTGTATGTGTGAAGTGTGTGTGTCTGGTGTGTGTGTTTCTAGAGATCAGACCTAAGGTCTCTCCATGCTCACTTTTCTTTTTTTCTTTTTCTTTTTCTTTTTCTCTTTTCTTTTTCTTTTTCTTTTTCTCTTTTCTTTTCTTTTCTTTTCTTTTCTTTTCTTTTCTTTTCTTTTCTTTTTTCTTTTTGAGACAAAGGATAAAATCTTCCTGTGTAGTGCAGGGCTTTCTGTGAAGTCACAGTCTCCCCTCACCCCTCACTTCCCAAATACTGATATTCGTAGTCTGCACCATCACACCTGGCTCTAAAATAATTCTTTTTGTTGTTGTTGTTGTTGTTTTGGTTTTTTTTTTTTCGAGACAAGGTTTCTCTGTGTAGCCCTGGCTGTCCTGGAACGCACTTTGTAGACCAGGCTGGCCTTGAACTCAGAAATCCGCCTGCCTCTGCCTCCGGAGTGCTGGGATTAAAGTCATGCACCACCACGCCCAGCCTAAAATAATTCTAATGAAACATTTTACACTCTGAATGCTAGTTCTGTTCATCTACCCTGTGCACTCAGCTGGCAGCCCACCTCAACTGGCAAAGTTTCAAGTATTCAGGTGCTGCATGTGGTTAGGCCTTCCTTATTGGATAGCACAAGTCTGTGTTATCCTTTCTCAAGTTTATGTGGTCACAATCTTAGAAATGGGATACCATTTCTAAGAAATGACTCCATATTAAAATCATCATGACATATTCTTTTTTTTTTTCTCCTTAGAATTGAAATATTTCATCCCGATCTTGCTCTTTCTCCATTCTCTTTCTTTCTCTGTTCTTTCAAACTGCTAGAGCTAGTTCCCACAGTTTGATAGACACTGAAAAATCACTAAAAACCTTTAGAGTTGTGGTTCTCAACCTGTGGGTTTTCACCTCTTTGTCAAACCTCTATCTCCAAAAGGATTTACATTACAACCCATAGCAGTAGCAAAATTACAGTTATGAAGTAGCAGCAAGAATAATTTTATGGTTGGGGGTCACCACAGCAT
The DNA here is from genome assembly GCF_978045245.1 of Mus caroli. NCBI lineage: Eukaryota > Metazoa > Chordata > Mammalia > Rodentia > Muridae > Mus > Mus caroli. The sequence continues at coordinate 34,380,613 of NW_028227266.1, read as the reverse complement.
GAACAACTATACTAAAGGGTTGCAGCATCAGGAAGGTTGGGAACCGCTGCCTTAGGGACTCTCATTTGGAGCTGAGGGTTGGGCAAGGAAGCCAGCCCACTTGGGGGGTTGAACGTGGACCTCTGTGTGTAGCTGGGGATTGGGAGATGCTGACAAGTACACAGGAAGAGGAGGGAGCAGTGCTTGCAGATCATACTGCCGATTGCATTTCCAGGGGGCAAATTTTATCCCCCTGCCTCAGAGGTTGGGATAGGCTCTGCAAAGATGCATTCCCAGGGTCAGAAGGAAGAAGATGGGAGGAATGAAAGGGAAGGGAAAGTAAAGGAAGCGTGAGGAATTCAACTGGACCAGGGGCTTGGATTCCAATGAGAATTTGGCAGTCCCACATTTCAGGAGACCTACTATGGCTTGGATTTTGCTCTGTACTGTTTCTTCTCAAAGGACTGAGTCCCATTGTGCTTCATCAGGAAAGATCTTTATCACTTGATCCTGGCCCCTCAAGTCCTACCTGAGTCCAAGGTCAGAAAGGAGGCCATGGCAGCTAGGGTTCCTCTTCTTTCCTTCCTTCCTTCCTTCCTTCCTTCCTTCCTTCCTTCCTTCCTTCCTTCCTTCCTTCCTTCCTTCCCTCCTTCCTTCCTTCCTCCCTTCCTTTTGCTTCCACTATCTGTGTTACGGCCCTCAGGGCCTTTCACAGCATTCTTAGTATACAGTGTCTCTCTTCCTCAGGCCAATTAAATAAGCGCTCCAATAAAGGCCAAGCAAAGTGCTGTGGCAGCCCAAGGATAGGGCTATTAAACCTAATGGCTGCCACTTATTGAGCAGCCTCCTATGTGCCAGGGACTGTGCTAAGCGCTTTACATTCATTCCACTTAATCCCCAATGGTCCCATGAGTTGGTTTCTATTGCCACCTTCATTTCACACAGGCAGAAACAAAGACTCCGAGAGCATCAGCAACACCCCAGATGGCTGCTTACTTTGTGATTGGCTGGAGGTCTGAGCCAGGTCCTGCTGACCCAAAAGCTGGTACAAGACCCAAGGCCATGTTCGAAAGAGATGATGCTTTGGCTAAGTCTTAAAGACAGACTGTGGTAATGAAATGGAGGAAAAACTGGAGCAAATGCAGGAGAGCAATAGTGTAGTGCCTAGCAGTGCCTGGAATGGCTGTTCCTACCACAGTGGTTCCTAAAACACAGATTCCAGAGCTCTTTCCAGGACTATGTTTCTTGAAGTGGACCTGGAACCCCAAATCAAGACATTCCAGAGGCTTATGCAGGTGATCCACATACTGTGATCCAGTGGATGGTGGAGTGGAGAGGGAGAGAAAATGAATAGAAGATGAGGGAGGTCAGAGAGGAGGGAGGGTAGGGGGAAGAGAGAAATGGAGGAGAAGGGGTAGGAGACAGAAGTGGAGAAAGAAGAAGAGGAGATGGAGAAAAAGAAAGAGGAGGAATTTGAAGTCCACTCTTGGTAACATAACGACAAAGAGCCATCCTTTTATTATATAGCCAAATAAACTTTGTGGGGTTTTGGTGTTGTTTGGTTGTTTTCAAGGCAGGATCTCCTATACTACATGTTGGTCTTAAACTTGCTATGTAGTTAAAGGTGACCTTGAATTTTTGATTCTCTTCCCTCTAAATACAGAGATTATAGGCATGAGCCACAATACCTGGCTTATGTGGTACCAAGAATCAAATACAAGGCCTCCTGCATGCCAGGCAAGTACTTTACCAACTGAGAATTACAGCCCTGACCCTTAGCTCAACAAACTTGTAAGAAAGCCTTTCTCGTGTGCGGTGGTTTGAATAGATATGGCTCCCTTAGACTCGTGCATTTGAATTCTTGGCCATAGGGAGGGACACTCTTAGGAGATGTGGCCTTGTTGGAATAGGTGTGGCCTTGTTGGAGTAAGTGTAGCCTTGTTAGGGGAAGTGGATCACTGTAAAGGTGGGCTTTGAGGTTATATATGCTTAAGATATGCCCTCTGTGACACACACACACAGTCTCCTTCTGCTACCTGTCAGACCAAGATGTAAAACTCTCAATTCTTCTCCAGGATCATGTCTGCCTACAAGCCACAATGCTTCTCACCATGATGATAATAAATTAAACCTCTGAGCTGGAGAGATGGCTCAGCAGTTAAGAGCACTGACTGCTCTTCTGAAGGTCCTGAGTTCAAGTCCCAGCAACCACATGGTGGCTCACAACCACCCATAATGAGATCTGACGCCCTCTCCTGGTAAGTCTGAAGACAGCTACAGTGTACTTAGATATAATAATAAATAAATCTAAAAAAAAAAAAAAAAAAAACTAAACCTCTGAAAACTGTAAGCCAGCTCCAGTGAAATAGTCTCCTTTATGTGTTGTTGTGGTTATGGTGTGTCATCACATAAAACTCCAAGAAATCATGTATAATTGACATACAGTGATGGTGTATATTTATGAATCACAGTGTGATATTACAATGTTACCACACAATCAGCTCAGTACTTATTTGATATCAACTTTTTTGGCTTCCAGATATAAAAACACTGGTGTATGCCTTTCTGCAGCTAGTTTATTTCACTTAATGTGATGTTCTTCAGGTCCAACCTCAGCTCGGTGAATGATAGCATTTCATTTCTTTTCTTTTGCAGTCAAATAACATCCTGCTGTACATGTGTACATGCAAATAATTTCATTATTTATGAAAAGTTCAACCAACTTTTAGGCTAAGTCTCTTAGGTAGTGGATAATCACTGTGACTTGGAGGAGAAACCAAAATATTACTCAACTTTTGTTTTACAAAGAAATTGACCAAAGGGGTAGGACTTGGAGGCCCTTAGATCATTTAGGAAAAACATGTCCCAGGTGACTGGTGATAAATCCTTCACTTACAACTGGAGCCATGATAGAGGAATAAGTTTCATTCCATTCAGTTCGGTTCCATATGCATTCCTTTAATATGTTTTCTAGACTGGGCACAGTGCCAGGCTTTAGGCATCCTAAGACAAAGTGAGATATTGTCTCCCATTACATTCTATCAAGGTTCATTAAAAACAATTAAGCTGAGAAGGGGAAGAGTTGGTAGGTGTCAGTGTGGTGGACTGACTTCTCTATCCTCCTTGACCCACTTGTTTGTTGAAGCCCCAACTCTCAATGTGACTGTGTTTGAAGATAGGTCCTTTAATAAGGTAATTAAGGTTAAATGAAGTCATAAAGTTGGGGCTGGGATCCAATTGGAATGGGGCCTCTTGGAAGGAAGAGACACTAGCATTGTCTCTTTCTGCCTTATGCACAGGGGAGAGGCCACATGAGGACACAGAGAAGAGGTGGCATCTGAGAGCCAGGAGGTGAAGCCTCACCAGAAAGCAAAGCACCTCTGATCTTGAGCTTTCGGCTTCCCAAACGGTGCAGAAATACGTGTCTATTGTGTTATGGCAGCCTACGCAGATGCATATAGACAGGTCCTAATTTGGGGAGGAGGACTTTTTTTTTCCTAAACAGAATTACTCTGTGTAGCCCTGGCTGTCTTGGAACTCACTCTGTAGACCAGGCTGGCCTCAAACTTAGAGATCTGCTTGCCTCTGCCTCCCAAGTGCTGGGATTAAAGGTGTGTGCCATCACAACCCCCAGGCAGGTCCTAAATTTTAATGCATAGGATGGCACAGGCAGGATTCAGCTGGGCCATTGTCTGAACACATCTGGAGTGTCGAAGAGCTACCTGGTGTGGACGGTTCATCGGAAGGACAGACAAATAAGAACAGGTGGAACAAAAATAATACCCAGGAGAATCTTAAGAACTCCAGCGTGCAGGTGTGTGTGTGTGTGTGTGTGTGTGTGTGTGTGTGTGTGTGTGTGTGTGGTTAGGGACTGCTAGGATCTGCAGGAACCTGCTTGGTTATACCAATACATTGTTAAATCATAGGGCAAGTGTGTGTGAGATGAGAAAAACATTCTTACTTATAGCCTGGAACAAATTCTACAAACTTAAAGTCTAATCTATCTCTTCATGGACAGACCCAGGATTTAGATGTGGAACCCATGAATTTAACATATTGACAAATGGTTATTAATTATTCACTAGCTGGGTCATCAGCTGGAGTCCTGTATGGCTTTTTTTAAACTGCTTTATAAATTAAGTTTGTCTCCCTTTACACGAATTAAGGAGGGAATTGAAGAGGGAGCTGTAATGTGGGTCTCTGACTCCCTGTTTACTTTCACCACTACTTTCTAGAGGTAGACATAAGCCAAATATTCCTTTCCAACCATTATTAAAAAAAAAGGATGGTTACATGTTAGATCGCCTCTTCTTTTTAAAGCTTTGCAAGCTACAAAGCAAGCTGTAGTGACTAAAAGTTAGTGTGCATTTTAAAGTTAGTAAAGGATATTACTGGCTAATGTACTATTAGAAAAGACTCCACAAGTCAATCGTTGATGTCCATGGGTCTGATGTCTTAAAGAACAAGTTGACATCGGAACTGTACTTTAGAAAATGAGGATTGTGGTAAGTATGAGTGGGTAGTATATGGCTTTTGTCTGAATGCTCACTGGCACTTCTCTGGTGAGCTAAGTATTTCCTATCAGCCCATTCTCCATCTGAATCTACTGGCTCTCACAACTCACCAGCAACCTCCAAAGGAGAGCAACCCCTTCTCCAGAGGTCCCTGGCAGAGCCAAAGGGATCTCTCCTGTCCCGGTCTATGCAATGCATTTCCCTCTGCGACTTTATGGCAGGCTGACCTCCAGCCTCTGGGTCAGTGAGTCTGGTGTTTCTGTACTACATAAAAAGGGCAAGTGGATTCATTATTATTATCTTATTATACACTGTGAAATATATACTAGCAATTATGCTGTCAGGAGCCATAGTCTTTGACCACAGATCAGAGGTTGGGGTGACATAACTCTACCTAGTGAAAGTCTTTAGGGGGTCCATGGGAAGATGTTTCAACCCCATCTGTAGCAGTGGGGATCTATAGGTGAAAGCCCCCTCCCCGACCCACAGGAACATTGCAGGTGAACGTGGCAGGACCTGGATAAAGAGCACATCTGCAATGTGATGCAGACTGAGCCTTTGGATCTAATGGTACTTCTCATTTTTGCCGGAATCCGAGGCAGGGGAGGAATGACCCAGAGGCTTGGAATGGAGCAAAGGGTAGCCTCCGTCTGCTGGGGTTAGATCCTTTTCTGGGAACCTGACTGTTTCCCTCTTAGCTTTTCCTTAACTTTCAGTGACTTTGTTTAGGTTTCATCCAGGCTCCTTTCCTGGTGTGAGAGTCACAGGATTCATTGTCACCTGCCTGTGGCTGAAACCACTCCTCAAGAGGGGCAGAAGGGATTCTCTGGTCCTCTGTGTAGGAGCTGAGCCAGTCTATATCCTGAGTGGCTGAACCTATACTTGGCACTCACTAGGAAAGTCATCTTTGTTGACTAAATGGAGACATGCATGGCTGCACTGGCTTGCTTTGTCTTTTCATTGTAGAAGTGACTTGGGTGAGGAGCCTGTTTGGTGTATGGAACAGATTGGACCACCCCAGCAAGCCCAAGCTGAAACAGTACTGTCCCTCACCTTACTGTGCCCAGCCCCCGGGACACACTGGCTGGCTAAGCAGTTTTAAGAATGAAACAGCAGTGGCTTCCAAGCACTTGCCTGACATTTGCCAAGGGATAGCTTCTGATAAGGCCCTTTCCCTTGTTATCTTGCCCCTGAACCACCCCATCAACCCTCGGATGAACCAAGCTTCGGAGGAAGCCTTCAGCAGGGGGGGGGGAAAAAAAAAAAAAAAGCTCTTGAGACTGGGGATGACTAACCACCTGAGCACCTTTGCTAGGGCCAAGGTAATGAGAATTATTCAAATGCAATCATAAAAATGAGGCCAGCCGGGCAGGAATGGGGTGGGGGTGTGATGGAGAGAACGTTTCTTGCCAGTTTGAAGATTCCTATTTTCTTGGGGTTCTCTTGAGGTACACAGAAAATTTCACCTCCTCTCAATCTCTTCAGCACCTGGTGTCTTGGAACTCGGCACCAGTTGATCGCTAAGGAGGACACTGGGTAGGGGTGCGCCTGCATTTCTAGGGTCCACTGCATCACCTCTGTCAGGCAACCCCCAGGTCTGGACGCCTGCTGCCTCTCTCCAGCAGCAAGCAGGCCAGAGCCTGATGTCTGAGCCGAGCCTCCAGTAGAGGGAGACACTCTAGCAGCTCCTCGCCTGGGAAGCGGCCGGGGCCAGGAGTGGGTGGGGGCTATGGGGGGGGGGGGAGAAAGGGGGAGTGGGGAGAGGGGAGGTGTGCGCGCGCGGGGAGTGGGGGGGGGGGAGGGAGTCCGGGGGGCGGGTCCCTGTGCCGCTGACGTCCGGAGCAGTGCTGGGAAGTATAGGCTGTGTTGTCACGCCGGTGTCAGTCTGATGAAGATTGGCATCAGGTAAGCTGTCATTCATTTCCATGTCAGAGACGCTTTTGCAGGCGGCGGCGGCGGCGGCGCAGCGGCGGCGGCTGCTGCTGCGGGCGGCTGCCTCAGAGCGCGTGTGTTTTATTCCAGTCCCCAAGCCAGAGTATTATTCATTGCGACAGGGCAAGGAGGAGAGAGGGAGAGAGGGAGGCAGCAGGGAGGAGAGAGAGGGAGGCAGCAGGGAGGAGGGAGGCAGGGAGCAGAGAGGGACGGCGGGAGCGTGCAGAGAGAAGCTGGGGAAGCGCCGGGAGAGCGCGGAGCGAAGCCGCGCGAGGGGAGGCGAGGCTGGGCGAGGAGGCGGCGAGAAGCGCGCGGCCCACCCGCTCCCGGACCCGGCCGGTGCGCAGCTCCGTGCCCGCCTCGCTGCCGCCGCCTCGCCCCGCTCCCCTCTGGCCCAGGGCCGGGCGTGCATTGTTTGCGGTCGCAAGCAGCTGGGCAGCGGACTCAGAGCTCAGCGGCCCAAGAGCCTGTAGCGGGCGGGCTGGAAGCCGTGCGCCCGGAGCTTCCCGGGACTCGAGCCCAGGGACGAGAGCGTCGGCCGGAGTCCCTGCGCAGGCGGCTCCTGGCTGGGCGCTCGGTGGGGGCGAGGCTGGGAACTGCGGGCGGGCTTCGGTTCTCCTTTCCCGGGCTCCAGGAGCCCTGTGGCTGGAGCTTCCTAGGTGTCACCAGCCCCGAGCTGCCTTCGAGTGGTTGGAAGCGGGAGCAGCCCTAGCCTGCGGCCGGGTGGCTGGAGTCAAGCAGTGGCGGTCGCGTCCTGCCCAGCCCGGGGAGGCAGGGAGAGTAGAGGTTTACCGGAGGATCAGTGGGGACAGGGGAACATGTGTGTGTGTGTGTGTGTGTGTGTGTGTGTGTGTGTGTGTATGTATGTGTATGGGGGAGGGTGTTAGTCAGAGAAACCAGAACCCGAGGGGCGACGCTCAGGGACTCTAACTAGGAGTAGGAGGAGAATTTGTAGGGTCACTGGCTTTCTGCGTATTGTTGGGTCTTTTGGGCGGGGAGGGGAGGATTAGGGGTCCTTGGCGAAGAGCTAGAAGATAAATTCGTAAAAGGGGGGGCGGGGTGGGCACGGAAAGCGTCCCGAGAAGAAAGCCGATGGGGATGGGGCAGGGTCCTGAATGCGCCGCGCGAAGTTTCTGTTTCTTTCGGGTTAGGCTGGCTTCCAAAGCCAAGGAAGAAACGAGCGCAGTGGGCCGAGCGCAGTGGGCCGCGCTGTCTGGAGAGTCCTTCACAGGGCAGCCAGGGTTCCCGCGCGGTCGGAAGACGCGGGTTGGGAGTGGGAGGGGGATGCGGATCAGCTCTTAAAGGAGGGCTGGGTTTTGGAGCAGGCTAGAGTTTGGGTTGCAGGAATCAAGCTGTTTTTAGAATAGGGACAGAAGGGCCGCAGTGTAGTTTACATGCCAGCAAAGACAGGGCTGGAGGTAGGCGCTGGGGCCCCCGATTACCTCTGAGGCTTGACTCCGGAGCCGGTGACGTTGTTTTAGAACTGACACTCGGGATGAGGATATTGAAATGTGGGGAGAATTGCGCGTCCAGGTTCTTACAGCGTGTGGGAGGAAAAGCTTTTATGTAGGCAAGAAAAGTAGTTGATCCCAGCCGTGGTGAGCGAGCCCCGAACGTCTGCTGCTTCTCCCTCTAAAGCGAATCTTGCGGATGAGAGGATCTGGGTGCACAGGGCTGAATCCTAGGAGAAAGACTCTGGAAGGTACACAAAAATAGTGAGATTCAGTACGAAGTGACCGGGTAGCATCATCCGGGTCCGAGTGGAGCCAAGAAGCTGGCCCTGCAGAGTCAGCAGGCTCTAGGAGTCACTTGCGGTCTGCGGTCTCAGCGTGGCGGGGTGGCTGCTGGTGGCCCGCCGGGACAGCGGTAGGCGACGCAGGCAAGGGGGCCACTAGTAGAGAGGTGCCACTGGGCCTTAAGGAATCGTGGCTGCCGCCAAAGGAAAGACATTCCCGAACTCGGGAGTCCTGCCGCCTGTTTATCTGCAAGCGATGCTTGCTTCGTCCAGGGCAATGTCGGAGAGCGCACAGGCCGGCCCATACCGGCAAGGTTCTACCCTAGAGGGAGGAGGAAGTTCGGGGTTTCCTTACCCTCACATATGTTATCTTGGGACTTCTCCAGGCTGTTGGCTTTCTGGAATTCAAATGCTCTTCAACTGGTAGAATCCAAGTTAACAAGCTTAAACAGATTTAAACATCCGCCCCTCCAAAACACCCCCCCCCCAAATCTCAGAAATGATGGTGTTCAAAAGCAACATGGTTTTATCCCAAACTCTATCTAGCCCCTTTGCCCTCTCACTCTGCCTTCTGACTTTCCCGTGGCCCCTGGACCTTGATGCAAATGTATGCGTGTGTGTATGCCTGTAGGTAGGTGTGGGGTGTCTCTTATTTAAGGGCTCGTATCTCATACTCAAACTGCTTCCTCAAGGCTCGGGCCTAGCTCAACAGTGGGTGGAGTGGAGGGGTCCTAAAGAAGGAAAGAGCAGATTGGGGAGGGGGAGGGTTAGAGATGTTACATTCTGGACATTTAGATAAAGAGTGCATTGAGGGATGGAGGTAAGTGTGTGTGTGTGTGTGTGTGTGTGTGTGTGTGTGTGTGTGTGTATGTGTGTGTGTGTTGGGAGTTGATTTTCTCTGTGCATGATTTCTCTGTGCACCGTGAATTGAGAAAGCCAGCCAGCCCTTTGGGGCACTGAAGCCGCAGGACCCAAGAATGGCCACCGCGGCCGGGGGCGCGGCGACCGCTACCAGGAGCTGTTGTTTTCCAGACTTGGAATTCTTGAGCGCTCTTCTCCAGACCAGAGCTGAGCGGGGGAGGGAGCCGTGACCCCATGGAGACTCCCCGTCACCGCCTCCCTTTTGTGAGATCGAAAGGCATGAAAGCCTAGAGAAAGAGGATCTGCAGGGATTGAGGGCCAGGGGGTTACTCGAGGGAGATGGGCCTAGCAACAACCACAGTAAAATGCTTCGCGCAAATCGCAGCGAAGTGTACCCAACTCGAGACGGGCTGTTTTATGACCCTTTCTAGGAGTTTACTGCTCTGTGCTTTTAAGTCTATAGATTGCTTTAAGTTAATGAAAGTGCGGCTTTCAAAGGGGGCCTTTTTATTGTGCGGTAGCGACAAATCTAGTACCTCCCCTTTACTCTTCCAAAATGGGCCCATTTAGAAAGAGGGAGCTTGCTGGGATTCCCACATGAACAGAGCTGGGGGGGTGGGGGGAAGGACACCACTTGAAAATGCGGATTAATAAAAGACAGCGTTCCGCCTAATTCAGAAAGATAAGTTAACTTCTCCCTCATCCACAGTTTCATCTGTGCATCCTTCAGTAGTTGCCTCTGGGCTTTCACAGAAGCTAGCTAGCTTTAAAGGTTGCTCAGTGCCTCCCTGATAGCCCCCCTCCCACACTGCTTTATATAAAGCCTGACCTTCCTCAATTCAACAGCACAAACTGGGTTTCAGGATTTTAACGCGGTTACTAATTCAGACTAAAATATTTACTTGTGCCCTGGGGGAGGGGCCTTGCCTTGCAATCAGCAAGATGGATCGGTTTAAAAGGCTGGGAACCCGAGGAAGAACAAGGCAGGCTGTTTTCAGCAGTTTTTTTTTTTCTTCCTCCTTTCAATCTATTTGGCACAAAAGGTGAGATGACAAGGATTTTGACTAACACAGAAACTGCAGTGGGGCCTGCCTGTGGCTTTGACCGCATGTCATAACCATTTAAACTGTGGTTACTTGCTCAAAGCTCAAAGCTTCTCCAAGCTGGGTTTCATTAACTCTACACCAGTTGCCTGGAAGTTCAGTAGCAATAAATTGCATAAACACATTTGAAGTAAGTTAGTGATGAAATAAGGAGAATTACTGTCTTGTGAGTGGGGAATCCTGAATTCATGGAGTTTTGACTTAAGTGGAAACACACTTTGCCTCTCTTGGCCTTAAAGTTTATAGGTACACCAGAGTGTGTGTTAAATTTCTTTCTGCCATGTCCATCTTCAGCCCTGGGCTGTAACTCATTAGAGACCAAGGCGGCGTGCATGCCTAGAAAGCAGAAGGCTGCTTTTAAAAGGGGGTCTCTATTAGCTCCATTTAGGAACTGAAGCAGAGCGAGCGATCAAGATCAACCTGATTTCCTTGCCCTTACTGAACGCATTGGGCAATATAAACAGCCTCAGCGCGGGACAAATTAGATTTTTAAATGTTAGAAGCTTAATAATACTGTGTGTGTTTTTTTAAATTAAAGAAACAACCAATAAAATTTATAGGCTCCCAACATGTTGCAAAATTTCCTTGGTATTTATTTACACACCCACCTCACCTTTCAGAAATTCAACCTCCAATTTTGAACTTTTGTTTCTGATTTACCTAATATAGAGCACATTTTAAAAATTAATTGGAGGCAAGTAAGTAGTGCTGTTATGAGTTTTCCTTTATCCTCTGCTGTGCAGTACCAGGCCTGTAATATATATGTATATATATATATATATATATATATATATATATATATATACATATACATACACACACATATATATGCGTATATATATACACATATACATATATATGCATATGTATTGCATACACACACACACACATATATATATGATGCAATTGTTGGAAGTGAAAGCATGTGAGAGAGGCAAAGAGTCTGGATCAAATAAAATGCAGACTCCAGGATAGAGAAAGTGAAAAAGCTACACGGAGGAGAGGCAGAAGAAGCGGTATGGAAAACGAAATCATCATAAGTGTTCACAAGCCTTGAATCCAACCAAGGTCTTATACACTATGCTTCGTATAAGACACTTCATATAGAGACCCATGACTTATTGGAAATTGAATTATATCAAGAAGCAGAATTTAGAGGGAGGAGCTGCACTCTCTAGGTTCTACCCAAGCAGCCTGACCAGGACGGTTGCGATGGGGCTCTGGTAATTTAATTAAATCTAATACCTGATGGTGGGGAGGAAGACGGGAAGGAAGTAGTGGATGGCAATCAGGGCTGGCTGGTCAGCATGCTGAGCTAGTATTTGGGCTGGAATTTGAGGGCCTGGCTCTATGGCTCCAGCGGGTCCCCCAGCTGCCAGGCTTTGGTTTCTTCATCTGTTGAGTGGAATGTAGCACATGCTGCCCCCTTTTGGGCTGCAAGGAGTGAAGGGTGGGCATGAGGCGGGTACAGGGCTCACTGTTAATAGTAAAGAATACAGAGACAGAGGATTCCTAGCAGCAAGTCGTGTTCTTTTGAGTGTGCTTTCTTCCTTGCCTGGCTCCGTAGCCTGTCCTCACAATGTATGAAGAGTTTCTATACTTTTGTGAAAGGGCACAACTCCTACCTTACATCTTTGAGTCTAAAAACTCTACTGTGGTTTCATACACCACCCGCTTTGCCAAGAGGGGCTGTCATGGCTGAATTGGGGAAATCAGCCTGCTTCTCCCCCCCCCCCAAGCAATTTCCCTCTGGAATACCCTTCATGTCTCCAATATACACAGAATCGGACATATCAGAAATGCAGGTTCTGCTTTTTTATTTTTTATTTTTTTATTTAATACAACAGGGGAATAAGGGCTCAGTCCTGATTGGTGTGCAACATCTGGTCCTGCTGAGGTGTGGGGGAGGGATGGGTGCTGATCTGGAATGAGCCACAGCCTGGACCTCACTTAGCAGTCTTCATTCTGGCAGATCAAAGCAGATTCTAGGGGAGAAAGCCCAAGAAGTTACACCCCCACTTCTAAAGAAGCTCATGCTTGCTTGTCAAGTCCTTCAGCGCCTGTATCTGAGTTTAAGATTGAGTGAGCCCTGATACGACATGGCTTCAGTAGACTGGATGCTCTCTTTAAATCCTCTCCTACTCTACTGGAAGCTTTTCCTCCACACACCCTTTCCAACTGGTCTGGTTTCAGGTCACACTTTGGTCTCCATTTTGATTGGGAGTGAGATGATGGGGGCAAGGAGGGGGGGGGTGAGGCCCAAGATAGAGGCAGAAGCTGTGATGAGGGCTGAGTCCTTCTCCCAGAACTCTTCTAGAAACCCCAGGCATGAGGGAACACCAAACCCTGACACAGCGCAGTTCATAGTGCCCCATGGAGGTGGGGAGATATGTTTGACTTGGACACATACCCTTAGTCTTCCTTGCCTGCCTGGGTTTCTAATTACAAGAAGGACCATTGCTGTTAATAAGACCTATCTCACTAAAAACACATCCCCGTGTATAAGAAGAAACCCTAAACCAGGCAGGATATTTTAAAACTGAAGCAACGAAGATTAGATTAAGTCTCCACCAAACAGCCTGGTTCTCGTATTATTTTTGGCTGGAATGTGGAGAAAAACAGCTGGCCCTGGGGCCCTGGGCAGACTCTGGAGGCTTCAGACAGGGTTGGGGGGAGTGGGTTTGCAGGGGTTGGGTGGGGGGATGTAACTGTTCTTTGCCTAGTAGGATTGTGACCAGTTTCTGTCTGGCTCATTCTAGGCACTGGGAACAAAGAGGGAGGTTGTACTGGGAGAGGGGCAGATGCAGATGGGCCAGAAAGGGGCCAGAGGTGTAAGTCAATGAGCACCAAGGAGCGTTTCAGTACTGCACTTCATTAAGAGCTACTGGTTGTGTTTAGTGTATGAGGCCTCCATTCTCAGGCTCAGAAATCCAGCCATTCTCCACCTGGCCTTGGGAGGAGTCTTCATGTGCTGGGCCTGAATTGGCAGGGACGGAGATGGAAAGAACAGGTAGTTGACTGAGATTCCTGTAGAATCCACCATGAGCCCTTGTCCTGCCTTCCTGGGTAGAGGTAGCACATCCTTATACTGACATTTGGTGTGCCTGGCCCAGTCCTGGGCACAGCAATAATGATCAGCCAAAGCCTGCTGGAACTTGGCATGCAGGGTTTGTAGAGGCTCAGACACCGGCCTTATCATCAGACAAGTGCATTTAGAGCCTCACTCTGCCGCCCACCTGCATGGTTTTTAAACACTTGCTTAGGATCTTTGATTCTGTTTCCTCTCCTGTAACCTGGGGGATGATGGAGCATAGCTCTCTCTCTGTCTATCTGTCTCTGTCTCTGTCTCTCTCTGTCTCTCTGTCTCTGTCTCTGTCTCTCTCTCTCTCTCTGTCTGTCTGTCTGTCTGTCTCTCTCTCTCTCTCTGTGTGTGTGTGTGTGTGTGTGTGTGTGTGTGTGTGTGTGTGTGAAGGGGGTGGAGGGGAGTGGAGGGGGTGGAGGGGGGAGCCTGTGTAATTGGCCCAGGACAATGCCAGCCACAGAAGAACCGTACAGTCCTGGTTCTCCGCTCCCATATTTCTTCAGAACAAGAATCAATAAGTGTTTTTTCAGCTTCTTCCTTTCCCTTTTTGCTTCTCTGGGACCAGGCATGGGCCACTTTGCAGGTCACTGGCACACAGACAGGCTGGGCACTCAGCTCCTTGTTGGGAAGCTGGGAAGGAAATAGATGAATAAGCCCCAGGGCAGCTGGGAGTCAGGGGGCACAGACACAGGAGGGAGAGGATACACAGACGTGGCAGAGGCAAGGTGCCCACCAGTTGTTAACCAGAAGAGGCAAGAGTGGGCCCCAGAAGGTGAAGTAATCAGGGTTTGCCTTCTCTGACGAGGCCGTGCCGAGAGGAGGTTCTTAGCCTGTAGGGAGGACTGGAGGGGGAGGGGTGAAACCCGACACTCCCCAGGTCACAGTGCTCCGATCTTAGCTAGACTGTCAGGGTGACTGGGGGTGGGGTGGGGTGGGGACAGCCTGGATTAGAAAGAATTACTCAGTCCCTCTGTCTGTCTCAGGTGTCCAGACATAGCTGTTCCGTGCTATGCACGGTACATTCTGAGGGGACTTTTTTGGTCTGACTTCTCATTGCCTGCGGTGCAGCTTAATCAGTGCATAAAATCCACGCCCTCCTTACAACCCAAGCAGAAGAAAGCAGCCCAACTCTGGCCTGACCATGTTCTGGAAGCAGAACAGCTAGTGTGTTAGAATGATGGGGAGAACAGGGAGCAGGTGTAAGGGTGACAGTGGGCTCCATTTCAGACTCGGTCATTGGCTCGCTGTGTGACATTTGACAGGTGGCCTCCCCTCTCTGGATGTTAGTATTGTCAGGAGCTTTGACTTGCTCCCGATGTCTCCTTCAGCTCTAAGTTCCTTGAGTCTATGTTTTCTCCCACGTGGATGGCTTCATGAACAGGAAATCATTGACAACAGCCCCTATAGCACAAACCCAAGCAGAAACTCTTAATACATGCAACAACTGCAGAGGCACCATCCCTGGGGAACTGAGGGCTGTGTGCACAGAGGGTTGGATCTGATGTTCCCAGTGGCCTTCCTGGGACCCATGGGAGTAGTGCTTTCAATGTGAGGCACTGTCATTAAAAGCAGCATTTCCTTGTCCTGCAGAGACAGCTGGATGCTGGGAGAAAGGCTTTGATGTCTGCATCTGGAGTCTGTCTCTGATTTTACTGCCTCTGAGCTGTGTGTCCTTGGCATATCTTTTAACCTATCTGAGCCTTGGTTTTCTTATGCTTATGGGTAAAAGTGATACTATCACTACCAGGTGTTGGAGGACCGTGAAAACTCTAAGGAAGTCATCCAGCAGTGGGACATGGCTCTCTGAGAATGCCAGTTTTCTTTTTTTTTAAATTAATTAATTTATTTATTATATGTAAGTACACTGTAGCTGTCTTCAGACACATCAGAAGAGGGAGTCAGATCTCATTACAGATGGTTGTGAGCCACCATGTGGTTGCTGGGATTTGAACTCTGGACCTTCGGAAGAGCAGTCAGGTGCTCTTACCCACTGAGCCATCTCACCAGCCCGCCAGTTTTCTCTCTAAAGAAAAATTGTTCCTGCCAGCCATGAGGACACACACCGTTTGATCCCAGCACTCGGAGGAGGCAGAGATGGGTGGATCTCTGTGAGGTCAAGGCCAGCTTGGTCTACAAAGAGAGTTCCAGGATAGCCAGTACTTACCAAAGAAACCCTGTCTTGATCCCTATCCCACCCTACCCCCTCAAAAAAAAATTTCTGAAGCCAGCCAAATGGATATCATTAAGTCATTTTACACACAGGAGAACCTGAAGCTCAGAGTAGCCAGTGTGGTACTGTGCCCACCTGTCTGTGACAAGACATATCCTTTAAGATGGCCCTGTTTTCCTTGGCTGCCTCTGTCCTTTTCCTTTGTGGGGACCCAGCCCCTTGCTGAGCTTCTGCTGCTGCCTTGCCAGGCTTTACCTGTGTCTCTCCTGAGAATTAAAAAACAAACAAACAAACAAAAAACAAAAACAAAACACGCACACACACACACACACAAAAACCAGAAACAAGCTCAATTCACCTCCCCCATCACCAGCCTTTTGTCTGACAATTGCTTAGGAGAGCTACTGGCTGTCATGGAAGCCAAAACCTGGAAGATATATCTATGTCTATATATCTGACTTCTATAAGCCCCAGGCCAGACAGGGTTAGGCTAAGCAGCAGAAATAGTAGTGTTAAACATAGAGGTGAGGAGGGATGAACAAGACAATGAGATAGTGACTGGAGGAAGCTGTCTGGGCTGTGTGTGTGTGTGTGTGTGTGTGTGTGTATGAGGAAAAAGCCTTTGAGGGCTCAGTACTAGATCCTCAGCTGACTTGCCTGACAGATATCAGTCCTGAGAGAAGTCAAAGTGCAGTTAGCCATTTGTAATAGGGTCTAACACCTTAATAGGCACAGGCTCCGCCCTTTCTAAGCTGGCCCAGTCTGTAGAGCTGTCCTCCAGCTTTCTCTGGTGCTGGCTGCTAAGTGCCTCTCTTTCTGCCCAGATCTAAGGTCTGCAGGCTTCCTTCCCTCTGGAAGCTGCTCCTACATCCTCCGGCATTCTGATGGTAGCTCCAAGCTCACGAGTGGGGACAGACAAAGCCAGAGAACCATGCTGTAGGCTCAGGATGCTTGATGATGGCTTATTCTCACTTCTGTGTTCTCCCTGAGGCTCTACTGGTCACCCACCAGATGTAGCCTGGGCCATTCCCCATGGGCAGTGAGTATGTGAGCCTCACTTTCTTGGACCAGATTAACACAGCAACTGAGCAAGTGTGTGATTTCAGTCTCTTAGTCTCTCAGAGTGTAAACCCGGTCATTTTGTTGGGAAGGAAGTTAAATGAATGTTCTTCCCAGTTTTTCTGGGTCTGCTGCTAAATGAGGATGATGATGCTGTCCACTGCCCAGGCTGCAGTATGTGCCCTGGTCTGTCAGGCACCACAGGTTTTGTTCCTGATTGAGATGCCTGGTGCTGGGGACATTAGGCCCAGAGGTTATGGGTCTGGCCACTTCCCAATAGATAGTAGATGTGATAAGTGGTACTTATTTGGATACAGGGGATTGGGAGAGCACCCATGGAGGGTGCTGCTGAGCTCTCCAGCCTTGGAGGAAGACTAGACACAGACGCCAGGCATGAGAGATGGGCGGTGAGGGAACAGAAGGGGCTGCTCCCGTGGTCCTGAGCAGTCTGGATAGACATTTCTGCCCCTCCCTGGCCAAGCCCCTCTAAGGGTTGGGAGAGGACAGCTTGTTCAGATCAGGGAGGCTCCCTTCCAGTGTTATGACTACCCAGCTCCTGCCTGGGAATATCTCCCTGCACTGAGCTATCATCAAAGACCAAAGAAAGAAAGTGAGACTTAAAGAGAACTGGAGACTTAGTCCAAGACTCGGGATTGTACACGATTCTATCTCCAAGGTCCGAGCCCAGTGACTTCTGCTGCTTGTGGCAAGGAGCTGTGGGGAAGTTACTGGGTTCTTCTATCTCCTTCCCTGTGTGCAGTGGCATGCTCACAGGATTCTCACACACAGTGTAGGATGAGGGACAGGGCATCCTATGGGCAGTGTGCTCACAGGGTTCTCTTGACTACTGTATGGTACAGTCTAGAGTACCCAGAAGGGAGTGCTCACAGGGTCCTCATGCACAATGCACGGGGGGTGGGGTTCTAGGCTCTGGCTGTGACAGGAAAGGGGGACAGGAAGGTGTGACGGTGCAGAGGGTGAAGCAGCCAACCTCAGGCTGGGGCCATTGGCCCAGCCATGTGCTCACTGTGTGACAGTGAAATTTGGCTTCGTTTTCCTTGTCAGTCAGCTAGTGGGTGATGGTGAGACTTCTCCGAAAGGCTGTAGGGGAAGATCATGAAAGTTAACGTATGTGGATGTGTTATTCATGCTGTATAAACATAAGTAACAGCGCCTACACAGTGCCTCACATGTAACATGAGGAGGGGGAGAAAACTGGTTGGCACAGACTATATGTTTCTTATTAGTTTAAAACAGAGCGCGTGCACACACACAAATACACTCTCCCCTCATGCTGGCTCACAGCGTGATGACATCCATGTTGATGTGATTGAAAGCTGGCAGGATGCCTTTTCACGGCTGCCCCACTACTGGGGCATGAATGGTCCCCTCGGGGATTCCTGAGCGCCTGGCAGTTTTTCAGACTTCAGGTCATAGCCACCTGGGCAGAACGGTGTGCCTACTATGTACCTGCATACAGTCCTTTATCGAGTTCTATGTCCTGTGCCAGGCTCATCAGCTGAAAGCAGGCCTCCATTTCTTCCAGGCTGGCATTGTTTATTCAGTAGGATTTTACTGAGCACCTTATTCAGGTATGGGGGGCATAGCAGGGAACTAGAGCTGGGCTTCCCTTCATTCCTAAGGCTTTGTGGAGAGGAAGACATTTAGGCTCCACAGGAAAATCGAATCCATTGAGGGGTCTGCTCCTTCCTGAGCTGTGTACTGCAGTGTCACTCCCTAGAGCATCAACTGTCCCCATGGAGTAGCTCTCTGGGAGAGCTGCCTTTGTACATTGCAGGCACCCCCTTCCTGTTCTTGCTGCAGCCTCAGTTGGGTCCTAAGCACCTTTGGTACCCAGAGTTGCCACACTAAGAGCCACTCTGATTTCTAATTTCATGAATAGCCACGTGATGTGGCAGCAGAGACCAAGCCCATCCCTGTCGTGCCAGCCACAGAGGGGCGTTCTTCCTCATTCAGCTGACTGCTGAACTTGGAATCGGGAAACTACAGACACACTTGCTAACCCTGGGCCTCAGTTCTCTGGCCATTGGGATGTGACAGCAATTCTCAACTCAGATAGCATCCACCATCATGAAATGACACAAGAGCTCACTAGCACCATCAATGTCAGCCCTGGTCACCCCACTTCTATCCCTCCTCCACTGTTCTCAGGCATACCATCATACTTTCAAGATTTCATGTAATTACTCTCCAGACATTTTTGGGGTGTCCAAACTGTATTCCCAGAGGCGTTTTAGTGCCTGGGTTAGAGCATCAGCAGATGTAGCCTGTGTGCTGATGTTAAAAAGCCAGGTGCCTTAGTTACTTTTCTATTGCTGTGATAGGGCACCATGACCATGGCAACTAAAAATATTAAAAAATAAAAAGCCTAATTTAGGGCTCACGGTTCCAGAGAGTTAGAATCCATGACTAGTGTGGTAAGGAGCATGGCAGCCAGCAGGCAGGCAGGCACAGAACTGAGTGGAGCAGTGACTGACAGCTCACATCCTGAGACAGTGGGTATGATGGGAGTCTTTTGAAACCTCTCGAAGCCTGCTTCCAGTGACACACTTCGTAACCCTTCCTCAACAGGTCCATCAAGTGAGGGCCAAGTAAAGCAGTCAAATATATAAGCCTATGGGGGACGTGCTCATTCAAGTCATCAAGTCAGGTGTGGTGGCACATCTGTATGTTTAGGACTAAGGGAGCCGATTAGGACAGGCAGATCCTTGGAGTTCAGTAGCCAGCCAGACCCTCTGAATCAGTGAGATCCTGGTCCACTGAGAGACCTTGGCTCAAAATAGAAGATGGAGAAGTGATAAAGGAAGACATCTTGACATTGACCTCTGACCTCCACGTGTGCATGCATAGTGCCCCCAAACATATACAACACATGCACAAACACACATTGCACAGAGAGAGGGAGAGGGAGAGGGAGAGGGAGAGGGAGAGGGAGAGGGAGAGGGAGAGGGAGAGGGAGAGGGAGAGGGAGAGGGAGAGGGAGAGGGAGAGGGAGAGGGAGAGGGAGAATGCATGCATTGGGGATGACAGTTCAGTCCTGTAATTCAGCACTTAGGAGGTGAAAACTCAGGAGTTTAAGGTCAGCCTGGGTTATATGAGCCACTGTCTTAAAACAAATAACAGAAGAGCCAAAACCAGCCAACCATCCAAAACAAACTAAAACTCCACAAAGACACAAGACTCTAGGAGCCCCTGAAGGGCGGGGTCAGTGACCAGGAAGATCTTCTACGGCATGGAAACTCTTAGGGAGATGGGATATGAGAGTAAAGATGGATAGAAATTGTGTTTTAGGCATGGATGGTGGGTCCCTTGGAGAGAAGGAAGGGCTGGTAGGCAACTAGGGCCTGGGGAGAGACAGGTCTGGAGGATCAAAGGCCAGGGGAAAACTTGGGGGAGAAACCTAGTCTCACTAGGTAGCAGAGTCCAGACTGAGAACTGGCAGTAGTGACCAGGCTAAGCCCTGACACAGCCCTGGTCAGGGAAGGAGGTGCCCACTGTCCGGGCTCATCGTCCTAAATGGAACCAACACAGTAAAGTCCACAGCTGGCTTGTTGGTCCATGATGGATCAACAAATGCACAGTCATCAAGTGCATTTGGCCTTCTCTCAGATAAGCAGTGTCCAGTTCATTCATGTAAAACCTTGAAGGTTGAAGCTCATAACGGAACGAAAGGTCATGACTTTATCTTGCTCATCTATCTCCTCTACCCTAACCTCTGAGGCCTCTCTGCTGTAACTGAAACAAGTCCCACGTGCTCAAGCCTGGGTACCCTTCCCCTACATATCTGTATGGCCCGCACTGTGCCTTGGCTAGTCTTACACCCAATAGTCATCCTGTTCTGTAGTGTGATCCTCTCCCATTTCCCAGCTGAGCAAAGGGGGGTCCAGAGAGGTTAAAGAGCTTGTGAAGGGTCACACAGCACAAAGCTCATGAATACAGACACTCACAGAACTTGCTGCGGGACTCTCCTCATCAAGCTTTGCCCTTTCTGCAACACAGCTCCCTGGGAATGAGGATCGGCTCGGCTGGTGCTGGCTTCCTTGACTTCTCAGTCACATCACATCGCCTCACCCCACACTGGCCATTGCTTTATTCCAAGGGCTCTGGTGCTGCTGTTTCCTGTGAGACACTTGGGGGCCATCTTTGGAAATGTTGGGAAATGCTGCTTTGGCAACCAGCTCACACTGGTTTGCTCCCCAGGATCAGGAAGTAAAACGAATGAACCATCAGTGTTTCCAGTCACCTCACAGGGAATGATAACTAGGACTGCCTTGCGCACTGTATTGGCCAACGATCGTTGGTGACCTGATAAGTCAGTCAGGATAGGGTAACGTCATGTGACTGGGGGTCTACTGCCTTCTTCTCAGATTTTCACCCTCCCTGTGGCAGCAGAAGTCAGTGGAAGGAAACAACAGACCAGACTTCCAGTCCTTGCCTGTGTATATGGTTGGTCAGCTTAACTATGGTCAAGTACCTTAATTTACATCTCTGGGTCCTTACTGTACAAATGGGAGCTGTGATAGCTGTACTATGATGCTGTTTATATGTCCAGAGGCAGGTGAATGCCTGGTATCTGCTGGATGTCATATGTAACAGGCTGAGCCACTGGAATATTGCTTTGATTCACAATGGGGAGAGGGGGAGGCAGACAGAGTAGCACCCTCGCTGTCTGAGAGGCTAGAATGAGGATGTGGCTTCTAGCCATATGGCCTTTGACCTGCTCCCAGCTGTGACCTGGCCTGACAGAAGCTCCTGGGAGGAGCTAGGAAAGGACACTTAGATTTTTATGGAGAAGGTGAGGGAGGAAGGGACACACACACACACACACACACACAGAGAGAGAGAGAGAGAGAGAGAGAGAGAGAGAGAGAGAGAGAGAGAGAGAGAGAGAGAGATCAAGGTAGGTATTATTGTCTCTGACCCAGGGTCTCCTCGGGCCTTAAATAGGGGTTTTTCCCTTTGGCCTTCTGGAAGATTGAAGGCTTCCTTGCTGTTTGGAATCCATTGATCTTGTTGGTGTTGGGGTGTGGGGGATGTAGGGCAGTGGGGGAGGGGGGCCCTAGTCTCAGTTAGGTACTCTGGGATGAGGACTTGAGATCTGAGGAAGGCCTAGATCAGCTAAGGCTCCAATGGCAGTCAATGCTCAGGGTCTCCCACTACTGGACCCCCAGTCTGGGAAGGCTCTTCAAGGGACAGGGCACGTGACGATTGTATCGCAACCAAGATGCCCCCGGACAGGAGACTGATGGTTTCTTACTAGTGATCCATGATAAAGTCTGCAGCCAGCCACCTCTGCCACTTTTGTCTTTTGTGGGTCACTTCTCCCTAATAGAAGGTGAGCTGTGGTTTTTTTTTGTTTGTTTTGTTTTTTTTGGTTTTCCGAGACAGGGTTTCTCTGTATAGCCCTGGCTGTCCTGGAACTCACTTTGTAGACCAGGCTGGCTTGGAACTCAGAGATCCACCTGCCTCTGCCTCCCGAGTGCTGGGATTAGAGGCGTGCGCCACCACGCCCGGCTGCGGTGAGCTGTGTTTAGGGAACATTGGTCCAAGCTTCATTCCTCCCTCCGACCTCTCTTCTGCATCGATTCTTTCTTTGGAAAAATTTTTAAATATTTAATTATTTAAAGAAAGGGTGGTCCTGGATGGCCTGAAGTTTACAGAAAGCTGTTTGCCTATGCATCTTGAGTGTCAGGATTAAAGGCATGCGCCACCACAGTGTGAATATCTCTGGGCTTTCTTTTCCGAAACACAGCTCATTTCCCTGGTCCCTGTGTTCAGAGCAGTATCTAAGTCTGCTGTTTTAATCTGCATAGAGTGTTGCAAAGGCCTGTGCTTCACACCTACCAGTTTGAATTGCTAAGAGTTCTGCTCTTTGACTTGATTCTCTGGGTCCACCTTAGACTCAAATATAAAATTAAATGTTCAGCCTTTCCCATAGTTCCTTTCTTGTGGTAAAATATAAACTTTAAGTATGTATAAAATTTTAGTTTATAACGTAAAATTGTCCAGTTTACTAATTTGAAGTGTGCACGACAGTAGCATTAATTATATTTACAATGCTAGATACTCTGTAGTCAGGATAACAGTGATTCTGCCTTTCCCCAGTTCACTCTCACTCTGTGTGAGTTCTACCACCAAGTTACATGCCTACCACTAACTAGTGGTAACTTCTACTCTGCTTCCTGTCTCTGTGGATTTGACTGCTTTTGACAGCCGTTGTGTGTATGAACTGCCTTTCATTATCCATCTATCTGTTTATAAAGGCTTGGGTTGTTTTATCTTTTGGGAATAGTGCTATAAACGGACACCGGGGAACCTGTTTCTGTCTAAGTCTGCTTTCCCTTCTTTTAGATCTATGTTCAGGATTGGGGCTGCTGGGCCATAGTCAAGGCACTTCTGTGTTTAACGTTTTAGGAAACAAAACACCAACATATTCCCCCACAGTAGCTGCACCACTTTAGATGCCCACTTACACTGCTTGAGGGTTCGAATACTTCCGCATCCTTGCCAATACCTGTGATTATAAGTTCCTCCAGTAGTGGTTCACTGTGGTTGATTTGAGGGTTTCTCCCACCGTGCAGACAATGCTGAGGGGCTTTCTAGGTGCTCAGTGGACATTTGATTATGTTCTTGAAGAAATGTCTGTTCAAGTCTTTGCCCATTTCAAATTTGGGTAGTTTGGCTTTTTGTGGTCAGGTTGTAGGTGTTCTTTATATATATATAGTAGATATTAATCCTTATTACATGCATGATCAGTGAATATGTCCTCCTGTTCTGTAGGCTGTCTTTTCTTTTTCTTGATAATATCCTTTGATACACAGAAATTTTAAAATTTAATGAGGACTAACTTATATATTTTCTTTAGGTTGCGTTTGATTTTAGTTGCTTTTAGATTTTATCTGAAAATTGTTGTCAAATTTAAGTCCTGAAAGTTTTATGGTATTAACTCTTAAATTTAGGTTATTGATCCATCTTGAGTTCTCTCTCTCTCTCTTTCTCTGTATCTCTCTCTCTCTGTCTCTCTGTCTCTGTCTCTGTGTGTGTGTGTGTGTGTTACGAAGTAGGATCCAACTTCATTCTTTGGCCATGGACATTCAACTCCTTCAGTGCTGTTTATTGAAGAGACTATTCTGTTGAATGGGCTTGGCACTATTGCCAAACACCAATTGGGATTCTCTTTGAGTCTGACTTCTATTCTCCCAGCCTGCCTGTCCATCCATATGTCTGCAGCACCTTGTTTTGACTACTGTGGGTTAGTGATAAAGTCTGAAGTTTGGAGTTATAAGATTTCCAAATTTGTTCTTCCTTTTTTTGGATTGTTTTGGCTCTTAGGGGCCTTTTGCAATTTCATTTGAATTTGAAGATTGGGGTTTGCATTTCTGAGAAAAAGCCTGTTGGAATTTTACACTTGATCATTGCCAAAAGACTGAGATGCAATTGCTGTTAATTTTTTTTAACAACAACAAAAAAGTGTGTGTGTGTGTGTGTGTGTGTGTGTGTGTGTGTGTATAGATGTGTACATGTGGAGACCAGAGGCTGACATAGAATACCTTCCTCTAAAACTTGTGTTTTGAGGCAGGATCTCTCTCTCTAACGTGGCACTTACCGCTGGTTCGATTGGTTGACTAGTTAGTTGTAGGATCGCTCTGTCTCAGCCTTCTCCAGGGCTGAGACATGTCTACCATGTAGACACCACTATGCCTAGCTTTTATGTCAGTGCTAGGGATCCAAACTAAGGTCCCTCAAGCTTGCACAGCAAACATTGTACCACCCAGGCATCTCTCCAAACCCTGCTGCCCCTGCTGTTGGAGTATGAACAGGGTTTCCCACCTGAAGATTCCTTAAGAGTGGCATTGACATCTTATCAATGTTAAGGCTTCTTCTTCTTCTTCTTCTTCTTCTTCTCCTCCTCCTCCTCCTCCTCCTCCTCCTCCTTCTGTTTTTTTTTTTTTTTTTGGTTTTTCGAGACAGGGTTTCTCTGTATAGCCGTGGCTGTCCTGAAACTCACTTTGTAGACCAAGCTGACCTCGAACTCAGAAATCCGCCTGCCTCTGCCTCCCAAGTGCTGGGATTAAAGGCGTGCGCCACCATGCCCGGCAATGTTAAGGCTTCTTATCTGTGAATGTGGGGTATCTTCTCGTGCATTTACATCTTCCTAATCTCAGCAGTGTATCATAGCATTGCATATACAAGCCTTCCACCTCCTCCAAACTTACTTCTAGACAGTTTATTCTTTTAGGTTCTATTTTAAATTAAATTGCTTTCTTAAGCCGGGCGTGGTGGCGCACGCCTTTAATCCTAGCACTTGGGAGGCAGAGGCAGGTGGATTTCTGAGTTCAAGGCCAGCCTGGTCTACAAAGTGAGTTCCAGGACAGCCAGGGATACACAGAGAAACCCTGTCTCGAAAAAACCAAAAAAACAAAACAAAACAAATAAATTGCTTTCTTAATTTTCCTTTTAGATTGTTTCCTGCTAGCATATAGAAACACAACCAATTTGTATGTGATATTAGAAAAATTTATTATTGTATATCGACTGCACAAAAATAGGTGTCAGGACATTTTCATGTGCTTGTATAATATACTTTGACCAAACCCATACCTTCACTCAAAAGCCCTTTGCCTCCCGCTGCTTCCTTTTCTTTTCCTTCTATTTTTGTGTTTAAAAAAAAAATCTAGATGCTGCCTATGAGTCAAAAAATGCAACATTTGTCTTTCTGAATTTGTGGCTTAACACAAAGATCTTCAGTTCCATCCATTTGCAAATGACAGGATTTCAGTCTTCTTTATGGCTGAGTTAAACTCTGCTAAGCTTACGTGTCTGATTGTCTTCATCGTTCATCTGTTGATGGGTACCCAGGCTGATTCTACAAGTTGGCTACTGTGAATAGTAGTACCACAACCAGGCGTGCTGGAGTCTCTATTGTATTCTGACATTCATTCTCTTAGGTGTGTATCCAGCAGGGTGTGTCTGGATTGCATAGGCATTCTGTTTGAGGTGTTCTGAGGAACTTCCACTCTGATTTCTATGTGGCTGGACTAAATCCTCACCCACTGTGCTTCAGCTTCTCGCCCCTCCCCGTGCTCCCCTTTCCCATCTTCACCAGCATGTCATTCTTGTTCTCCACAAGAGCCACTCCAGCTGAGGTGAGATGGACCCTCAATGTTGTTTTGATTAGAATTTCCTTGATAAATAAGGTTTTTGGTTTTATTTAGGTTGTTTTTGTTGTTTGTTTGAGACATGGTTTCTCTGTGTGGCCCTGCCTGTCCTGGAACTCTCTGCAGACTAGGCTGTTCTCGATCTCAGAGATATGCCTGTCTTTGCCTCCCAAATGCTGGGATTTAAAATGTGCCACCACCACCTGGACGAGTTTTGCATTTTTCCCATGCATCCATTGACTATTTACACTTCCTTTGAAAACTGTCCAATTATTTTTGCCCATTTATTAATTGAATAACTTGTTCATCTAGTATTTAGCTTTATGAGTTCTTTATTTATGCTGGATATTAATCCACACTAGAGGAACAGTTGGAAAAGATTTTCTCTCATTGTGTAGATTCTTTACCCTAGAAATGGTTTTGTTGCTAGTGTGTAAACACCTTTCAATTTCCTGGAATTCCATTTGTCATTTCTTGCCATTGCAGACCTATTGGAGCTGCAATTCTTTTCCCTAACAGATTAAAAGTTTCAGCTTATTATTTAAGTCTTTGATCTATCTATTTTTAAATAGATTTTTTATTTTAAGAATAAGAGGTAGGGATCTAGTTTCAATTTTCAACATGAAAATTCAGTTTCATATTCAGTTTTCCAAGAACTGTTTATTGAAGAGGCTGCTTTTTCTCCAACACATTTTTTAAAAAAATGTTTATTATACCTTGGTCATAATCAGCTGTACACATGATTTTTATTTCTTGGCCTTCTATTCTTTCCCATTGCTCTGTGTGTCTGTTTTTATGACAGTACCATTGTGCCATTATGGATACACAACATAATTTAAAATCAGTATTATGAAGCCTCTAGCATTGCCCTTTTGGCTCAGGAGTGCTTGGAAGGTTTGGAGTCTTTTGTATATTTGTGTGCATTTTAGGGTGGCTTCTATTTATGTAGAAAATGTATTGGAGTTTGGTTAGAGACTGCCTTGACTCTATAGTTGCTTTTGGTTATATGTTCGTTTTCACAATATTGATTCTGCTGATCCATGACCATTGGAGGTATTTCTATCTTCCAATGTCTTGCTTCCATGTCTGGTAGCTCCTATGTGTGATATTATGCCTTGCAAGCTTACTGAATCTCTTTATTAGCTTTAGTAGCTTTCTTGTGAATTCTTTAGGATTTTTCTATGGAGAATCACAGCATCTAATAATAGAAATGCTTCCTTCTTTTCTACCTCTTTCTTTTCCTTTTTGTCTTTCTTTCTTTCTGTCTTTCTTTCTTTCTGTCTTTCTTTCTTTCTGTCTTTCTTTCTTTCTGTCTTTCTTTCTTTCTGTCTTTCTTTCTTTCTTCCTTTCTTTCTTTCTTTCTTTCTTTCTTTCTTTCTGTCTGTCTGTCTGTCTGTCTGTCTTTCTTTCTTTCTTTCTTTCTTTCTTTCTTTCTTTCTTTCTTTCTTTCTTTCTTTCTTTCTTTGACAGGGTTTCTCTGTGTAGCCCTGGCTGTCCTGGAACTCACTCTGTAGACCAGGCTGGCCTCGAACTCAGAAATCCACCTGCCTCTGCCTCCCAAGTGCTGGGATTAAAGGCATGTGCCACCACTGCCCGGCCTTTTCTACCTATTTTAAATTCTTTTTAATTTTTTTTTCTTGACTAATTGCTCTGGCCAGAACTCGAAGCCAGGGCTGACTAGCAGAGGGGACGGTGCCCATCTTGTTTGATTCCTTCTTTATGGGAGGGAGGACAGACTTTGAGTCCCTCATCACTGAGTCTGGTGTTAGCTGTCTGTACACAATGATTGTCACTCCGGAGGCTGAGTGTGTTCATTTGCTTTGTTACCCAACGCAGTTTCTTCTGAGAGAGGATCATATTTGGAGTCTTGTTCAGAGAAAATGCCTTTTAATTAGAAAATATCCATTTCATGGTGGCACTAACCACATTATTAAAATGTCAGCTGAACTAAAAGTTCAACATTTGTTAAGCGCCTACTATGTTGCAGGCATTTTTATTACCTCAAGTGCTCCAACAAACAGTCTTTGGAAACAGACTCCTTATTATTGCCACCCCACTTCAGAAGAGGAAATGAATGCTAAAAAATGAGGTGACATGCGTGGTTGTTGAGTGTTCCTAAGTTCAATATAATTGCTGACTTTCTTGGTGTGTAGTTTGACTTGATTGTTGTTTGCTAGTTCTTAAGGGTAGAGGCAGGCAACTCTACTTTGTGGGTGCAGATTGTCCCCTGGGATTGCAGAACTGGGAAAGCTTTCTCAAACACACTGCTTATCCCTCAGCCCACTCTGATAGCTCTGATCACGGCCGGAGCCTATTACCCCCATAAGAGAATCGTCACTGTGAGCCATAACTGACAAGAACTCATTGTGACCTGGGTCTGCAATGGTGGAAAGGGTGACAGCCACTGCCAACCACAGCTCACTTTTATGCCTTGCTATTGCTGAGGGCAGATAATCTAGAGTCTTACGGAGTTGATACTCTCGAAGGGTTCAAAGACAGAGTTCCTGTGGAGGATGGGAAGCAAATGAGCAAATGCCTCTCTGTGTAATGAGAAGCTGCCAGGCCTGGCCACTTCGTCCTTACCCCAAGCCCCTGTACCGTTAACTCAGGAGTAATCTACACTCCCAGTGGAATCGGCTTTATCAAGTAACTGCAGCCACAGCTGCCTGGATAATTCATAGCCAATGGCTAGTTTCTGCCTCAAATTTCTGGGTCAGGAAAGCCGTGTAAGATCCTATTCTGGCAGTGGTGCAGCCTCTAACCAGCGGACTGCATGCCCTTTCTGGGTTTTTGTTTTTAAAGAAGTGTGAGCAGGAACTTGGAACGGAGTCCCAAGGGTTGGTAGCTTGTGTCCTGGAGTCTTCCGAGTCCTGTGGCTGCGTATTCATCCTCAGCCTGGGTGGGACACAGACGTTGCTGTGGGTGGGAAGGTTGGAAGATGCCTGTCCATAGAAGTCTAGGTCATCTCTGAGCAGGGGAAGGCTGTTGATGCTCTTGTGACTTCTTTGTAAAGGTTGGCTTTCCTTTCTGACTTCTTCTTCTGTCTTAGGAAGGGATGCTCCTCTTTAGTGTTCCAAGCAGGCTTTGGTGAACTATTTTGTCTCGCTGGCCATTCTGACACCATGCTATTTATTTGTTTGTTTGTTTGTGACAGGGTTTCTCTGTGTAGCCCTAGGTGTCCTGGAACTTGCTGTGTAGAGCAGGCTGGCCTTGAACTCAGAGACCTACCTACCTCTGCCTTCTGGATGCTGTCAAGTCCTTGTGAGGGTTCTCTGGGCTACAGATGGCCACTGGTCAATTCTATGAAGGAGAACCACCATTGAAATTCCAAGCAGGTACATGAAAACAAACAAAAGTATGGGTGGGTGTAGGCAACTCTCCCAACAGTCCCTTTTAGATAACTCTCAGCATGTCTTGGTTGTCTCAGTTCAGCTTAATGAATATCTTTGCAATCATCTAGATGAGACACAGTTCTCTTCGAAGAAACCAGAGTCTGTTTGGCAACTCAAGGGAGCAAACTCTGCTCATAGTCTCTCTCCTCTGCGCTTGGATCCTCTTCCCTCCACCATCCTCCCACCTGAACCTCCTTGCCAAATGCGGTATTTTCATCTGCCCTCCAGGCTTGAAATCCTGGAGACTCTTCTCTCCTTGCCCCCCCTCTTTCTTAGGACAGTCCTACTCCTCTCATTTTCCCAGGAGGGTCCTGGTTTAAGCCCATTGTCTCACTGTGGTTGTTAATAGCTCCCCTTCCACTCTGAAAAGTGTCCAAGTTCAGACACTAAATTAAATGATCAGCCAGGCTTTAGCCTCTCAGAGGCCAAGGCTGCCCTCTGTCTGTGCCTGGCACGTCACTGCATTCCTACTGCTGCCACCCTAGTCCCACACTGTCACCTCCTGCCACACTGTCACCTTCTGCCCGATTACTTCAACTGTGTTGCACTTCTTATCCACTCTGCAAATCATTCCCTGATTAATTCTCTCAAAATACAGCTCTTCGCAGTTCACTTCACTGGATCCTTGCTGCTTACAAGAGACCTTGCAGCCTAGCACTCAGAACCCTCACTGACAGCTTGGCTTCTGTTGTGGTGTTGCTTTTTCTAGCTTCTCAGGATGAGATCTCAGGTCTGCTCTAATCAGTCACTGTTCCGTGCCCTGCTTCTGCCGGGTGACACTCACCTGTGAATACTTGTTCACTAAGGTCCACTTGTCTGGGCCATCCCCACAAACTGGAGTCAGGGTCTTCATGCTTTAAGGCCAGCATCAATTCCATGTGAGTGCCATGCTTTTGACTACCTCGCTCCTCAGCGCTCTTGTCCTCTGAACTCCTCAACCCAGAGCAATTATTGCTTGCACAATCCATTTGGCATGTAATCATGTACTGCCTCATGGCTTTTTCATAGATTGCCGTGTTGAACCAGAGCTGGAAGGCTTTGCTGTGAGTTTGCTTTTGTGTATCTGTTGTCCTCCATAAAACTGCAGGTTCCTTGAGGATAGGAGCTGCATCTTCTCCATCCTTATGTTGCCATGGTAACATCAAGTGCCTACTAAGTGTAAAATAAACACTTAATAAACCTCCATTCAGAAAACTCAGCTGGAAAAGACCCTCCTTATCGAAGAGGTTAGAACTGGTTTTGTAGACGAGCAAAGACAAAGTCAAGAGAATTGCTCAGAGGTCTAGCTAATTCAAATGATAGGGCCAGGCTTCAGACACAGGTTATGATCAGGCCAGGTACTTTCTGGTCACCAAGCCTGTTCTCTCTCTCTCTCTCTCTCTCTCTCTCTCTCTCTCTCTCTCTCTCTCTCTCTCTTCCTCTCTCTCTCTTCCTCTCCCTCTCTCTCTCATTTAAGGATGAGTAGAAATGTAGGAAGCAGAGGAAAAGAAGGAACAAACCAGCGGTAGGCTGTGGCATCAGCAAAATCCTAATGCTAGAAAAATGTTTGGTAGAATTTGGGGGAATAGTTGCAGTGAGTAAAGATAATTCTTACAGTCTAGGGTTTAAAAATATGCACACACGCACACACATATACACATGCACACACACATATGCACACACATTGTGTATGCATGAGACATGAAGGTAGAAGGGGGCTTTATTTAGAGAAAGAAGAGAATTAGTAGAGGGCCAAGGGAACACTTACGAAGGCAATGGAGGTAAATGCGAGCAAAGTACATGGTACGCACACGTGAAGATACCATAATGAAAGCCACTATTTTGTATGCTAGTTTCAAAATGAAAACAAAATAAGCAATTTAAAAATTAAAAAGGTGAGAGAATTGGAGGGGAGGGACAGGCCAAGGAAAAGAGCTTTAGGATTTGGGGCTTGAGGAATAGGGGTATCTCCTATGAGCACCTTAGAGGCAAGACCCCTCTCTGTGCTCTCTGATTCAGAAGTTGTGGTGGGTGGATGTTAGGGGGAGTGGGATGCTGGTGAGCCACTCACGAGGTCCAGGAGAGGGCATGGGAATGTCTGCTTTTAGGCAGCTGGTCACACGTGCTTTGGGCTGCATGGAAACCCAACCCCGGCAGTATTGAAAAGCGTCACCGGTAATGCTGTTATATATAGCTTTCAACTTTAATAAGGTGTTGCAGAAACTACAAAAATACATCTAACCAAAACCACATTTCACTGGAAGCTGGATCTGGAATCCTTTTCTACTGCTCCTGTGTGGTGCTCTGTGCTGTCAATAGAGCTGTTTAAGCACAATGGAGAGCGGGTAATAGCGCACTATATGGCCTTTGTTTTCTGTTATGAAATATCGACATCGGAAAAGGGAGTGGATTACGGAGGCACCGGAGGGCACTGTGAGGAGACTCAGGGAACCTGGGGTAGGGTGGGTGAGGGCAGATGGTAGCTGACCAATCTGTCTGTGTCTGGGTTTTTCTATCAGGAACCTGGAGAAATTCACATGTCTCACTGACATGAAAAGGCTCTCAGTGATGATGGGGTTGGCTGAGGACTCACAGTCCTGGCACAGTGGTGCCAGGGAGGCAGGGCTGTGTGCTCAGTTGTGGGTATAGTGACTGAAATATGTGTCTGATGGTACCTTGGGGAGATAAGGACCAGTTTAGTCAGGAAACAGGCGCTGGGATCGTTTCCCAGGAAAAGCTGGGCTTGTGTCCATCTTGTGTGCTGTTGGAGGTTTGGGAGGGGGCATAAATGATATTTTACTCTGATGCTCAGGATCCTGACAGGAGTCACGTCTGGGAAAGGTGAGGGCTCACAAAAGTAATGCTAGGGCACATGGTTCCTTCTAAGTAATAACAACAATAAAAGAATACAATCTCCCTTTACGGAGTGCTAAGTGGCAGGTGCTCATGTGTGCTTCTTTCTCAAGCCTTTCCATAGCTTTGGAAGGCAAATGTTGGCCCATTTTCTAGATAGGGACTGAGGCCAAGTGAGGGACTCCCTGCCTTGTTTGCTGAGTCTTTGCCTCTCTATCTCCAAGGGCCATGGGGAGGGAAGGATAACTGGGAAGGACAGAGGAGGCCGCAGCCAGCAGGCTTGGTGGGGTTTGGTCTTGCTTGCTTAGTGGAAAGAAGAGCAGGCACTGGCAGAGAATTCACTGTGAACTGTCAGTGGGCCAAGGGCTGTGAGGGGCAGATTGCCTCAGGTAACCTGATGACAGTCCCAAGTCATGTGGGCCAGCTCCCTGTCTTCTCCATGCAGGTGAAGCACTGGCTGAGGTGGTACCTTTAGGGTGTCTTCTCTCTTCTGGGCAACATTGCGGGGTCTGCCATTGGGTTTGAGGGATGGCCTGTCTCTCTAGATAGATTACATTTGGTTTGTTCAGAAGGCATTTATGGCTTTATAAAGCTCTTAAATTGGCTCTTTTCCCCCCTCAAAACATTTCTTCAAGCTTACAAGGCCAGTTTTAGAATAGCAATTACCAGCTCCAATATCCCCCAGCAAACTCATGCTGTGCTGTTGTATATAAACTGCTTGGGACATTTGTAATGCTGCCACACGGCATATCTACAGGCGGAAAGCCCCTGTCTTGCCGAGGAATGCTTGCAGAGGCCCTTTCTCAGCCCTAATTTATGGGCCACATAAAACTCTTGTGAAGTTGCCCTGCATCTTTCTGAGGCAAAGTTGAGGATTTTTACTGTTTCAAGCTGCTAATTTTTTCCATTTAAAGCCAGCCTTCTGTCCGTGCCAGTGTGCATGTGTGCATACAAGTTGGCCACTTTAATTTATGTGCCTCCTTCTCTCTGTGTAATGCTTATAACTCACAAATGTGTGCATAATATAGCACCAGCTCTTCCTTTTTTTACAAGAGACTCAGCTGCTTTGTCCTGTGGCTGCAACAACCTGGACCCCTCCCTGCATCTCCACCACTGAAGCCCAAGGAGGAAGTCTCAGTGCCAGGAGGGACATGCACCTAGGATGTGTGTAAACCGAGCAAGGCCTTGTGTTCTTAATCTGTATCCCAGTTTACTGATTGTTGCTTTGACAAACACCTTAACCAAAGCATCTTGGGGAGAAAAGAGTTTGTTTCACCTTATAGCTTCCAGAGCTTCATGGAGAGAAGAAGTGAGGGCAGGAATCTGGAGACCAGGAGCTGAAGCAGAACCAGGAAGGCACACTGTACTGGCTTGCTTTCCCTGGCTCACTCGGCTTGCCTTTTTATACAACCCAGGACCACCTGTTTAGGGATGGCACTGTTCCTGCTGGTCTGGGATATATACACACATATGTGTGTGTATATATGTATATGTGTGTATGTATATATGTATATATGCAAGAACAAAACCCAAAACCTGGCTGATACAGCCTGATAGATGAGGGGACTAATGAGACAATGATGGTGGGGCAGAACCTCAGATCTCGGAATTAGAATTTAGAACCTAAATGCAGCACATGTACTACCCCAGGCAAGCCATGGGAACCTCTGAAAGCCTCAGTTTCTCCACTCACAGGATAGGGGTAAGGTTATAAATTTCTCACCAGAGTACTTTGAGTTTCAAGTATGCTAATGACTGTAAAGGCCTTTCATAAGCAATATCCAAGGGCTGGCTGGAAGCTATTCCAAGCTCTCAACTGCTGGCAGGGCCCCCTAGGAAGGAGAACAGCCAAGAGCAATGTGATGTCTCAGGGTTTTCCTAAGTCAAATCTCATGCCTTTGCATGAGCCCAGCCTCCATAGTCTCTGGTGAGTCCTGAGCCGGGAGCTCTTGTGTAACACAAGCTGGAGTCGAAACTCTGCTTCTCCACCAGGGTCCTGTGCACTCGGAGATGTTCGATCTTTTTTCATGAGAGTCCATTAATAGCCCTTCTCCACCCTCAGCCAGTTCCAATCCCTGCCCCTTCTTGGGAGCAATAATTCTCTCTTGGTCTTTACAGATGCCTCCCACCTGGAAGTCACTTAGCCTTCCTTCCCTGGGTTTCATGCGAATCTTAGCGCTTGATGGGTTATGGGAGAGTCATAAGCAGTGGGGCTCATTGCTCCCAGTCCTGGCTCTGTCCCCACTTGAGGGTCTTTATTATATTGACAGCTTCTTTAACACAGGGAGCCTTGGTCCTTGTGCGCACAGGCTGTGACTACTCTGGCTGATAGTAGGGGACATTCAGCGTCTCCTGGGGCTTTGGTGAGCCCCCTTGGCATAGAGAGCTCCAGTCCCAGTCTTGCTTCAATGTCTCTGAGGCATCATCTCCCTTTTCTTAACTGTTTGTGTTGGAATGCTCCCACTTGGATATTTTGCCACTAATGTGAAGCTCTAAGAGTTTAAAGCAGACTCATTCAATGCACTTCTAGGGAAGGGAAAGACACCGTCATTTATTGAGCATCTACAACATGCCAGCCAGCTGCCTCAGTGCAGCGTATGTTCCAGGTAATTAAATTCTCACCACAAACCCAACTAGTCATAATCACTAGCATGAATTCAGCACTGAATATGCCAAACGCTGCTCTGCGTTCCTTCCACAAATCCCATCCTCACAGCACTGTGGTAAAGGATAAAACCAAGGCATGGAGAAGTTAAGGCACTTGTCCAATGTCACACAGCTAGTAATGTGGGGAGATGGGATTAACAGCCAGAGAATTTGGTTTTCAGCCTGAGCATTTAATCACCGCACAGGAAACTGTTTTCATTTTACCCCATCTAAATTTACATTGAGATGTAAAATGATGTTCAGAGGGACTGCAGAGCTTGTCCAGTGATGCTTAGGCGGGAGAAGGCAGAGTCAAAATTCGAAGCCGTGCTGACCTGCTCTGAAGCACCTTCGGTCTTCCCACTGTGCTTCTGTTTCTTTGGTCACTGGATTAAGACACCGTTTTCTTATCTACCTGTAATTCACAGCGGCAAGTGAGTGAGATTGTAAAATTATAATTTTTTAAAGATGAAGATGATTTGGGTGTAGGAGAGCTGAGAGGCAGGAAGAAGGGAAAGGGCTTGGCCGAGAAGGGAAAGGTTTCCTAATACATCCATGAGACAGAGACACCTCTAAAGAATAGAGATTTATTGTTTTACTTGCAGAGGCTGGAAAGTCCAAGGCCAAGGGCCTACTTGTATCCTCTCTTAGCAGAAGGAAAGTTGACAGATCCAGAAGAGCAAGAAGGGAGCAGAATTCATTCTTCATCAGGAGATCACTCCTAGGCCACAGCATTAAGTCACTTACCTTCTGACCTTATTACCTCTTAAAGTTCCCTCCTCTCAACCGTGCATCAGGACTAAGTTCCCAACACAAGAGCTTTGTGAGAGGCTTTGAGCTACTTCCCTGTTGCCGTGATAAAAGCACACCTACAAAAACAACTTAAGGGAGAAAGGGCTTATTCAGCTCACAGTTCCAGGATGCACCCCCATCATTATAAGGAGTTGAGGTCATCAGAACTGGGAAACATCAGGTCACATTAAGTTGACAGGAGAAGAGAACAATGCATGCACGTACAATGCTATTCAGCTTATCCTTTCTAGTCTCATACAGTCCAGGTCCCCCTTCCCAAGGAACGGTTTTATCCTCCAGTGGGTGAGTCCTCCTGCCCCAATCAATGTAACCAAGATAATCCTCCACAGGCATGTCCAGGAGAAGGTAGGCTTTGCCAAATTGTCAATTAGCATTAACCACCACAGACAGACACATTCTATCCACCTCAGATGCTGAGACCTGGATTAGGATAATGAGACTGCAAAGGAGAAAAGGCTCCAGAATTGTTCTAAAGAACCACTAGAACCCAGAGATTGGCCAGGTACTGAAGTCTAGTACCTCTCTAAAGAGGTCAGAGAGCAGACAGTTCAGTAGGTTGACTTACCATTCACAACAATGAAAAGCAAGTTTTTGTAGGTAAGAGCCTCATTTGAAAAAACACCTAGTAAAAGACTCCTCTTGATAGCAAGTGACACTTGATATTCTCTCCAAAGTCCAGAATTGATTCGGGGTATCAAGGTTCTGAATGTGTTTGGGTCATTTTGACACTCGGATAAAATTCTCTCAAGAGAAAAAAAATTCTCTTGGTTGGTGGTGCTCCAGCTGTGGCGCATCATCCCGAGACTTCTGAAGATACAATATGTGAGGTTCAGAATGCTGGGTATAAGTTCCCCTATTCCGGCTGAGAACTCTTGGCCAGAGGTTTCCAACTTTTCTAATGCTATGACACTTCAATACAGCTCCTCATGTTGTGGTGACCCCAACCATAAAATTATTTTTGCTGCTGTTTCATACCTGTAATTTTGCCACTATTATGAACTGTAATATAAATATCTTTGTTTTCCCATGGTCTTAGGCAACCCCTGTAAAAGGATCATTCAGCACCCCCCAGGGGTCTCGACCCACATGTTGAAAAGCACTTTTCTGGATCCTACCACTTCTTGGGCAGGACAATAGCTCTATATAAGCTGAAGAGCCCATGTTTTACCAAGACTCAACTTTGTTTCTGAGTGTTAGGGATAGAGATCTACATCAGGATCCTTGAAGGAGTGACTTTCCTATGAAAGCATGTGCTGGTCTATACTGGCTATAGTTTCCTTCAGACTCAGCCCAGAGGAGGTCAGTTCCCCTGAGCCTGAGTACCCCTACATGTACCCCACAACCAGCCTTGATGTTTGTCCTCTGTTCTCTCATATACTGATTCTACTGAACACGATGCATTGGAGGTTGGTCTAAGCACTGAGTTGGGTTCTGCTGCCTGAGGACTGTACTCTGGGAGGTGACTGAGGCAAGAGGTCCTCTTCCGTGGAACTTATTTTCTCTCCCTGTATTCCAGCCTCTGGGTGGTGGAAAGGATCCCCCAAGCATCTTTCCTTAGAGGCCAGTCTGCATTTCTAACCAGGCTTTCCTCCTGGGTGAGAGCAGGAGAGGAGCTGTCAGGAACTGACATTCAGGCTGTTCCAGGGAAGAGGATCTGAAAGCCAGTCAAGTCTTGCCTGGGTCAAACTTCCTACATTTTTTTCCCTGTAACCTTGGACAATCTGCCTCACCTCTGGACCTGAATTTCCTCATCAGCGCAACAAAGAAAGGCACTGTGTCTGAGCCCATCCCAATCCCCATCCATGTGTGTTCCTTCCCTACAATTCTAGCTCTTGGACCAGAGATGTAGTTGGCCTGTAAGGACTACACACTGGGATTGGAGTAGCCCTGACCTCTAGCGCACATAAGAAAGACACCTTTCCTACTTATCCGGGAGTTCCCCTTCCACAACCACAACTATGAGAAAAGGCTGCTGTATTAGCTCTTAGTATGTTAGCATGGAGAAGGTATGTCCCTGAGATTATTTCATTGTGCCCTCCCGCTCTGTGGCTACTTAAAGACAAATTTAAATGAATTCAAATGAACTCACATTAGAAATTCAGCTCACTAGCCATGTTTTGCACATTCAGTAGATGTCTGCCCACCGCACTGCACTGAAGGTCTTTGTCTCGAAGACCTCCCTTACCAAGGAAAGTGGGGCTTTGAAATAGTTGGATGATAATGGTTGGGGACACCTTGGTCCTTGTGTTGCTCATTACATCTCAGATGGGAGGGAGCTGACATCTCTCAATTAATTATAGATACAGTGACCTTCAGATTCACTTAATGATTGCCCAGGCTATATGGGTGGGTGAGCAGCAAGCCAAAAGACAGCCTCTGG
Source organism: Mus caroli (assembly GCF_978045245.1). Lineage (NCBI taxonomy): Eukaryota > Metazoa > Chordata > Mammalia > Rodentia > Muridae > Mus > Mus caroli. The sequence goes on along the minus strand of NW_028227266.1, from coordinate 34,342,936 downwards.
TTCCCCCTGACTGCTCACAGAATCTTAGAGCCTCCCTACCAGGTCCTTTAAGCCAAGAGTTAGGCCTCCAGATCTCCTTCTGAGCCCCCATTTTCCTGGACATCCACAGCTTTGTAGGGGGCAAGCTCTAGCCTTTGTCTTCCTTGGAGTCCTAAGCTGCCTGCCAAAGCTCTGCTGGGAGGCTGGGAGTGCGGTGTACTGGTGAAGTCATTCTGCTTTACCACCCTTCCCTGACCAAGCAGAGGCAAAAGAGGCATTGCCTATGGCTTTGACAGGGTAACAAGTGTCCCCGGACAGTTCTCTGGAGCTGGTACACAGCCCTGGGCTTTGGTGGTAGCTATCTGTTCCAAGATCCAGAGAGACTCCTGGAAAGGGGTCCTGGTGACCTCAGCATAGGTCATCTCCACTCTTACTGTACCAGCCCTTCACACAGAAGTGGGGTTTGCCAACTGAAGGTCCACCTCCCTCCTTTTCTCCCCACCCCTTTCTTCTTCCATCTCTTCCTCCTCCTGTTCCTCTTCTTTTTCCTTTTTTCTCTTTCCTTTCTTCTTTTTCTGGGTGGCTGTCTACTGCCCCTGCCCCATACCCCAAGTCCAGTTTCAGGCGATGACTTGGTGTGTATTTTTGCTCAACGGATCAGGCTGGTTCCTCTGAGACTTTCTAGGGACTGATGGAACAGTTCTATACCAGTGTGGACAGCCTCCAGTGTGTTCTGCAGACACCGGAGAACTGCTGGCAGGGTTTAACCCAGGTTTCCCCAAGCTTTGTTTTCACGTTCACCCTTGTCTAGCTGTCCCTGCCAGCCCCCGCCCCTCACACTCACTAGGACAAATCAAATTTACCGTCCAATTAAATTAGGAGGTCAAATCAGTGGTTGCAAAAGAAAGCAACGTGTCAGGCTCAAAATACAGGCCAGTGGTAGAAAATTTGTAGGAAGTATAAAAGCCTGAGTCTGGTTTCCTGCACCTTGAGAGACACAGTGCAGGGGGGGAAGAAAGGAAAAAATTAAAAGAGGAATGGAAGAAAAAGACTCCTCAAAAAAAAAAAAAAAGCTTATTTTATTTCTCAACAGCAATGTGGGGCTCCTGGTCTCTTTAAGACTTTTTTTTATAGTATTGGGACCGGAGAGAAGACTTAGTGGATAAGAGCATCTACTGCTCTTTCAGAGTACCCAGGTTCAATTCCCAGCACCCACATAGTGTCTCACAACTATCTATGATTCCAGTTACACAGTTACAGGGCATCCAATGTCCCTTTCTGATTCTGCAGGCATTTGGCATGAATGTGGTACATAGACATATAGGCAGGTGAAACACCCATATACACAAAATAATAAAATAAACAGAATGAAAAGAGATTATTCCATGGTCTCTCCTGGAAGAGGCTCTTACAGCCTGGAAGAACAGAAGCAGCATCATTGGTGATGCTTTACACTTTTGGCCCCTTCCCTGTTTCCTGATGGAAACGGCCGCCCAGCCCCAGCCGTGGGCACCAAATTCTTCCACCCCACATCTTCACAGTTTCTCTTCCAGAGTCTCCTCTTGAACACTCCCCACTTCCTTTCTGTTCCTCCTGCTGTGTAGGCATTTCCCCAGGAGCTAGCCTAGATTAGTTTGAGCCAAGGGTCAGAGAAGACTGTGTGTTTGGGAGGCGGTGGGCTCGGCTGGGGGGCTGGGGGGGTCTCAAGCAGCCTTGTGGCTGCTCTGCGGGGTCTGGCAGAGCCCCAGCCTCTGGCTGTGACATACAGCCTCCTTCATGAAACCAGACAGAATTAAGCCTTTTGTTTCCTGTTTGCTAGGCCAGCTTAAAGAAAACACAGAGGGTCCATGGGGCTGGGGCTCCCAACAAGACGGCCTTTGTATTCATTTAATTAATCAGTTAGCCCAGGGAAAAGAGAGGAGGGAAGTTCATGTTATAAATACATGTTTTTCTTTGGCTTTTTTCCCCCCAAAAGACAGAGTCTGAATGGCATCCCCCTGAGAGCTCTCCCTCATCTCACTCTAGATGTGCTGGAGGCTGGGGCTAGCCCAGCTGCAGCTGTGACCCTTCTTGCCCTCCACTCCCTCTAGAGGCATTAACTGTGGTATCCGTGGGTCCTGGGGAAATGTTAGATGCAGCGGGGCAAGGTGGCTGCTGGTCTCTGGGTTCCTTCCACCCTTTCTCATTCCTTTCGGAGCCTGTGCCCCCTGTAACCTCCTTGGATGAGGTACCTCCACTGCCACATAGAAGAGGACATGTTGTCTCTTTAGAGCACAGAGCCATCTTCAGGTGAACCACAGAGGGAGAAGCCCAAATTGCAGCTCAGAGCCGTCCTTACCACCCACACTCCCTGGAGCTAGCTAGAGGAGACAGACAGCATGCTCAGTCACCTCCAGGGGACACTATGGCTATCTGTAACTGTGTTCTGTCCAGCTACAGGCTGGAGTGGAGGTGCAGGCTAAAGGAGAAATTAGAGAGCCCTGTGAGGGCTGTGGGGAGGGTGAGTTTGTGGGATGGGGCAGCAGGACCTCTAGGGCAGACACACTCATGCCCACTTCCATGGAGATCTTTGGAAAGCGCTTCCCTGGATGGTGTTATTTAAATAATAATTAAAAAAATGTTTTAAAACATTGAGTTTTAGAAAACCCTTTTGGAAATGAGTGAATTCATTTCTCATACTCCTGCCCCCTCCTCACTCTCAGCTGCCAGGTGTTTGGGGAGTTAAAAATCTCTTTTATTATGAAGTAAAATATTTGAAGTCTGTAAATATATGGCCCTTGTAATGAAATTTCACTGTGGTAAATTTTTCCTTCTGTGATCTTCATTTTCAGTCCTAGCTGAAATGCCCTGGTCTCTGGTAACCATGACTCCGGCCCCGTGAATATATTGTCCAGAAACCCCCCCTGACCTGGATAAGACAGGGAGGGCCTGGGCCTTGAACCTCACCTCTATCCTCTAGACTCAACTTTTTTCATGAGACCCTCAGGTCAACTGCAGGGAAATGGGAGCATCACAGGGGTCAGGCAATGGGCAGAACTTGTAGAATATTCTGTCAGGACTACACAGCTAAACGTTCACCTTTCTTCCTTAAGGAAACACTTTCTTTCTCAGTCACTGAAAAAGGTCCATGTTTTCAAACTATAACCCCAGTTGTTCTTCCCTTCCCTCTAGGGGTCCTTGAAAGCATGGTTAAGCTAGGTCTATGCTTTCAATTCCAGTACTTGGAAGGCAGAGGCAGGATATCGATGCAAATTCAGGGGCTGCCTGGTCCATCTAAGATCCAGGCCAGCTTGGGTTACAGATAAAGTAATAGTAAATGCAGGCTGAGTCTTTCTGCCAGGCCTGCCTTGGGTCATCAAACTGTTCCACTCCACATGTGTGCTATGAGACTGAGTCATGTATACCCACCCATGGCTATTCAGTCTCCCAAAGCAATGAATAAAATCCAGGACTGTGGAGATTGTGACTTCTCCAGAGGGATATTGAACCAATCCTTTCTAACCAAGTTGCATTTGCTCAAGCTGGGGTTTCCCTTGAACATTTGAGTTTTTCCCTCTTCCCAGGGGACTGGGGTCAGGGTTGAGGGAGTCCTAGGTTCTGGGAGGTGGGGAGGGGAAACAATCAATACTACCTTTTGCTTAGAGCCTCTGTGACTGTCTTTGCCCGAGGTCCACAGAGCAAGGAGAAAAATCGGCTAGTGGAGAATTCAGTTTTCTCTTTAGAGTCCCTCGAAACCTAGACACAATCATCTGGGAGCCAGGGATAAGGACAAAGGCTAGTCCTTTCTGAAAAGGGTACGTGTGGCTTATGGCAGGATGACCAAGGGGTAGGTATGCTTTATTTGGGGAGTTAGAACTTCAGGGAAGAGGAGATCACTAAAGCAGTGTTTCTTGATGTTAACATACGAGTGAGTCACATGTTAAAAGTGTAATGAATGTTAAAGTGGCAGGTCCGAGGGGCACAGAAATTGTGGTTGCAAGATCCGATGCTGGATCACACTGTGAATCCTCCAGGTGCCTAGCACACATGGTTACGAATCCCTCAAAGGTGGGTGCTGCTCCTTTGTGCTTGCCTATCCTCTAAACTCAACATAACGTCAGGTGCAGACACTGTTGATTGCATGTTGGTCACCCATTCACCAAAAGAAGCAGGTCAGAGGATACCAGGGCATACTTAAGTTGTGTTAAGTTTTGAAGTCTGAATTTTTGACTTTTTAAAAAAATGGTGCTATGCCTAGGACATGTGCTGGACTACCAAGTTCCACCCTCAGCCCCACTTCCTTTAAAAGACAGTTATGTATTTGTATGTTTGTGTTTAGGTATGTGTGTGGTTGGAATGTTGGTTTCTTAAAAACAAATCAAAACAAAACAAAAACAAAAACAAAACCCCACAGGGCTATTATAAGAATATGGTTTTGTTTAAATCCCAGGTGTGGGATATGGGGCTGCTTCAGATTGTCCACAGCAGCTGACAATTTGCCCCATATGCCCTGCTTTAGCAGGGATGTGATTTTGCCAGCTGCAGATAGTTTCTGCGATTGTGTGACATTTGGCATTCTGGGGACTTTTCAGAAGAAGCATTTTTAAAATGCTAGGGTCCCGAGAAACATGGTGGGTCGTTGGTTGGCAGTTGTTGGTAGGTTGGTTGGCTATTGTTGGTTGGCTGGTTGTTGTTTCTTTGGTTGTTGCTTGCTTTTGGGTGCAGTTTGTTAAGCGATTGTACACAAAGAAGAAACAAGAAAAAGAAGCAATTAGATATCCAGATGACAAAGATCAGACCTGCCCCAAGGATCTTGATGCCCCCTCATCAGCAGGAAGTACACGAATAATGCGGTTGCCCCCTTTCCTTTCCTCTCTTACCTAGTGTTAGGGTTAGAAGGGTGGAAGAAAGAGGAAGTATGGAAGAAAGAGCCTACAAGGTATCGAACTTCGGCAACATTTGTGAGTGCTTCTGTGCTAGATGCTTCACATATGTGAAGCTCAGGGAACAGTTTACAGGAGTCAGTTCTCTCCTTCCACCATGTGGGTTCCTCAGGACAACCTCAGGACATCAGACTTTGTGCCTTTCTTATCTGCTGAGACATCTCACAGCCAAAGACTTTGATTCTTCTGTGACAGGGTCTCACTTATTGCAGGTGTTCACCATTGTCTTTGGGTTTCTATAGTTGTGATGAAACACCGTGACCAAAAGTAACTTGAAGAGGAAAGGGTTTATTTCACTTATATTTCCATATCACAGTTCATCATTGAAGGCAGGCAGAGTGGGAACTCAAAACAGGGCAGAAACGTGGAGCTGATACAGAGATCATGGAGGAGTGCCACTTACTGGCTTGCTTCCATGGACTCCATAGGCCCCGTCCCCTCTCTCTCTCCCCCCCATCCTGTCTTCTTTCCTTCTTTTCTAAGTTATTTATTTACTTTATATCCCTATCACAGCTTCCCCTCCCTCCTTTCCTCTCAGTCCATCCCTGTCCCCTCCCCTCCCCTAATCTCCACCCCTCTTCCTCTTCTCAGAAAAAGGTAGTCTCCCATGGATATCAACCAGCCTTGGCATATCAAGTTGCATTAAGACTAGGCACATCTTCTCCTGTTGAGGCTAGACAAGGCAGCCCAGTTAGGGGAAAGGGATCCAAAGGCAGTCAATGTAGTCAGAGACAGCCCCGCTCCTGCTTTAGGAGTACCCCGTGAAGACCAGCTGCACGACTGTCACATATGTGCAGAGGGCCTAGGACCATCCTTAGGAACATGCACTCTGGTTGGCAGTTCAGTCTCTTTGAGCCTCTGTGGCTCCAGGTTAGTGATTCTGTAGGTTTTCCTGGGGTGTTTTTGACCCCTCTGGCTCCTTCAATCCTTTCTCCCCGTCTTCCGCAGGATGCCCCAAGCTCAGTTAATGTTTGACTGTGGATCTCTGCATCTGTTCCCGTTAGTTGCTAGGGGAAGCTTCTCTGATGACAGTTATGCTCGGTTCCTATCTGAATAGCAGAGTATTATTAACAGTGTCAGGGGTGGGCTCCTTCTCCTGGCATGAGTCTCAAGCTGAGCCAGTCACTGGTTGGCCTTTCCCTCAATTTCTGCTCCCTCTTTTACCCTGTACATCTTGTACGCAGGACAAATTGTGGAACAAAGGTTTTGTGGCTGGGTTGGTGTCCCAGTCCCTCCATTGGAAGTCTTGCCTGGTTATAGGAGATGGCCAGTTCAGGCTCCTTATCTCTCATTGCTAGGACTCTTAACTAGGGTTACCATCATAGATTCCTGGAAGTTTCCACCCGCCTAGGTTTCTAGCTTGTCCTAGCGATGCCCTCTCTCTAATCCAGTTGTCTCTCCTAGTACTCTCTTCCTCCATCCTCCCCTTACTTCATCCCTCCTGTTCCCATCCCCACCCCCAGTCCCTTCCCTCCATTCACCGGCCCCCATGTCTAATCTATTTCCACTTCTTAGTGAGATTCAAGATTGTTTTTATATAGCTTCTTTGGGTCAGCTTGCTTTCCTATAGATACTAGGACCAGCAGTCCAGTGGTGGTCTCATCCACAATGGCCTGGACTCTTCTCCATCAATTATTAATTAAGAAAATGCCCTATAGGCTTGCCTACCACCTTATGGAGCAGTTTCTTAGTTGAAGTTCCCTCTTCTCAGATGACTCTAGTTTGTGCTAAATTGACATAAAAACTAGACAGGAGAACAGGCACCATGGCTGAAGCTGCCATTTGTGTTTGCACTATGCTTTTACCTGTTATTCCTTTTAGATGTTGTCGGCACATAGCAAGGATGTTAGGGGCATATAGTCCCTCCTGAAGAAGGTTGGGAGGGATGTTCCTGAATGTCCAATATAAACCAGGCTCCTGGTACATATTTCCCTCTCCACTGTTGTTTTTGTACATCTGGCCTTCAAGTATTAGGCAGTCAGGCAGGCGGCTTCTTGATGGACAGCAGAGAGAGAGAGAGAAAGAGAGAGAGAGAGAGAGAGAGAGAGAGAGATTGCTCGCTTTAGTCATACTATTATACACTGTGACTTCTGTTTCTGAATCTAGACTTACAACTCTATATTTTATCACAGACAAGTAATAATAAATCCCAAAGTGATCACGACTCTTGCTTGGGGAGGGAGAGTGGATGGGCTCTGCACTGAGTTATGCTTCTCTGATCCTTATATACTTTACATCTCTAAACAATCCCTATTTTAAATCTGGGACTCTCACCTCCTTTTTCCACCCATGGGTTGTCCTGACATATGGGCCACCACTCAATGCTAGCCTCCCTTTACTCGATGCAATTAAATCATCACAAATTCATTAGATACTCAATATGTTCAAGACACTTACGGAAGAAAAATACAATTGAAACCTAGCCCCTAACTTTCATCTATGAAAGCTGTCTCCTCTAATTGGGGGAGCAGTTTGTGAAAAGTAATAATATAAAGTTAAATAATAATGAAGATTATAATGCAGGAGATGTCACACAGAGGAACAAAATTAATTAATTACTGAGTGAGTGCCACAGATTCCGTGTGTTGAGGGAATTCCAGAAAGGAAGATGCTCTGTGCTAGGGAAATGTAACATGACTAGAGTGCAGGGAAGGGCTTGACAAGGATGGTTGGAGTGTGCTGAAGTGGGCGGAGTACATGTTAGCCTGGCACATACTTACGAACCATGTACTGTGTTCCAGACAGACCACCATACCCCGAAACAAACAGAGATGAACAAGGCAAAGTCTCAAGGGCTGGGGAGCTGTAAGCCTAAAAACCCAAGTTTGGGTCCCACGATGGCTTGAATGTGAATTGTCCCCCATAGGCACATGTATTTGAATACTTGGTCCCCCGCTGGTGGAGCTGTTTGTGGAGGGTATGGAATCTTTAGGAGGTATAGCCTTGCTAGAGGAAGTACAGCACTGGGATAGACTTCTTCGAGAGAGTTCGTAGCCTCTCACAACGTCTGATTCATGCTCTCTGCTTTGTGTTTGCTGTTGAGATGCAATCTCTCAGCTTCCTCTCCTGGCTTCCTGCTGCTGTACCTCCCTTGCCATTATAGACTTTTCCTTTGGAACCATAGGCCAAAATAAGTTATCTTTGGTCATGGTGTTTCATCATAGCAACAGAAAATAACCAATACAGAATTCAAGGACCTATGCAAAGTTAGATGTGGAAGCCTCCCTCCATTGGTAATCCCATTGCTCCTACTGTGAGGGGAGGCAGAGGCAGGATTAGCCTGGAGTAAGAAGTGAAGAACAAGAGACCCTGTCTCATATAAGGTGGAAGAAGGTAAGGACTGACAGATGAGGCTGTCCTCTGACCTTCTGTGTTTCTCTGGAACCTTCTTGTTAAGAATGAAGGATCCCTGTCTCACTCAGACCTGCCACTTTAGAATCATTCCCACTTCAACAGGTGACTCATTTGTCTGTTAACATCAAGAAATGCCACTTTGATGGGCTCCTCTTCATGGGCGATTCAGCTCTTCAAAACACTGGAGTGGTGGGGGTCATCAGCCAGCTTTCAGGTGGTCAAAAGAGAAAGAGATATAAGGATGGAGTTATGAGTACAAGTCACTCTTTCAACAGCTTATTTGTGAAAGATAAAAAAGGAGATAAGAGGGATCTAAATATAAAAGGCTAGATTTTTAAAATTAAGTAAGTCTATATGTTCCTCTTAGCATTGACAAGTGCTTAAAGTCCATTCTCTAATCTAAGTAGCTAAGAGAGTCCAGGCAGAGACTATTACATATGCTTTACAGATAAAGAAAAAGTCAAGGGGTGTCAGAAGTGGGGTTCTGCCTTCTGAGTTAATGTTGCTTCCATTTCACTATAATCCATGTGGGTTTGGGAGAAAATATGCTGTAGATCAAGGCAGGTAGCCTGAGTAAAGTGCTGAACACATGCACACACAAATATGCACACGCACAGACGTGTACACATACACATGTGCACACACATGCACACACTCAAGTGTGCACACACACATGTACACAAGCACACCCTCAGTGTCATGCATCCACATGCACACCCACATGTGCACGAGCTCACGTATACACACACACACACACACACACACACACACACACACAGGACTGATGAGTGCCATAAGCTAGAGGGGCAGAGTCCAGGTGTTGGCCTTGAGAAGGAGAAGGGAAGAAAAGTTAAAGATGCAGCATGTTGAGGAAGAGAGAAAAAAATAAAAAACAGGAAAAGTTAAATGACCCAGAACCATTAAACACCCAAACACTCAGCTGATCCATTCAAAGAACATTTGCAGGCAGCATGCCAAACAGTGGTGAGTGGAAATGGGCAAGTGGACAAGAGGACAAGTGGTCTCTAGGTCCTTATAGTGTTACACAAAAGACATAGGTTAACATGGTGGCTCACAACCATCCTTAACAAGATCTGACTCCCTCTTCTGGTATGTCTGAAGACAGCTACAGTGTACTTACTTATAATAAATAAATAAATAAATAAATCTTTAAAAAAAAAAGACATAGGTTAGAGTTGGCTTTGTTGTAAAATGGCTAGGAAGCAAAGGGGTCCCTCCCCTAAGTCCCTGAAATTAGAAAGTGGGAGGGAGTTGCATCCCTTGCAGCCCTCAGGACCCACACTAGTGCTTTTCTTTATCCTTCCTTTCATCTCTATTTAGTCTCTGCTGAAATTCTGGGCTGCCCAGGCTTTTATTTTAGCCCTGGCCCCTGGTGTGTTTGTGTGTCTCAGTAGCTACTCAGACTCAGAGGGGAGTCTAGTGGCAATACTGACTGCTATGTCAGTTGAAGCAAGACCAGGTGTAATGGCATAAGAGAGGGCCCTGGATAGGGAAACAGAGGCAGCAGAGTGAAGCTCTGTACTGAACATCTACCAATCCCTAACGAAGGCGTGGAGGGGTGGCTTCTGTTAGAGCCAGCCCTTTCCTCTGAATCCTTTGATCTGGGAGTCCTGGAGGGTCCATCCCAGAATCCCCGAGGAACTTCTGAGTAACTTACTGGAAGTCTTGAATTTTACTCCTTTGTGTCAGAGGTGATCTGGCTAAAACCAAAGCCACAGGGATGGAATTCCAGGAATCTGCCCTCCTTGCTTTGGGAGGTCATCTCGCCCTTAGGGAAGGAGCCCACACTGTTCTTGCTCTAAGGCCAAAGTTTGCATTCAAGGCACAGGAAGGCAGGAACTCCTCTCTGTCTCCTCTTCTCTGTCTGCACCAGAAAGAGCTCAAAGCTACATTGCAGAGATGGCATGTTGCCACAGCCACGCTGCCACCAGCGGGAAGATGAACAGCCTGGGTTCCGAGGAGTCGTCACACAGAGTTTTCAGTCTCTAGCAAAGGCTGTGTTCCACCTAGGATGGTCACCTTCTCTTCTTTGTTTGAAATGAAGGGATTTCCTAGGACAGGAGAGTTTAATGGTAAAACCTAGAAAGTCCCAGGCAAACCAAGATGAGTTGGTCACCCTATTCCCTTCTTAGGAAAGGGCAGAGTTCATAATCTGAGACTTCTCTAGGCGCAGCCTGGATTTTCTTCTGGATATTCAGGTAAAAGAATACTCATGAGTGTGTGGCCACCATGTTGCAGAGAAGTAGTCTTGGTCTACAGACCGGAATAAACTTCCTACTAACTTTGAGGGTAAACAAGTGTGAACCGCTCACTTTGTGTTTATGAGTCCAGTTTCCTTAACCTGTAAGACAGGGATTATGATATGAACTTCAGAAGTCATGGTAAGAAATGAAGGAGACAGTGCCCATCAGCCAGGGGCCTGACCCAACCCATCAGCTCTGCTGACTCCTCCCATCCCTTCTCTCTTTGGGTCTGGGGCAATAGCCATTCTGTTTTGTTGAGTTGTTTTGTTTTGTTTCATGGTCTGATCATTTGTTTGTTAATCTTTAACTCAGTTTTGACTTGACTCAGAAGTAGAACCTTAGTGAGGGCGACCTATACATCTTGGCAGTTTGTCCTTGGCCTTTTTGGGGTGCAGGAGGGAGGGAGCTTCCTTCATTTTCTTGGCCAAAAGTTTAGCATATTCTGCAGTAGCCTCCTCCTTGTTTTTCTTGGTGATTGGTTTCTTCAGAGTGATACATCAATGTTTGTGTTGCTGGATGCATGGAGTGACAAGACACTGGCTCTTGGGGTATTTCTGGTCTGTTACCTTCTTTGTTTAAAGATTTTCTGAAAAACAAAACAAAACAAAACAAAACAAAACAAAACCATGTTTTCTGACATACTGGAAGACACCATCTTCTTTAAAGAGATTGAAAAGTCTTTGAGTTTTGCATACCTCAGCATAATAGTATCTGTCAGTTTAGGAATACCCCCTCTCTCTCTCTCTCCAATAACCAAGTTGTGGTTTTGTTTTGTTTTGTTTTGTTTTTATTTTTTTCTGAGACAGGGTTTCTCTGTGTAGCCCTGGCTGTCCTGGAACTCACTCTGTAGACAAGGCTGGCCTCCAACTCAGAAATTCACCTGCCTCTGCCTCCCAAGTGCTGGGATTAAAGGTGTGAGACATCACGCCCGGCCTTGTTTTGTTTTTAAGATTTCATTTATTTATTTTATGTATATAAGTACACTGTATCTGTCTTCAGACATACCAGATGAGAGTATCAGATCCCATTACAGATGGTTGTGAGCCATCATGTAGTTGCTGGGAATTGAACTTAGGGTCTCTGGAAAAGCAATCTTAACCACTGAGCCTCCAGCCCGCCAACCAATATAGATTGCCACAATATATTGTGGATACAATATATTCCTGAACAAAGTGGCACTTTTTCTGTCCGGGTCTTCTTGGTCTATAACAAGAATGCCCCTTACTCAACAGCACCCACACCCTGCTGTAGGCAAAGATACCTTATTTCATGAGAAAACCTTGCTTGCTATTCCCACTACTGATTCAACCACCTCTTCACCCAGAACATCAGCAAATACATCTATGGCCATGCACTTCTCAGAGAAAGCAGGATACTTCATTCATTGTCTACTTCTATGAGTTTCTGACATCCAGTAGCTGGGAAGATAATAGTATAGGATATATTCAGCTTCATCTTGACAAGGCTGATAGCTAGGAAGAAGTAAGAGAGAGAGAGAGAGAGAGAGAGAGAGACAGAGAGACAGAAAGAGAGAGAGAGAGAGAGACAGAGATGATTCCCATTCTTTATGGAGAAAGTACAGGAAGAGTTTACTCTGGGTCAAAGTGATAGAATCAGAGGCAAGCAATAGAGTCTTATCTAGATCTTAGCTGTATCTCCCAATTTTGAAGTGGCCAGGCTTTTGGCATCTAACATGTTCCCTACTTAAGAAAGAAGGAGCCAGTTTTATTTATTTCTTCACTCAATCAGCAAATATCTGATGGATACCTACTATGTCTCAAACATCGTTACAGGTCCTGTGATTATAATGGTCAACAAAAATGCAAGTATTCAGCCCACATGAAACTTATGTTCTGGCAGGAGAGCTACAGTGCACCTATGCCATATAAGGTCAAGCAGAAATCATTGCTTACATGGGTTAAGGTGGCAGAGAGTGGCTAACAAGGCATTATTCTGCAGGAGGTATAGCAAGGCCTGTCTGTAAGACCAATGTAGAGCTAGACCCAGGAAGAAAATAGCCACAGAACTAGAGTGGTCACTTCCACTATAGTTTAGAAGCTGACCTGTGAAGTAAGCTGCTAAAGAGATAGTCAGTCCCTGACTGGAGCTGAAGGAGTAGATGGGAATGCAGCTGTTTCCATCAGCTGTCCTTCCCCTGTGCTGGCTCCTCTGCTGGTCTGAGCTTTGTGGAAGAGGAAGGGGGAAGTCAAGCTAGAGTCCATTCTGGAGGTCAGGTTGCAGGAGAACATGGCGTGCGTGAGTTGGAGACACTCTCTACCTGTGGGGACAAGTCACAGTGCATTTTGTTTCCTTTATGGCTCTATTTCATTGGTATCACCTTTTCCTTTAAGAAAAAAATCCAGGCCTGTTTGCATTGCATGCTAAATGATTTATGAGCGTTATTCTTCTCCATTCGTCCTACCTGTAGGAGCTCTAGCCCTCGCGATCCTATTCATGTTGATTAAGTACATTTGAAAGCAAGAAGAGACTGAAATCACTTCACAATACAGATTCAGCTTCCCCAGGCTCAGGGGAATTCCGTCTCCCCTTTGAAAGAGCTCCTTTGCAGAGACTGAGCAGAAAGCCCATCAGGACTGGGAACCGGAAGCCCAGGGGTGCATTCTCTTTGGAGCTGGTCATGGATTTGAGATCCTGGCATTTCTTCGCAGGGGTGCCCTTAGGAGTCACCCTATGGTTCTTTGGTCTCTCACCTCCTTCTGTACAGCTCCCTTCAGGTAAAACTGGTGGTGATTCTGGAAGGACAACATTGGTCAGAAGCATAGGAGGGTGTTTCTAGAGGAGCTTAACATTTTTAGGTATCCAATGGGGTGGGAAGACAGAGGGAGAACACCATCTTTGTATATTCCTGGGCTGATGAATTGTGTGCATGTGTGTGTGTGTGTGTGTGTAGAGGAACGATGGTCCAGAGAACAAGTTCTCAAATTGAAGGTCTTCTTGTTAGGTTCTGTATTTGTGTCAGGCTCTGGGGCCTTCCCAGTTTCTACCCCATCCTTGTCTGTTTCTGTGTGATGGAGAACTTAAAGTAGATGGTTAATTAGATGGTTAATTAATGATCTAAACATGAAGAAGTTCGGCATACATTGACACAGGATCTAGACTTCAATGACTTCTTTTGACTTCATGTTAGCTTGGAAATCAGACTTGAGTAGATTCTGTTTCTTCTCCAGTATTGTCTCTTGCTTTCATCAGCCTGGCACAGGGCTCCCTTCCCCAGAACCTCAAGTCAAAAGTGAAACAAAACAGTGATCCCTGAACTCATAGTCTAACTGTGAATACATGGGACTTGTCCTGTCCTCTGCGTTTATACCCTTCTGAGCTGCCTTCCTCACCCAATCTTCAAGTCTAGGCTCTAACAGTTTTATTCTTTCCTGTCTTCAAGAAGCCATCATGCTTTGTGGCCCTGTGTGCTGAGTCCTGACACTCCTCGCTGGCTATCCTCCTGTCCTTTTCAGGACATCTTGGGGCTCCCACCTGCAGCAGATGCTAGACGATCTGGCTCTGGTCTTCTCCTCACTCTCATCTGTTCGGCAACTTTGAAAAAGCCACCTCATGTCTGTGCTTCTCAGTTTTCTCATCTGCTAACCTAGAGTGAGAGCATTTGAAGAACAAACGAGACATTAGCTTTTATAAAATGCTTTGTAAACTGTGAATGGCTGCTGTCTCTTCAGAACAAGTTAAAATAAAATTTTTAGGAGCCAGGCATGGAAACACATGCCTTTAATCCCAGCACCTGGGAGGCAAAGGCAGGCAGAAGTCAGCCTTGCTTATAGATCAAGTACCAGGATAGCCAGGTCTACACAGAAAACCCACCACTAAAAAATCACCACCACCATCAATAATAATAATAATAATAATAATAGAACTAGTAGTAGTAATAGAGAATCCTTAATATGTAGCCATTTGGGCTGGGAAAGAGCTTAGTTGGTAAAATGTTAGCCACATAAGCTGGAGGACCAGAACCTGCACAAAATGTTGGATATCATGATGTGCTCCCTGGGGCTCACTTTCCAGCTATTCCTCCAACCAGCCTAGTTTACCTGACAAACTGAAGATCAATGAGAGACCCTGTCTCAAAAAATAAGTTAGACTGCACCTGAAGAATGATACCCAAGGTTGTCCTCTGGCTTCTGCATGCATGAGCACATACAAGTACATGCCCCCTGCCTATTCATATGCGTGCACATACACAAACATGTATACAAATACACCAACACCTACAAAATGTGAAAGAATGTAAAGTTCTAATGTCTGGCTAAATTCAGCTTTTATGAGATAGGGTACACCCTGAGGAAACATCCTGAAACTGTTTTGGGGGAAATAGAGACTAGTACCCTGGTGCCAAACAACCTTGCAGGAGTTAGAGGTCTGGGAAGTAACCACCCACCTCATGCCAGGCATCTTCCTGGCTCCTTCATGTCTACTGCTGTCTCCTTCACACCAATCTGGAAATGGTAGTACCCTTGTCTGAGCAGATGATGGGATGAGATGCAGAGGGGTTCCATTGCTGCAGAAGATCACCAAGCTAGTGGATTGGAAGGTGGTGAATCTAACCCAGGTCTGCTCAGCCCATGTTGTGCCATCCTGTGAGGACCTAGTGTCCAGGAGTAGCTGTGCTTGATCCCATTAGTGGCCCTGGTACAGAGCCACCCACCTCTTAGACCTGTCATGTGACGGCTCACTGTGTGTTTCTTTGGGACGTTCCCTTTCCAAGGCTCTTACTTTGGCTCTTCCTTCCTGGCTCTCTCCATTCAGCACACTTACTAGAGGGCTGCTCTAGAGCCCGAGTTATGTGCTTAGACAAACCAGCCAAAACTCAGCACTGTGGACTACAGCAGTCCTGAAAGGAGCTGTGAGCAAAAGGCACAGGGGTTCAGCCTGGGCTGAACATGCCTCCATGTGTGCTGAGCTGCCCTCTGAGGACAGACTCAGAGATCTTCCTTCTGCCCCTGGGACCGATAGTTAGTGTCCCTACTTTCCACAGTCCTGGATGGAGGGATATAGGAGTGTGGTCAGCCTCCAGCTCCATGACTACACTGGTCAGAGTCCTTCCATTCCCACCCCTTCCTCTGGCTATTCCTGGCTTCTCCCAACCCTGGTGTGGAGGGTCTGGTCCCACTCAAGCTTTTGCCTACTCTGGGAGCCCTCTCTCTGCCGAGCAGCTCAAAGGGTCTTTTGAGTGGGGGAAGAAGCAGCCTGTAGGCCTGGGAGGAGAGATAAAGGCGAGTGATCCCCAAGGGCCATGGGGTCAGGGGCTGTGTATCTGGTGACTTCTGAATACAAGCGCCAACAAAGAGAAATCTGTGGAGGGAGAGCCTCTGAGAAGGAAATAAAATCTCCATGAAAACAAACTTTTGTTGGAAGCCTTCTCCTCTTGTTTTGGCAGCCTGCTAGGTCCTGGGAGGGGAAGGTCGAATCTTCCGGAGGAGTCCAGAGGCCCCCAGATTGTCCAAATAATGGCTTGCTCTGAGAGGACTGTTTTCTTCCCTGCAGGAAGAAGGGCTTGGGAGTCAGTGCAAGAACTGCTGGTTTTCTAATCAAGGCTAGAATGAACAAGAAAGTGCTGGGGCCACAGAGTAAGCGCTTGCATTGTGAGTTAGGAGGCATAGCTGATACAGCACTGCATGTCGTGCACTAACCCCAGGATCCCTTCCAGCCTTGTTTTTCTCACCTATAAAATGTATATTACTTGCCCGGGTTCATTCAGAAAGAAATGCAGGACCAGTCCTGAGTGAGCACAGCTATGTCCCTGTATCTTGTAGACAGCTATGTCCCTGTATCTTGCATAGATGTGAAGGTCGTCCATCAGGGGAAGCTTGGATGTTGATTTCTTTTTCTTCTCTCCAGGGCTGGGTGGTCACAGATGACACGCAGCCATTTAGTTTCTGCATGTTGTTTGTTTGTTTGTTTTCAACTTCAAAGAAGCTGGCATGGTGAGAGAAAGGTCCTCACTCTGTCTCCGCAGCCAACTTCAGTGGGCCCCTGCATTGTCTCTCTCTAGGGTGATTTGGAGACTAGATGGATGCATTAAAGGAAGTTCTCCCCAGCTTCTGAGATGGTGTTAAATAAAAACCAAGGATGTTTTCTCCCCGGAGTTAGTGAAAGAATCAGAACTCATGTTGGGTCCAGGCCCCCAAAATGTTGCCTCTCTTTCTCTCTCTCACTCAGGAGGAAAATCCTCATTGTGGCTGTTGTCTCCAGGGAGTCCTGGGTGACCAGAAGGGATAGAGCTGGGACCAGAAACTGATCTGTGGTTTTGAGTCTGTCTGCTTCTATCATACTGTGTCACTGTGGGCAAGAACTATCCTTCTCTGATATCTATTTCTCTTGCCGTGAACACTGAAGAATGGGTCTCTCTGTAGAAGAGACAGAAGTAGGTATTAACCCGAGGCCAGTTTGCTGGGTGCAAGGGAGGAGCCTGAGCAGTTGCCCGGGGACAGCAAGGCTGGGAAACAAGCTTATCCATTCCTCCCTGGTCTCTCCTCCAACTCCTTTTGTTGCTGGCAGCCAGAGATGTTGTTTCTTTTCATCCAGATGAATTCTTAGAGACAGGCTTGTGTCCGCACTATTCTGGACATCCTTAAGAACTGAGCAGCACATGACTTTCTTTTTGACTCCCGTGGGACTGACTGGGGAAAGCCTGTCTTTGGAAGCTTGATTGAATCAGCGAAGACCCCCCACCTTCCCTCTGCTGTCTCTTCAGAGCTTGATTGGCTGGTCTGAGTTGTGGGCAACAGGGAAGCATTGCTAATAACTGAGGCATCCTCTACCTACCACATGGGGAGATCACATGGGGGTATGTTCAGGCTTGGCTGACTGGGATGTTTGAGAAGGAGGAAAGAATGGACTATGGGTTTTTTTTTCCTCTCCCCTCCAAACACACACACACACACATGCGTGCATACACACAAACACACGTTCACACACATACATATACATACACCCATTCACACATATACACAAGCATACATATACACATACACACATATACAGTACTCAGACTTGCACACATGCAAACAGACACACATACATACATATGGCTATACATATACACATATATGCATGGGCATGTACAATACACACACCTATATGTGTACACACATATATACATAATACACACATGCATATATATATATATACATATATCTGCCCACATAACACAATACACATATACACATATACACACATGCACACACACTCATAAATTACACACACTAGTGCCTAGATCCAGAGCAACACAAACACACATAGCCATAAAGTCATACATCAAAGGCACATGTATGCTTGCAACAGTGCACTGGCTACTGTTTTTTTGTTATTTTGTTTTTTTACTTGTTTTTTTTTTCTCTTCTTTTTTTTTCTCAGTGCTGGGTATCAATACACTGATCTCATACATGCAAAACTCAAGCTTCACCAATGAGCCTCATGCTACCAAACTCCAGAGAAGCATTTTCTAGAAACTTCTCAGCTCACTCTCCTATTTGCCTCTTCCCCAGCCTGGGACTACTTCTATCCCTCCCTCATCACCCTGGCTCATTTGTCAGCCTTGACACAAGTCAGATTTGCAGGACAGTGCTTATTCCATGCAGTTTGGATGTAGCAGGCAACAGAGAGGAACTTGGGAATGAGAGCCTGGGAGAGCTGGATTCGAGTCCTGAGTCTTCTACTGGTCCAGACACAGTGGTCAGCTACTGAACTCCTCTAAAGCCTTACTTAGCTATCAACTCAGACTACAAAGTCCTCCATGCAGGAATGTCACTGTCAGGAGTGTGCATAATATTAGCTATACACCACCTAGACCAGACGAAGTGCCAGCCAGCATTGACTGTCTCTGCACAGTTGCTGCCATGAATGTATTTCTGCTACATGATTCCATGTTGCAGTTTGAGCTAGAAGGAAGGCCCACCCTAGGGAAGAGTGGTCAACTTTGCCTCATTTAATTGTCATTGGTGAAGCTCTGTGCTCTCATCTCTGCAACAGCCTGCCTACCACTTTTTCACAAATAAGGAAGTAGATGCACAGAGAGGTTCAGTGATTTGTCAGAGTGCACCCAGCTATTAGGTGGCTAGGAACTGAATTCCCAGATCTGATTTTATGCATCAGTTCATGTGCTGGTCAGCTTTCTTCAGTATGAGAGTACCCGAGACAATCAACTTCAAGAATGCCTGTCGTGTTGCTCTTAGGCCTTTGGTGACAGCACATTGCATAGCAGCAAGGGTGTAAGCAAAACCACTCACCTCATGACTGTGAGATGGATGGCTCCTGAGGGATGACAACTTAGGTTGACAGATGATGCAAGAGTACATATATGAACATACATACACATAATAGAAAGTGTTGTGTGTGGCGGGGGGGGGGGGGGTAAAGATGAAATTAGTAGCCTAGTGTGTGCAAGGTCCTAAGTTTGATCCCTCTCATTGAAAAATAAAATATATAAACAAATAAATAAATTTAAAAGATAATATGCCTTTTAAACTACAATTTGACTTGCAGTTTTTATGTCGAGACACTGATGCTTGCATACTTGCATGCATGTGAAATGGCGTCTGTATAGGTATGTTCTTTGCAGCATTATCTGTGACAGCAAATGCTTGGAAAGAACTCAAGCATCCATTGATTGAGGACCAATTAGATCATGGACTGTCCTGACAAAAGAGTAGTATGTCTTGAAAATGAGGAAGCTCCTTGTATTGATATGGATAGATCTCAAAAATATATTCTGAGCAAAAGCAGACCCCACAAAACATGCTAAAGGGTGTGCACAGAACAGGGAAAATAAGAATCCGTATTTGTATGTGTTTGTTAATGAGAAATAGAAGTGGGAGGTAGGCATCACCATGTATACCATTTTATACTATGGAGTTTTGAACAACACAAACTCCCCTCATTACAAATTCCACAAAATACGCAGGGCTGAATTCTATTAGGAACTGCTGATTTTCAGTCTCTAGGCTCAAAACTATATAGTAGCTATGGAGATGTAGGGGATAGAGTCAAGGAATTCTTTGGGTAGGGAATGAAATCCCCCTGTGTTGGGTATGGGGGCGAGAGAGCATGGAGTTATAGATGAGTCCCAAAGGCAGCCCCAGTCTGAGATGGGAAGACAGGAAAGATGCCTATTGGAGACAGGGGCACCTTTCTGTCACCTGGGCAGTCACCTCTGGAGAATCACAAGCTCTGGCTTTTTTTCCCCAGTCATTCCAGAACTGGTCTTGACCACACCCCATTTCTCTACCCACAGAGACAGTGTTTCTGCAGAGGGGATGTTCCTCCAAAGTTTGTTCTGCTGGACTCTGCACCACTGAAGGCTCTAGGCTCCAGCTTGCTAGTGAAGTTCCCGCATTCCAGAATAGCCTCTCAGATCTATGTCCCAAGGAGGTGTGTTGACTTCCAGGTGGGATCTTCAGGAAATTGAATCCCTGGGAGTACCTACAGGACAGAAGTAGGGAAGAGGCCTAACTGGCCTGTGGACTGTGAACCTGGTGCTGGTGGCCTCGTCTCTCCCAGGAAAAAATTCTACCCAGCAGTACCTTAGCATTGATGGGAGGGAGATAGAGAAGAATATGTAGTATATGCTTGTGTATTTGGGGCACATGTACTTCCTTGGTGAGAGAGCAGGTCCATCTGTAAAGGTGGGGCCAGGTTGAAACACGGGGTGGACAGCTGTGGGCAGCTGAGTTCTTTTAGTGTTCGAGGTATATGAGCTGATATAAAATACGACCATGCTCTTGGTTTTGCTTGTAACCAGAAAGGATTCGAGGACGATTAATAAATCATTTAGTGGCCCAAGTTTAAGTAACTTATTATTATGGGCTGCATATATTTATTATGCTTCACTAAGCAACACCAGCACATTTCCTCCGACTGTCACACAATTTGTATGCAATTTGTTTCAGTGGGTTTTTTTTTTCTTTTTAATGAATCTATAAATTATTAACCTTCATTCTTCAGGACAGATTGCTCGAATTTCATCCCCTCCCCCACCACCTGCAAAAACTTTGTGCCCTCAAATGATGGGCAGTGCTACCTGTTGTCTGAGAGAGCGGGCAGGCTTGGGGTGGCTAGCGGTCAGTCTTCCTGGGCTGGTAACCTGGCTGGGGCCTATGGAGATGTAATATACGTGGGGTGATTGGTTGCTACCTGGAGAGAGGAAGTATCAGTACAAATGCTGCCTTCCAAAATTATGCAAATCTATAGAGATGTGGGGTCTGGGAGAGACAGCCCAGTTAATGTAGGTGCCAGAAGCACATTAGTGGTCCCAGATGCTCATTATGCAGATGAGGAAGCCGACCCTGCAGCCTCATCTCTCTGACTTTCCCTAGCTCTGATTTTTCACCCTTACCTCTCTCTACATCTTTGTCTAAGATGTTCCCTACACCTTTTCTTCAGCCCTGTATTGTTCTGTGTTTCTTGGCAGTATAGTTTGAAGCTTTCAGTAGTGTGACATTTCCAGCTGAGTCCTTAAGGATCGTGGTCTCTTGTCACAAAAATTCTCTCCAATGTACTAATGGCCCGGCTTAGACAGTGGCTTAGCTTGTTTGCCTCTCCACTTCATGGCTGTCTTTCCTAATATCTAGTCAGCATACATCATAGAGAACGTCATGAATGACAGGGGTTCGCTGCCTTCATTTCTTCCTACCTATTGGAATGACCGGACATTGACAGGTATCAATGCCTGTTGAATGAATGACTGAACCAACCCGTTAGAAACCCAAGTGACTTCTGAAAACACAGGCAGCCCAGAGAAAGGACTTGGTAGTGTAGGGCCATCAAGAAGAGCAGACTCTAGACAGCTCAACGCAGAGGATGTGTTACACACTGAATGGGGACTTCCTTTCCTACCCCTCCCCAGCCTTGTTGAGCAATCAGCCTGATCACGACTAAACCTTGCATGAAGACTCATGGGCTTACTTGCCCCTTGGCCCTCTCTGTGGCCCTCCAGACCCCAAAGTTTGCCTTTTGGCAAAACCTAATTTCCTCCTCTTTTATGATGTCGAGACAGCCAAGGCCTAACCAGATACCTTAACCTGTTTGAAATGTGTGCAAAAACAGAGGAAGGAGCCATAAGAAAAGGCCCAGAGCAATTCCCTCTGAGTAAGGCTCAAAACATGATTTTGTGACACATATTTTGACTGCTCAGAGACTTTTAAAAAATTGTTCCCTTTCCCGTACTTTTACTCAAGGTCAGATTTATGAAATTATTGAACAGCTAAATCACCAGCTAGCAAGGCTGGCGGTTTTGTCGTAGAAACCATGACAGGTCTGCAGGGAGGCTGTGAGTAAAAGCGGTGTGCACTGAGAAAGGCACTCTGTCTGCTGTTTTGCCTTCAAGAGGGTCACACTGAAAGCCCTCTGATTTAGATGCTTTAAGACATTAGAAGGCAGTTTAACCATGAGAAGGGCCTCTTGTTTGCTGGCACTTTTGCACATGCAAAGGCAGCCACTTTGGGGCCCCGACCCTCACTTACCACCCTTTCCCCTTTGCCTCTGGAAGATTCTAGTTCTTCAGTTTGCCACAAACAAGAGCTTTTCTGTGTCTTCTCCAGATGTTGCCTATGGCCGACCTTTCTGCAGCCTAACAGTCCTGCCCCCAGAGGTCCCTTAGACTCTTCCACATGTGGGCAGAGTCCCCCCAGCCAGCTCCCATACCCTCTGCCACCTGCAAGCTCTTTTGCAGGCAGCTGCCAGGTGGAGACAGTCAGCTGCACAGGAGAGATTGTTCTGGATAGTTACTGCTAGCAAGGGACCATATTCCATCTCCTGCCATCAGAATAATCTGTCCTCTGCTGGGGGTGCCTCAGAGGAGCAATGAATGAGCAGGTGAGGCTCAGCAGATGGCACTGCAGCCGGGGTGGCTAGGAGCAATAGGGCAGAGATGCCATCTTGCCTCAGTGCAGGAGGCCCTGCTTCAGTGCCTGATGACTCTGCCACAGCACCCAGTGGCCTGTGCTGTGAACCCAGAAACGCCCCCCCCTCCACCTCTGTTTATGGCAAAATCGGGTCTCCTTAGGAAAGGCTTGGTTTTCCTACTCCGTTTGTTCTCAGATTGGTGTTATACCCTGGAGCCAAATTAGTGGCTAAGAACAATTGGAAACAAATGCTCTTTCTCAGCATCCCACTGTGATCTGGGGATCCAGGTGGGGACACCAGCCACTCGGCTTTCTCCGCTGAGCCACCCCTCTGCTGAGAGTCAGCATCCCAGAACCGTTTAGCACAGCCAAAGTCCCTCGTCATCAACCAGCGCTGTGCACATCTGCCTAACCCTGGAGCCTTGTTCAGTTATTTATGAAACAATATTCAGGGCCAGCCCCAGGAGGCGAGTTGGGAAATAATGAATGGGAAGTGCCTTAATGTCGTTTGGAGAGGCTCTGGGACTCTTCTGAGAGGCGCAGGATGGTTGATTTGGTCTGGACCAAATACCAACATCTCTTCATTCCAGTACTGTGCTAAGAACAGTGACTGACCCCACTGTCCCCCACTGTATGGGTATATTACCTCCAAAGAGACCTAGTAATAGAAAGTTATGGGACTGCTGCATGGAGAGAGCCTGCTATTGTCTCTTCATACTTCACCCCAAGCTTGTTCAACCTTTGACATCAAGACAGAATGCTGCCATTTATAAAGTTCACATCAGAGAGCTCACAATGTTTTATGTTTATGATTTTTGTGTGGGACAGCGTTCATTGCTATCCTCGGCTGCACACAGTCCAAGGACTGAGAACATGTCTACTAAAGTATAGGTTCCTGCAGGTCAGAGAACTGGCTTTGACATCCATCGTTGATCTCAACCCAGCAAAAGGGCTGACATTCAAAACATATTATATACATGAATGAATTCCTGATGTGGCTTCCCATCTGAGATTCCCTAAATAAATCCTGCCCCCTAACCTCTGTCTTAAATGTGGAACAGATAGGGGGAGTTTTTATTTTGTTTTTGTTTATTGGTTGGTTAGAGTTTTTGAGGCAGGGTTTCATGATGTGGTCAAAGCTGGCCTAGAACTTGTGACAATCCTCCTGCCTCCAAAGTGCTGACCTTAAAGACTTAACACTACCACTTCCAGCCATGCTCTGTCCTAACTTTGGCTCCTACTTTGAGCCAGCTCTAAAATCCAGCTTTTCTTTTGCTGTGACTGACTCCTAGGCTGGCAGGCGCTGACCCTTGGCTGCAGATGCTCCCTCTGCCCGTATGACCCTGGGTTAGTCCTTATTGCTCTGTTGGTGGCAAAATGCTGTATTTTGCCTGCTCTGCTTCCCTTGATGAATCCTCAGATTGTCACTTTCTCTTGTCACATGGCTGAGAATCCTATGCAAAGTAAAGCCAGATGCCAGTGGGGACTTGTTAGCACAAAGACATGCATTTGTTCTGCCCGGGGCTGAGCCTCCTGGGTAGGCTGTATTTACTTTTCCTTTGGAGCCAGACCCCTCTCCAAAGGGGACTTTGGGGCCTCTTCACTTCTAACCAAATGAGGAATGTCCAGGGTCATCCTGCAGCTGACCTTTCTCCTGTGTCACATGGCTTTGTTCCCCAAAGCAGAAGCAATTTCTTCCCTCCCCCTCCGTGCCTGGTTCACAGTTTCTCTTGCTTGTAGCCAAACAGTGCTCCAGCAAGAATATTTACTTGCACCAGAGACAGTGTTTTAACTTTTCAAAATGTATCAGGATATCATTGTTGCATTTTCACAATGTCTCTTACAGCCAAGGCAAGCATAAACATTTGAGTTGAGGTCAATAGATTTATTGATACTTTGTCCAAAGTTTCTTGGAATCTTAGGACTTTCTGACTAAATATACAGGTAGTGGAAATCTTTCCTTCTGACTTAGAACTCTGCAAATGTGGACAACCTCAAAATCTTGCTACAATTTATAACACGTTCCCAGAATAACACACACACCTATCTAGATAAAAATCTAAGAGGCTTGCAGGCACCCAAAACTTAAAGGCTGCTCTTGTTCAAGTCCAGCCACTTGGTCCAAGAGATGAAGAAATTGAGGCTCAGAGAGTTTGAATGCAGGGTCCTAGAACTAAGGTGACTAAGGCCATTCTTTGTATTGTCTAACCCTTCCACACACCAAGCTGCTCAACACCACAGGGTATTGAGAGGTTAAGAGTTCTAACCCCCTCATCTTTTCTCTGCATCCCATTCCCTTCTCTCTTTAGACTTCCTGCACATCATTTATTGCTGTGGATGCATTCTTAGACTGTCTCTCATTTCTGACTAGAAGGTTGGTTTTCCCCTCTCCCCCCTAGGCAGTCCTTCTCCTCTGTTTTCAAACCCCATATAATTTTATAAATCATTTTCTATCCCTTTAGAGTCATGTTGGTTTAGGTGCTACCACAAAACTCAGCTTTCCAGGTTGACCCACAACTTTGACAGTGTTTTGCACTTGGGAGGAAGCAGTCCTCACATCCTTTCTTGCAGTCCTTCCTCTGTGGCTTCAGGGACTTGGGGTTCCCTGGAATCTCTGCCAACAATCCTGGGCTCCTCTTGTCTTGTCTTTGGACTTCGGAGGACCTCCCCTGTCTACTTTTTAAAGCTACTGTGTGTTTTCTTTCTCCTGATAGAAATTAGAGGGTGTTCATGGTGATGGTGGTGGTGGTGTGTGTATAATGAGTGTGTAAGGTAAAACTATTTTGAGGAGCACTGAACATTCAGTAGCATCACTATCATCCATGTAGTTGTGCAGCCTTCACCACCATTCATTCACAGAACTCTTTTCATCCTGCAAAACTAAAACTTGCAACTCCCAGCCTTTGGCAACCATCATTCTGCTTTCCGACTCTGTGGATTGGACTGCTCCCCGTATCATCTATGAGTAGAATCAAAGAGTATTTTCCCGTTTTGTGCTGGCTTATTTCACTTAGCACAATGTCCTCAAGGTTCACCCATGTTATAGCATGTATGTTTTTCGCTGTTATGTGTATCTACCCGTGTTAAGTCAGCCGTCCGTTGCCTTGACAAAGTACTGGAGAAAAGAATCCTAGTAAAGAGGTAACAGTTGTTTTTGACTCCTGGGCTTAGAGATGGCACCACCCACAAGAGGACCTCCCCCCTTGATCACTATTGAGAAAATGCCTTACAGCTGGATCTCATGGAGGCATTTCCCCAACTGAAACTCCTTTCTCTGTGATAACTCCAGCCTGTGTTAAGTTAACACAAAACTAGCTGGTACACCCACCTATGACTACCTTGTTTTGAATAACTATTGGCTACCTTGTTATGCCCACCCTATGGCCATGTCTTTGTGTCAGGAAGGACTAACTTGTTATGTGTAAGTTCTGCTCCTGTAACCCTACCTGCTTGGTTGGCCAAGTTCCCCATTTGGAACCCTGCCCCACTCCTGAGCTATAAAAACAGTGTCTTTCTCCTATTCAATGCTGAGCTCTTGAACCCCATCTTAGGGGATGGTAGCCCATGTACACAAATAAAAAGCTTGCTTTAATTAATTGCTTGCTTTAATTAATTTGGCCATGATGATTTGGTTCAGTGGTCTTTCTTTTCCCATCTCTGGGATTAACAGAGTCTTTAGCACAGGGGCTTTGGGAGGCACTTTTCAAATCCAAACTGTTGCAGCCAGATTTTGTTTTATCTATCATTTTGTCAATGGACACTGGGTTGCTTCCACTTTTGGCTATTATAGCTAAAGGGACCATACACAAGCCTGGATGTGGCTCCAACCCCCTCTATGACCACTGAGATTGTCACTGGATTCTAGTCCTGAAGTTGGTCACGTCATTATTTGACCTTGGCCAAACCACAGAACCTTTGTATGCATGGGTTTTGTCATTCATAGTAGAAGTGAGTTGATCCCACTTGTGGCTATTCCACACTCGACGTGAAGCTGATTGAGACCAGAGAATTTGCCATTGTGAGTTTTAGTTTATTAGCATTTAAATGTAAAGAGATGGCCAGTGTCTACCTCATAGCACCATGTGGCTGTAGAGAATGCGGATGAGATCTGCAGAAATCCAGTAGACAGGAAGTACTCAACTAGCCAGTGTCTGGCACATAGTAAGCACTCAATAAATGCCTGCTATTATTAGGCATTCTGTGTCTTGCTTTCCAGCCCACCACACCTGACGGCCCTCACACTAGCTGTCCTGAGTCACCTGGGGAAGGGAGGGAAGGTGTTACAGCGGTGGTGCATGTCAGTAATGAGCCTAGCACTGAATGTTTCTGGTCTGCTACTTTCCCTGGAGGGTCATGTGAGCCAGAGTGGTATGTGGCCTGCTTTGCAAGTGATTAACATGGTGTAAGCAATCTGCATAGAGAGAAAAAAACCCTCCGTTGGTATTCCATTATTCTATTAGAGTTTCAGAGCTGGGATTAAGTGGACATGATTTCTTCCTATGGGCCATTAATTTTGTTTTATTGCTGGTCTGATGGCCATTACCCTTTTTTGCCAATGCATTCCCCCATTAGGTTTGTACAATTAACAAAATATGTGCTGTTAGGGCTTTGATAGGAAGAGTGGGATGGAAATAAAGGGAGGGGTGCAGCTGCCACAGAGGAGGTGGGGGGGTGGGGCAGGAGAGGCAAGAGCAAGGGGTGGAGCCTCAGGAATGGGGTGGGCTGGGAGTAAGTCTCTTGAGCACTAGCCTCAGGCCATCGGCATTCCTGGAAAGCAGCAGAAAGCTCTTGCTTGAAAATGAAGGAAGCAGAGGGTGGAGCACTCAGTGGGTCCCGCGTTGGCACTCCAAGCCGTCCTTCTTCAGCTTCTAGTTGGGTCCGGCACAGAGGAGAACATACTGGCTACTCCGCCTGCCCCACTTTGTCTTCTTAAATCAGAAACTCCTCCACAGGCAGCAGCAGTTACTCCAGATACCTGGCTCTGTAACAAAAAGAGACCTCCAGGGGTACCTTCTTTCTTTCTAGGCAACACACAGCAGGACCTGTGCCCATTTTAGGGGTGACTGATCCCTAATGCCATTTAGTGGACATTCAGGATTGAAGTGGCTAAGTCATCCTATTCTTTTTACCTGAAATGTGAGAAATCCACATTTTAAAAACGTGGAATTTCCCAAATGTTTCAGTGTTGCCAGAATTCAGAAAAAATAATAGATACCGAATCTTGGAATATTTTTTTTTTTTTTTTTTTTTTTTTTTTTTTTTAAGATTTATTTATTATATGTAAGTACACTGTAGCTGTCTTCAGACACTCCAGAAGAGGGCGCCAGATCTTGTTACGGATGGTTGTGAGCCACCATGTGGTTGCTGGGATTTGAACTCTGGACCTTCGGAAGAGCAGTCGGGTGCTCTTACCCACTGAGCCATCTCACCAGCCCGGAATATTTTTAAAGAGGGGTGAATGTGATCTCATTTGTGTTCCAAAAGGATCTCTAGGAGTAGGAAGGAGGTGGGTGGATGGGCAAGATCAGGGTGAGTCTGGAACCAGGAGGCCAACTGGACAAGTAAGACATGGTATGAACAGAGGGACTACCCTGACTGATGGAGGTAGCAGACTTTCAGTGTTGTCTTTGCACTGCAGAAGACATCTCTAGGGTCAGGGCAATGTATCCTGAGAGTCGGCCTTCTACTGGTTCAACTCTGCAAAGGTCAGACTGGTCTGTGAGCCACATGGCTCAGTATGTGTGAACCTGCCTTCTGGGCTCAGAGAGCAAATCATAGACTTCCACCCACTGTTCAGAGAGTCAGAGCATCTCTTCTATTTACATTAGTGATTAGGGTTAGGCTACCAAAGCTAAGATTCTATATAGGGCTTCAGAGTCATACCTACACTGAAATTACAGGCTCAAGATTAGATGTTCGGAATGTGACCCAGGAACCACATGCAGATCCTTTGCAACCAGCTGCTTGTGGAAGTAGAATCTATATCTGCTAGGCTTACAGGAAAGTCATCAATGTCCTCAATGCCAATGAGCAAGAATTTCTAGCCCTGTTTATTTAGTGAGAAGTAATGATAATGTTTGACCACTCAGCTATATAGAACCTGCTGGTCAGGAGCTACAGTGCTTCAATGGCAATCTCATAGGGCAAATATAAACAATTGCAAATTATTATCCAGACAGGTGGAACAGCGTAGGGACTCTACAACAGTGGTACACGGGATGTGCCATCTATAGTCACTGAAGTAAATAGATATCCTTCACGAACGCCTTGTCCAACTCAGGATATCACTCAGTTGCTTCCCTTTTGGGAGGTTTGCTCATATGCTAAAGGAGTTTTTCAGAGAAGATGATCATCCAGGGAAACAGTTGACACCGGAGAAGGGTGTCTCACAGATCTGATCTCAAAGGTATGGCTTGGGCAAGAACAGAAAAGTTTTGGACAGTCAGATGGATACAGACAGCCCAGTCTTCGCCATGCACCTGCCTTTTTCCCACTCAGTTGCTTACAGTCTCTTTTAGGCACTGAATAACATCAATAATCCGATTAAGTTATTAATATAGTTCAAGTTGTTCAGTAAGTGTGATGCATTATCTCAGTTGTTGTTTCCAGTGTCTTCTTCCTCTTAGAGAGGTGAAAATTGAGATGGAGAGAGAGACTATGATCAAAAGATTAATGGGTCCCAGCTAGAAACCAACGTATCTGAACCCCAAGTCTTTGCTCTTAGTCACAATTACATTATGAGACCCTTTAGGAAGAGATTAAGCACTTTCCCTGGAAACTAATCAGGACCATATCAGATGTTGGGGAACTTTGTTTTAAGGATTGCCTAGCCTAACTTTGTCATTTTCTAGTAAGAAAATTGAGGCATAAAGTCGTTAATGGTTCTTCTCCAAGATGAAATGATAAGATAATTACAGAGTCAGAGCATGAATCCACACATCTGGCTGGTACCCCTTGACATAGCACTGTCTGTATTGGACCGTGGTTGTTTACAACAACATCATTTCCCCCATCCTTCTAACTTACCTGGGTGTGCCTCACAGCTGGCTGCACAGCTGTCTAAGGATGCAAAGTCAAGTTCTGGAAGTCCTCCCGGGGAAGCTTTCTTCTATCTTTTCTCATTTCTTTTCCAAACAAACCCGACCATCCAATCACTCCCTTTATTTACCATTTTGCATATTCCTTCATGTCTATAAATGTGAGTGGTCAATTTCATTTATGATTCCATATCACATTCAGAGTGAAGAAGATAGCCTGAAATCCTAATTCTTGTCATATTGCTGCATGGCTCCATGCCTTTGATGTAGGGTTTCCCTACTGAGATCACATAGTGGTGTCTTTTGGAAGGCTCCAACATATCAATCCCATGGATGTATGCATGATGCGTCTTTGTTGATTTGTAGTAAAAAACAAAAGATAAGAACAACATGGAGAAGTTGCACGTGCATAAGTGTGTATGTATGTGTGTGAGAGAGGGAGGAGGGAAGAAGGGAGGGAGGACAGAGAGACGGGGAGGGGAGAGAGAGAGAGAGAGAGAGAGAGAGAATGCCCTCATCACTAACCCAGATATCTCCAATTGATAGCCAGTTGTAAATAAAAATTTAGTCTTCTCCAAGAGGGTCTCACTGGGGAAACAAACTACTCTTAAGGGTAGACTACATGTTCAGCAGTAAATGGCCAGCAGAAAATGAAGTCAATGGCACCTTTGAATGTTTTGTCTCATAATGTTATGTCAAGAATTTTACTTCTTTTCTTTCCTTTATGTTTAAAAATTATCTTATTTTTATTTTATTTACATATATATTTACATTTTTTTTCTTCCTTCTTTTTACTCCATGGGTCTTCTGTGTGTGCATGCATGTGTGCATGCGCATGTGCACACACCCCCATACACACATCTATCTCTATCTCTATCTCTCTATATCTATCTAATCTGTGTGTGTTAGTTTTGTTTTATTTAATTATATTACATTTTATTATTATTCCTTAAAAACATGTTTATTTTCTTTTTCTTTTTTAATATATTAAATCCCCTGGCTGTTTTGAGAGGCTTGATAGAGGAACTGGGAATAGAACTCCTGTCCTCTAGAAAAACAGAAAGTGTTCTTCACCACTGAACCACCTCTTCAGCTCCTTTCCTGTTTGTTTTCTAATGAAAGACAGAAGGGGTGGACCTGAATAGGAGGGAAGGGGAGGAGGAGCTGGGAGGAGAAGAGGGAGGAGAAAACCATAATCAGGATATAGTATGTGATTTTCAATAGGAGCAGAGGTAGGGGGAAGAAATAAGTAGAGTTAAGAGGAAAGAAGGAAAGAAAGAAAGTTAGAGAGAGAAAGAAACAGAGAGCCAGATGAGAAATAGACAGCTGGAGACAGAAACAGAGATGACAGATGGAAATGAGGGGGAAAAGAGAGTGACTTGAAGCATTTGTGTCAATTCTTGGAGAATGTAACACAATGTGCTTTGATCATGTCCGCCCCTCAACCTGTCACATCTGTCTCTTTACCTCCACCTCCCCACTGCTTCTCTACTTCCCCCACAGAGTTTAGTTTGTGTTGCCCTTCTTCTCTTGGGAGCAAGGCATGCCCTGGAGTGTGGTCAGTCTCCGGGGTCACACCACTACACAAAGGTGACTCTTCTTCCCCCAGAAGCTATCAAATGCCAACAGTTCCTCAGCTAGGAATGGGGTTTCATGCCTATCTTCCTCTCTCCATGCTTAGATTTTGTTTGGCTGAAGCTTGTCTCAGGTCTTGTCTACACTGTCACAATTCCCGTGAGTTCAAATGTGCAACTGCCCGGTTTGAGAGGATATGATTTTGATGATATTTTAATCATCAATTCAATGAGTGACCCTTAGTTGTAAGACATTTGCTCTCCTTTTGTAGGTTGGATTGTGCTATAAGATGATGCTGAAAGATGGCTTGATTAATATTTTATCAAAATAAGAATTATCAGAGCTTTTATGACCTGAGTTCAGATCCCATCACTTACATAACTCCCCAGCTGCTGTGATCTTGCATGAGCCTGTAATCACAGTGTTGGGGAGCCGGGGTTGCTAGGGGGTGTGGAGAAAGGGGATGCTAAGGCTTGCTGACTACCAGCCTAGTCAAAAGACACAAGCTCCAGGTTCAGTGGGAAACTCTGATTCAAAGGAATAAGGTTCAGAGTAATAGAGGAAGGTACCTAAAGTTCTCCTCTGGCTTCTGCATTTGTGAATAACTGCATACACACACACACACACTACCCATACACATACAGTAAGTAGAAATGTCATTTTAAACATACTGTCTGTCTTACTCTGTCTCTATCTCACTCTGTCTCTGTCTCTCTCACTCACTCTGTCTCTCTGTCTCTGTCTGTCTGTCTCTGTCTCTGTCTCTGTCTCTCTGTCTCTGTCTCTCTCTCTCTCTCTCTCTCTCACACACACACACACACACAAATATGTGTGTGTTCTTTTTTATTTTGCTGATGGCTGAAGGCCAAATCTGGGACACCATTCCTTGGCACAGCTTTCCATCTAGTGCAGGAAGCTCCTTCAGGACTATGAGTCACTATTTGGATTGAAGCCTTATTCACTCTGAGTGTTTCTCATTATTAGAGAATCCCTTGTAATGCGAAGACTAGCTTCCCCTAGAATCTTTGATTAGTCTTGAGCTTGCCTTCTAGAATAATGTAGTCTCTCTTTTGTGGTTTCTTTATGTATTTGGATGTCTATTCTGAGGACAGTGGGCCAGGCGGCTTTAGGCAATGGTGTCCTAACTCTGTCACCAGTGGGTACTAAGAAGGACATAAGGCAGATATAGGTCTGATTTCTTCTTCTGTGTCTTCTTCCTACTGAGAAGAATGCAATAATACCTGGTACTCAGTGAGTGCTTGCTTTGTATGGGACACTATTCTAACATGCCTTGGGTGTATGGCACCCCACAATCCTCCCACCAACTCTCAGAACTGGAGATTTAATTAGTCCTAGTTTAAAGATGAAAAACTAAGGCACAAAGGGGTTTGGGAACTTACCCATAGTCAAGTTTGGATTGAACCATGAACACCACGATACCAGAGCCCTCCCTTGTGTTTATTAGACTTTTTCTCCCCTCTCTTTTACTCATTGATGTCAAAGTTCTTAAAATATGAGGGCATTACAGCATACAGAACTAATATGACCTGGTAAGTCCAGGGACATCATCAGTGCCTCAGCCAAGACACTGTATGGCTATTAAGATCACATTTAACAAGTTTGGCAGCATCCAGAACTTATCCCGAGATTGCACTGAACTCAGATGACCCACGGTTTTTCTGTTGTTGTTTTTCAAGCTAGTTCAATCCATTCTGGTTCTGCAATTGATTTTTTTTTTTTTAGTATAAGAGCTAGGTTTTGTGTATATATACTTGTCAAATCATTTTCTACAGTTACTTCAAGAAAATGGATTTGCATGTGGACATAAAGTATAATTTGATAGTCTCAAGTAATGAGATTGTGGACAAATTTCCTTGTGACTTTCAAAATTATTTAATTTGTGGTTGTCATGATGTTGGTGTGTAAGAAATAAAAGCTGGTGATGGAAAAATGAACATTCCAGTTTAGGCCATCTTTATTATTATTATTATCTTGTTCAGTGCTTTATAGCAATCTGGATGCTGATCCTCGAGCACAGCAGCTTCCCTTCTTGACTTAGTATCATGTGCAAATGAAAAGACAGAGATATCCTCTAAGTTGTTGGTGTCTCAAGTGGACAGACCCAAAGGGCAGGGAGAGAGCACATTGCCTCATCAAATACACTCTAGAGCAGTGTTTCTCAACCTCTCTAATCCTGTGACATTTTAATATAAAATAGTAAAATATAAATATTTAATAAAGTATTATAAATTATAAAATTATGAATAATAAGTTATTTTAACATTTGAATAAAATATAGATTTACTAAAACAGTAAAATATAAAAATCCTTGTGTTGTGGTGACCCTGAAAGATAAAGTTATTTTTAAGTAAGGTGGTGGCAACATTTTAAACACAGGACCTATTCCTGGGTATTCAATGCATCTAGATCATGGAGTAGACGCCTGATAATTGTATGCCTCTATTTTTTTTAAAGTCTTACCCCAAAAAGAAAAGAAAAACATGCCTTTTATTTTTCTAAATTGTCTTTATCGTTCTTTTTCATGCACAGTTTTCTTTCTACCCCCTCTGGACTTTTCACCTTAAGTTCCTCCTGTTTAGGAAAGGGGAAATGATATGATTATATTATAATCTCAAAACTTTTAAAAATGAAAAAAAAAAAGTTCTTCCTGTCGCAAGACTTTTATCTTCTTACCACGAACAATGGAGTCAGTTTTGTTTGCTTGTGTTGTGCAGACTTCCTTGCCCACACTTTCATAGGGCTCTCAGCTCTGTTCCTCTGTACAGGGTCTTTCACCCGGTGGAAAGTTCCAGTCAGTGGCTGTTCCTTTGGACAGGTTGGGGCACTCAATCACCAAGAAGTTTGTTTGGTTTTTTCCTCCTGGCATTTTTGTAGGGAAGGGGTTGAAGAATCAGAAGAAAT
Organism: Mus caroli; assembly: GCF_978045245.1. NCBI lineage: Eukaryota > Metazoa > Chordata > Mammalia > Rodentia > Muridae > Mus > Mus caroli. The sequence goes on along the minus strand of NW_028227266.1, from coordinate 34,309,016 downwards.
GAGGTGTGGTGGAGGGGAGCGTGGTCCTGTCTGCCCTGACTCACTTGTAGAAGACAGTACTCACTGTCTACCTGAAATCTTCTCTAGGAAGCTTTTCCCCTGCTGGCCCCAGCTTTGCTGTTTAAGTAGTTTCATCCCTGGCTCTACCCCATGCCCACCCTGCTTCTCAACCTCAGAATTTTACTCAGTCTATAAAGATGTTTCCTTTTTTTTTTGGCAGGTGAACCTGGAAGAAGACTTTAAGGGGTTCTGGTTCTCCATGCTGCTCACTAGAAAAGAAGCCCTGAACTGTAAGTAACTTTGTTTGGCATTTCCATGCTGACCCCATACGGTTATGGGTTCAGGACCAGCCCCAAGCCTGATCTCTAACTGCTACCCATCGCAGAAGAGACACACTGAACAGTGAACTAGTGAGAATGTAAAATACGGTGGGACTGTAATTAGATTATGTCTGAATGTGACGATGATGAAGCTCTGTAATATGACACGCTACTTAATTAGACTGTACTGGTTGGACATAAAGGTGGATTTGATATGTTAGATGTGTTGTGAGTGCCAGGGAAGGGAGTGTTTGGTTTGTAAGGCCAACCTGATCCTTGGCCACTTCAGTCGGTGGTTTGAGCAGGGGTGCAGGGAAAGAAAGAGTGGATGACTTCGGGCCCCAATCTGGGCCATGTTCATAGCCGGTACTTTCTTTTGTATTTGGTTATTTCTGTGGATGTGCGAAAGGAGGGAAAGGAAATACTGCTGATCCATTCCTTCAGCGCTGTAATGGTTCCAAATCATTTGAGGCTGACAGGTTCAGTGTTGGCGCTCCCCCCTCCCAATACCTGGCATCAGTTTGCCCACCTGTAGGACCTGGCCAAAGTTCAGGCTTCTCTGCATAGTACTTCTTGGTAACTCCAGCTCAATGTGACCTCTCTCTTCTGGTATTCTGCGGAACCGCCTCTCTGCCCGCATCTCTGGCTTGTGCTTCCTCCAGCAGGGCATGAGGTCCAGCGGCGCAGGTCTGGGACTCACCTTCTACCTAGTTGATAAATGTTAGCAAGCATGTGACCGGGTTACCCAGGGCCAGCATAAAGACTTCTCTTTTTTTGCCTCAGAGGCTGAGGCTTGAGGAACTACTGCTGCGACTTTGATAGTACATTGGCTTTCAACCAGTTCATGGAATTATAAATGATTAACCGTTATCAGTGCACATCTTCACCTCTGTGTAAAAATAGATTGACTGTAATGAGTGTTTGAATAAATCATAAGAATGGCCGCCTTGCGATCGGCTAACATCCTGCCTATGGCTGCCCGGTGAGTGAGCAGGGCGCCGGTCCTCTGCCTAATGGCCTGCAATTCAGTGCTGGTTGCCTGAGTGAGTGATTGACGGGCCTCAGCTCCCAGGGCACCTCCTCTCAAGCCCTGGCTCTAGAGTGGAAGAATCCCCAGGCTGAAGGTATGGGGAAGGGTGCTTTTGTCCATCCTGTTCCAGGAAAGCCTAGAACGGAGGATAAGGGTGTGGGCGCGAGTGTGGGTCAGAGCAACTGGATAATGACCTCTGCGAGAATCAATGTCTTCTCATAGCGGAGGTTACTGGGACCTCATAAGTCAAGACATGTTTAAGGAACAAGCTGAGCGTGAACTTCGATGAGAGCTGAGAGAGGGAGAGAAATTGGTCTGAATCTTCCTTCACCATTGTGTAAGGAAATCTGGCATTCTGAGCACGGCTCAAGTAAACTCCCTCATAGGGACACTCTTGGACCTCCAGTGAGAACCCAAGGGCAGACCCAGGGCTCTCGGTTGGGCAGGTGTCAAAGGTTTTTCAGGTAGTAGTTGCCAAAGCCACCTCAGGTGTGAGGATTGTGCTCTTTGAAGAGGGAGGCAGAAGATGAGAGGCCCAGAGTGACAGGGACAAGATCAACAGGAAAGAGACAGAAAGTCTGAAGCTTCAGAGGGAATTCAGGGGAATCCAATGATTGATGCTGAGTTTTCTGGAAACAATACACAGTCGTGTTTCATTTTAGTGGTGTCTTATTAGGCTGTGTAACAAACTGACCTCCAACACACAGAAGATGAGTGCTAATTCTGCCCATAGACTGTGTGAGTCAGGAATTTATGGTGAAGGCAGCCTGTCTCTGTCAACCGGGTATGGGATTTCAGTTAAGGCAACTCAGAGCTGAATGGTGGAATCACCCAAGGCTTATTCACTCAAAATTCTGAGCCTTGATTCTAGCTCTTGACTGAGACCTGTCGGTCAGAACTTCATGGCATTTCCATGTGGTCTGGGCTTCCTTACAATATGGCTGCCAAATTCTAAGGGGAAGCAGCCTGAGGGAGAGCAAAAGTCATGGGGAACCTTTATTGCCTTTCATGACTTGCTCCATAAAGTCAAGTAGCACCAACAAACTTCCTCCTGTCCATCAGAGCAGGTACAAAGGTCTACAATCCTCACTGCCTCTCAACAGTATCAGCATCCGCCTAAAAGAAGAGCCAAGGGTGATGGCAGGGTGGTGGTGCTGGTGGTGTGTGTGTGTGTGTAAATGTCTTTAGGCATCCCTTTGTATTTACAGGGAATGGTTCTGGACCCTTTGCAGAGCCCCAAATCTGAAGATGCAGATACTGGCAGGCATAATACGTACAAATAGCCTATGCACGTCCTCCCACATACTTGAAATCATCTTTAGATTATTTACAAGACTGAACACAATGTAAATGCTGCGTGAATAGTTGCCAATACTATGTTGCTTATGAAATAACAGGAATCAAAACAATGCTTGTACTTCCTTCTTCCTTACAGATACTTTATTTATCAAATATTTCCTATCTTTGATTAACTGGATTTGCAATATAACCTATAGATATGGAAGCCATTGTATGCTGTTGTTCTCATCTTTGAAGACCGCAACCTACTGGAGCCGCTACTGGCCTGGTACAATTGACCTTACCTATTTCCTCAGAACAATTGAAATTGACCCTTCCTGGGGGAAAGATGTGTTCTGTACAGTCTGAGAATGATCTATGATTGCTGTACTTTCAGTTTTGAATGAAAGAGTTTATTAAGTAGATAACAAACAAAAGATAAAAGAATAAATAGTGAGTAGCCATAGAAGCAGCAGACGGCAAAAATATTATCAAAACAGGTGGTAGAGGTAATCAGAATATCCCAACTGAGAGCACAAACAAAAGGTGATATCATCAAGTTAGGGCTTATAAACATCTGGTAGAAACTGGACAAGTCCCATTGAGGCAGCCAGCTGGAGCTCACAGCTGAGAGAGCCCTGTACAGAGCAGAGTCCTCTCGAGTGAGACTTTAAATAAAAGAACAAATAACAGCAGGAAAATGGCATCATCAAATCAGTTACACTTACAGTCATCCAGAAGAAACCAGCCTGGGAAGTTGAGGCAGCCCCCAGTTGCAGTTTCCATCTATGGGTTAACTTCTTGAAGCTAAATTTCTGGCCTCCTGTTCCCACCGGAGGCATCTTTTACATTATGGGATAAGCAGTAGTAACCTTGGTTGGAAATGGTTTATCTTCGGGCTCTTCTGTTTTTAACACCCTTAGCTACTTACTGGTTGTTGGTTTGTTTGTTTGTTTGTTTGTTTGTTTGTTTTTTCCTTTCTGTCTCAGAAGCTCAAGGTCAGCCTGCCTTAGGACTTATGTTTAGGAGACATAAGCATGCCTGGATTTGAAGTGGGCTGAGGGGAACCTTGCTTCCAAGTCAGCATCTTAGGGTGCTTAAACAAGACCTGATGATTTACCAACATAACATGCATTACACCCTGAAAAGAAACCTTAGCCTGTAAACCTTTCAAAGCCAAACTCAGCCCCTTCCCAGGAAGGGTGTGGTAGTACTAGCAGGCTCTGTGCTGGGAGAAACTGTAATGTCATGGCCCATACCAGGGAGAGTAAACCCAGTATATAATTTATAACCCGTAGCTTGGAATCTTAGATTTAGAGTCTAGACCTGTAAACAAGGACTCTGTAAGCCTGGACCCCCTGCTCATGCCAAGGCTTCCCACATCTCCAATGTCATGGCTGCCAAGGTTGGGGTAGGTTCCAGGTAAATCTTAGAGCTTAGGAGAATCCGAGGGACTTGATGGGGTTGAAGAATTCTGCAAATCAACCTCTCCCTGGTCTCTTCAACTCCTCTGCTAGTCTCTTTTTCCTCTATCACTCATTCTGGTCTGGGAGCCTCACTCTTTTTTATTTATTTATTTATTTATTTAATTTCATTATTATTATTTTGGGGGTAGGTTCAAGACAGGGTTTCTCTGTAGAGCGCTGGCTGTCCTGGACCTCACTCTGTAGACCAGGCTGGCCTCGAACTCAGAAATCCGCCTGCCTCTGCCTCCCAAGTGCTGGGATTAAAGGCGAGCCTCACTCTTAAGAGGACTACTCACTTCTCCTTTCCCATGCCTGATAAAGGTGCTGCTAAATTTTGAAGAGAATCTGGATGCTCTGCTTCTTAACTGTAACTTAAGAGATAAAAATGAATCCCAAGTCACCAAAGAGTTGAAACAGAGCTAGTCCATCTGACAAAGGCTGGCCCTTAGGAATGGCTGGTACCAGGGGCCAGGCAGAGAAGAGGGGTACTCGGTGAAAAGGCTTTCTTCCTTGTGAAGTCAAATTTAATATTAGTAAGCAACATTTGCTGAGTGTTTACTGGGCACTATGCTAAGCCCTTGGGATCCATTTTCTCACTTCACCCTGTTATGGGATTCTGTTATTAGCTCTGTATGTACAAAGAAAAGAAGACCCAGAGGACAAGGGAAGTACCACAGGAAGGAAGTCTATGGAACAGTTGAAATTCAACTATCATCAAGACTTGAACTGCTTCATTATTTGGTCAATGCATATTGTACGCATGTATAGATAATCACTGAATCCCCTTTATTGTGCATAATTATTATGTTAATAAAATCTAATTAATTTAAAAGAATCTAATTTAATAATAAAATCTAATTTAAAAGAAAGAGTTCAGGGCCAACCTGGTCTACAGAACAAGTTCCAAGATCGCCAGGGATACTCAGAGAAACCCTGTCTCAGAACCTCCCCTCTCCTCTCCAAAAGAAAGAGTCTCAGTTTATTCTCCTCAAACAAGAAAATGTCTGATATCATCATCCCCAGCGTTGCCTTTAGCACTCAGATTCTGGGACTCGCTTAGGCAGAGTTAAAGTGGGCCTACTTATGAAGATGGTTTGACATAAAAGTATGGGATAATTTCCTCTGTTTTTATTCTCTCATGGAATTTAGGTCAGGAAACTTGTTAAATTTGAGCAGCTAAAGGTATCACATTGTATTCACTTCCTAGGACTACTGTGGGGCAAACCAATTGTGAATACTCATTCCTGGCACATGGTGCTCAATGGTGATTTTGCCATTCATTTGTCCAGTGAATTAAAAAAAAAAATTAGAAAGACTAGAAAGAAAGAAGCTACGGAGAAAGATCATTCCTTTCTGTTGCTTCGGTGAGATTGTCAAGAATCTTGCCTTTAACTGTACTTGCCATAAAGTTCACTCATAAACTATTGATATTTTAATAATACACATTAGCATCTTGCCCTTTGACAAATGAATATTGAATGAGCAATAAAGAGGCAAAAGAGTATCCAGGTACACTGCTTCGGAGAAGTCAGAGTGCTGGGTGGTTGTCCACGGGAGTACTGCACTTCCAGACCTTGGGACTCACCCCTCTCTCCAAGGACTCTCAGAGTGGCCTCTTCAGGGAACTCAGACTCCATCCACAACAGCCAAGTCAGAGCCAGGTTTTTGCACTCCCTCTTTCTCTTCCCCTCAGCTGGAGAAAAGGAAAGGTTAACACAGAGCTGATAGGAATTGATTTTAATCCTCTGTGAAGTACCTGGCTCCGGCCTCGCTTTGGTTTTACTTAAAGGTGCAGTTTCACCTTCTTATGTTTTTTGTTCTCTGAAATCACAAGTCTGCAGCAAACTGGGCACAGTAGTACTTTAGTCTCAATCACTGAGGCAGCAGCAGGCAGAGCTTTGTGTTTCTGAGGTCAGTCTGGCCTACATAGCTAGTTCCAGGCCAGGGATGATAACATACAGAGACCTTCTCCTCCAAATTAAAAGAATATATTATTAATAATATTAATACTACTACTACTACTGCTGCTGCTGCTAATAAAGAAATCTCAGACATACCTACTACTACTACTAAGAAATATCAGCCAAGATATGTGTGTGTGTGTGTGTGTGTAGAGGGATGTTATGGGTAGTGCGCTGATCAAGCTTGTAAGAGAGAGTTCCCTGCCTGGTCCTTTCAGCATCTGTCTCCAGCCCTACTGTCTTGGTCTCCCATGTCTTATGGCCTTCTGTGGACTGGAATGTACAGGGAGCAGAGATGGGCTTTGCCTAGGTCCAGCTTAATTGGTGTGATTTAATGGCGTTTTGGCAGATTCAGATTTATATGGCTTTCTGAGCTGCAAATCTGCTTTCTAAATGTAGAATTTTTTGTGGAGTGGTAAAAAATAATGGCTGTTCTGTGATTCCTGCCTCCCAAGCTAGGAGATTGCAATTTACATTATGCAAATAGACATTATGCAATCAAGGCACTTTAGCGGGAATCTGGCAGCAGAGAGGCCGCTGATGAGATGCCGAGGTCTGCAGCCCTAACCGGAGGGGCCCTGGGAAGAGCAGAGATGAAGTGGAGAGGAGATGGGCTAGGCAGGCAGGGGAGGAGGCCTGCCTCTGTTCCCCTCTGGTCCACGGAGGCAGAGTGGAGCCTGCCCGGAGATGAACGCAACTCGAGAGCTGCCAAAGCGACTCTCTCAATTAATGGCTTTGTTTAATCATACCCCCTGTCCAGAAGAGTATTGTCTTACGGATAATTTCGTTTGCCTAACGAGATTTTGCTAATTAAATCTCCTTTCAGTTGGTGTGACTATGCCTGCAGGAGAGGGGGCTATTTGGAGTCTTCTCCATAAACCTTTTTGGAGAGGGGTTTAGGAAAGAGAGTTGGGGGAGGGGAAGGAAAAGACAAGAAGGGAAGGAGACCCTGTCCTGCTGGGAGCAGCTTTGAACAGGGTTTGGAAACTCCCGCCCTACTCTTACCCACAGAAATGCAGTCGCTCACAAATCCGGGCACCCGGCAAAACTGCTCTTCTCTTCTCCACTTCATCTGACATCTTCACTAATACAATAGCCACTCTCAACGTCTTCCCAGATCCTCAGGGAGAACTTTGAACCTCGGAAGGAGGTTTCCAAGGACTTCCAAGTGCTCTTCCCTGCAGGTGCTAGACTTGGCTGGTTGTGGAACCTCTCCTGTGGCCTTCGGTTAGTCAGCCAGTCTGTCTCTTCAAAAAGAAAAACGCGCTCCTAAATTGGCCACTTCTCAAGGGATAATTAATTATATGAATCGAAGAGGAGACCTCCTTGTCAGACTCATTTATCATCAGAGCTGGTCAAGGAGAGACTCTATGTAGTGGAGGCCAGCACTGTGCCCCCATAGCTGGAGCACAATTAGTACTGTGTATAGAGCAGCCTCCCGTATCTGTTCCTTGGTTTTCCCAGTTTCAGCTCTCTGCTGTTGACCACTAGCCAAAAATTATTACCCAGAAATTTTCCATAAGTTTTGAATGATTTTTCTATTGTAATATGTGGTAATAATCTGTAATAAAATCATTATTCTTTTTTATTTAGCTATTTGGGTTTTTTGTGTTTGTTTGTTTTGTTTTGTTTTTTGTTGTTGTTTTCCAGACAGGGTTTCTCTGTGTAGACCTGGCTGTCCTGGAACTCACTCTGTAGTCCAGGCTGGCCTCGAACTCAGAAATCTGCCTGCCTCTGCTTCCCAAGTGCTGGGATTAAAGGCGTGTGCCACCACAGTCCGGCTTAGCTATTGTTAATCTCTTGCTTGATTTATGAATTACACACTAGAACACACACACATATGAGAGAGAGTGAGAGTATTTAGCACCTTCCATGGCTTCAGATAGCTACTGAGAGGCTTGGGGTCTCTTTCCTGTGGATAAGGCAGGGCTACTGTTTGTGATCATGTGACTCCTGTGCTGCACCACTTCTAGGCTTTACACAGATAACTGCCTGAGAGCCAGCTGCTTTGGCCTGGGTGACCATGGTCTGCTTTTCCAGCTTCTTCTCCCACCTTCTCCCCACCACGCTACCATCTACCTCAGGGGTGGCATATTCCTGCCACAAGGTCCCAGGTAGCAGACCCATGCAGGTCCCCTCAGTGCTCTGTGCTTCTGCCTGGCTGCTTTGTCACTTGCTGCTTCTCTGTGTAGAATTTCTTTATCCAACGCTTCTTCTGCTCCTGCTGTAGCAGTTCCTCTGTGGCTGCCTCCTCTGGGTCTTGCTTGCTTCCACCCCTCTGCTCTGTCTGCTCTCCTGTCTTTCCCTGTAGGTAACCGCAGGCCCTCGTACACATTACTCACATTAAGCACTAAATCTCATGCTTCCTTAACCCTAGCTTCTACAGCCATGCCTGGCTGGAACAGCAAGGTGAGTTGATTGAGAGGAGAGATGTGATGGATGAGTAAACCCCAGCAGCAGGAAAGGGATGATGGCGGTCCCCTGTCCCTCAGCACCTGTATGTCGCAGGTCAAAATGGTGCTTTCTTCTGTGTCCTCTTCTAAGCACTGGCCCTTGTGCTGGAGGTGCCAATGCCCCATCTCACACATGTTCACATGAGCCCTATAATGTGTGAATTACTTCAGCTGGGCAACCTGCAGCTCCTCTGTCCTCATAAAGGGGCAGGTGCATGGGGACGTCAGCAGGAGCTACCTGTGAAGACTCCTGTGCTTTCTCCCCTCCTCACCTCTTCACTCCAGCTGCCCATCACCCACTCACTCAGCCACCCTACCTAACCGGTTGCACACCGCCTCGGAAGTGTGAACTCTGCTATTCCTGAGAACACTAGAGCTCAGACATGTGTCAACCACTCACTATGCCTATGGGCTCTGTCTATGTGTGCTGGTGCTTCTGGGAGCACAGGACCCAAGGTGTATTCTTGTCTGCTGCTTTGGACTGTTTTGGACTATTGCCCAACCAGGAGTTGTGCTATTGGGAGTAAAAGTCTGTTCTGTGTTAGGTAGGGTTAGCCTGGGGAAACTGGCTCAGATTTTCATGTGTGATAAATGTGAATGAATGGAATTCCAGTGTGTGTGTGTGTGTGTGTGTGTGTGTGTGTGTGTGTGTGTGTGTATGTGTTGTTTTTAGTTCCTGGGTTTTGGTGCTTGTTGTCTTTTACTCCGGAGATATCTCTGGGAGGCTGTTTCTTCATTTAAGTTTGCATTTAGCTGATCTTGCTGACTGTGCTGAGGTCTGAGTCTGTCATGCTTCTAGGTACTGGGCAAGTGTGCCAATGAAGGTTTGAACCTGTGCGCACTTAGGTGTCAGGTAGGCTGGGTTTGAATTCTGCTTCTGTTGTGTTCTTAGCTGAGCTCTTGTGATTTGATTCTCTCACCCAGAAAGCAAGAATAATCAAATTCCCTCATTCTGTCTTCCTGGAAGGCCGTGTGAAGGAATCTTTCTTTTTTTTTTTTTTTTAAGATTTATTTATTTATTATATGTAAGTACACTGTAGCTGTCTTCAGACACTCCAGAAGAGGGAGTCAGATCTCCTTAAGGATGGTTGTGAGCCACCATGTGGTTGTTGGGATTTGAACTCCAGACCTTCAGAAGAGCAGTTGGGTGCTCTTACCCACTGAGCCATCTCACCAGCCCCGTGTGAAGGAATCTAAGAGACATGCGAAAGTGTTTTATAAACTATAGCACACTGCAGAAGTATAAGAGGTTATTATTTGAATGGTTATTACACTTGAACTGATCATTGTGTTTGAAAATTAGGGATTTTGTTTTCAGGAGTATAAAATCATCCAAGCCTGGTTTGAACTCTGAGACTCACAGAGCAAGGATTAGAACGAATGGCAGATTTACCTGACTGTTGGAACCTTTCTGGACCGAAGCAGCCCAGAGACCTCTGCTGTCTCCCCTGCAGTAGACTGTAACTAAGGTGCAAGGAGGCTGGGGAAAGCAGCCCATCTTCACTGTGCACCTGTCCCCTAAATGAGTTCAAGGCCATTTTTATATTTGTTTTCAGAGTCTCTGCCATTGCCGTGGCTTCTACATAGTGCTGCTTTTGCTAGCAGCGTTCTGTCTGCCAGGAAGGAATGTCTTCCTATTTCCCCCAATGGTCTTTGTGTGTGTGTGTGTGTGTGTGTGTGTGTGTGTGAGTTATGTGAGCACACACACATGTATCCATACATGCATAGAAGATAGAAGTTAATATTAGCTTCCTCAAGTGCTTCTCCACTTTATTCCTCAGGACAAGGTCTCTCGTTGAGGCTGGAGCTCTCAGATTGGTTACACTGGCTGCTTATCAACCTCTAGGGAATCCTCCTGTCTTCATTTCTCCAGTGCACATGCAACCACCTTAGCTTTCCTGTGTGTTCTTGGGATTCCGACTTGGGTCCTCAAGAATTCAGGTCCTCATGCATGTAGGGCAAAGCACGTTATTGAATGATCTCCCTTGCTCTCCACTGGTCTTCAGACCCACTCCTGCCAAACTGCTGGCCCTTCTCTGGCTCCCAAGGTTTATCTACCTCCCTAAGCACTTTCACCATCTGTTAATGCCTGCCTCTTATGCCACAGTGTACAATAAGTCAAATCCCATTCAGGTGAATGCAACTCAGCTAGCTGGGTAGAAGCCTCCACCTTGTAGGTGGGTTCTGTGGATGGGGAGCATCTGTCTACTGCTGACCCCTACAGGTAGGCAGGTGCCCACCTATGAAGGCAGATGCTGCCTCCTTACCCCTGGCTCTTCTAAATTCTCTTAGCAGGGTGGGTCCCAGCTGGGGGAGGATCTGATGGTAGCACTCCCGGAGACCTGGTTCCCTTGCCTTCTTCTCCTTGGTTCAAGGCTTCCTGTCTTCCCCGTGTTCTGGGCCTCTCCCCCAGACCCTCCTACTCCCAGCCCCAGGCAGCCTCTCCAAAGTGCCAGGGGGCTGGGATGCTTTTCATTACCAAATGCACTGAACCTATTTGTGAGTGTTTTGCAAAGTGTTTAATCCAAGGTGTTCCCTCAATTAAATTAGTGCAAACATCTGTGTCCCACATCCACCTCCATTTGCATTCTGTGCCATTTATTACAGCAGGAAATTGGAAGGCACCTTAGGAATACTTAGGACTGAATTAGGCTGGGCTGGGGGAGGCGTCAGGGGGAGGGCCTAGTGCCTCTGAGGTTGGCCCACAAGGCAGATCCCTCTCCGGGCTGGAACTTGAGAGCAGCCAAGTCACTTTCTGGTGCAGGAGATACTGTCTTCTGTAGTGATGACCAGGTCTCCTCGGGGAGACTGGATGAGTTTAATTAATGCCCCTGGTCCCTACCGTAGGCCAAATGTCTGCAGAAACAGGGAGGGCTCACTGCTGTCACTTTTAATTTTGAACCTAATTTTAAAAAGAAGAAGAAGAAGAAGAAGAAGAAGAAGAAGAAGAAGAAGAAGAAGAAGAAGAAGAAGAAGAAGAAGAAGAAGAAAAGAGAGAAAGAAAGAAAGAGAGAAAGAAAGGAAGAAAGAAACTAAAGTGGGGCCGAGAGTTGGCTCAGAGCACTTATTCTTGTGAAGGACCAGAATTTGGATCCCAGCACCCACCTCAGGCACCGGTCATACATGTGGTACACAGGGAAAATATTCATATGAATAAAAGAAATCTATAAATGGCCAACCAGCTGGGTCTGTCCTGGGGAGCCCGTCCCTGTTGGAAGGTGGTGTTTCCTATCATGAAACTGTTTAGCCTTGGTGACTACTGGGCGTGGGCAGCTGCAACTCAAGCCTTATACCATGAAATTCCCATTGCTATTAAATATATCAGGTGCTTTAGGAGTTCTCCTATCATTCTAGTCTAGGACGAGTGGCAGGATTACCTGTACTATAAAAGCCCAGTGTCTGTAGTAACTTTCCCTCCAACCCTGAGACCAGCCTCAGTAAGGTCAGCCATAGGCCCATGGAACCAAGGCTAGAAAGTGGAGCAAACACTAATGCCTGAAAGTTTCCATGACTCCAAAAGCTGTTTTCCAGTGTTCTCAGGATGTCTTTCTCAAATGAAGCTGTTGAAATTGGCTTTGAATTGAGACACTTGCTATTTCTCCTAACTCCTTGACCTACCTACCTAGCCTGGTTGTACTGAAGCCTTGTCTGCTCTTAGGATGGCTTAACTTAGGACTTTCCAAGGACCTGTGAGGGGCAACATTGACTTGTAGCCAGATTACCAGAGGAAACCCTTGGTGTTGGGGAAGAGAGGGGAGAGAGAAAGGCTTAAGGGTCTCTTAAGAGATCTTAGAGGTCCCTGAATTTCTCAGCATAGAGTGGGGAAGCAGGATAAAAGAGGCATTCTCTTGACTGGATGCATAAGAAAGGGACCAAACTGTAACTCTGGGCTCCTAGGTCCCAAGAAGGGCACAGTACCAGGTCTGGTGTGGGAGAGCAGGGATCAGGGTGGGTGTGCCTTTCTGAGATGCAAAATGTAATTTCAGGCTGGACAAGGAACTCCTTAGAGTTTCTGTAGATAAGGATCCTTCTTAGCCAACCTTTACATGCAGACTTCCAGGGCTCAGGGAACAGCTAACAGGTCAGTCCTGGTCCCTGTAGGGAAAGACGCTGAGGTTTCATTTACAGACCTTTGCTGCTAGAAGAACAGCCAAGAGAGTTAGGCTAGTTACTTACTTATAACAATCATACCTTCCTCAGGTTGTCCTGTCATCACAGGGAGAGAGGGCTCAATCCAGGAGCAACAAGTTCCAGATTAAAATCCTGCTCCTCGCTTTCCCTTCTCATCAGATAGAGCATTGTCTTATTTAGCCTTGGTTTCCCATTGAAGAGTAAATGACAACCTCTGAGAGGTATGCTTGGCTCCAGGTTAGAGGTTTAAGAAGTTTCCACCTTCCCTTCTTAGACCTGGGGCCTCAGTTCTGGAAACCGGGAGCATGTGGAAGTGAGGGTGACCACCCTGTTTCAGCTCCCCACCCCCTCCTCTTCTTTCTCCTCTTTCTCATCAAAGGCTTTAATAAATGCACCTCAGCATGTGGCAGTGCCTGGGGCTTTATAAGAATGAATTGCTTATCCCAGCTCTTACTTCAAGAAATGGCAGCCTCCAATCAAAACACATTTACTAAGCATTGTCTGTGTGTAGTACTCAGCTCTGGGTCCAGTGGGTCACCCTAAGAATGGCCACAGCCTCCTCTTATCTCCTCCCAGGAGCCAACAGTCTATACTTTATTTGCAGTTCCCAGATCCCAGAGGGTTTTAGGCTTCTGTGTCTTTTTGAGACTGTTCTTTGCCTACAATGTTCTCCATTCCTTCCATTGACTGGAGAAAACTCAGGTTATCTGTGACCAGGGCCCAGATTACACTGGGCATCCTTCTATAATGTCGTGACAATGGACTTCAGTGCCTAGCTCCTCTCCATTAGATGAGAATACTCACATCTTATTAAAAAGCACCCCCACCTAGGCTGGGAGTGGTGGGTCACACACCTTTAATTCCAACACTTGGGAGGCAGACACAGGCGGATTTCTGAGTTCGAGGCCAGCCTAGTCTTCAAAGTGAGTTCGAGGACAGCCAGGAATACACAGAGAAACCCTGTCTCAAAAAAAGCGCCTCCATCATTACATTGGTACCTGATACATGTTTGTTTTGTTGAGCAACTCCTGAGGCCTCTGCTGGTGAGCTGGATGAGAGGCTGTCAGAGTAGCAGCCTGGATCTCTAGTTTTCAAGAGTGTTGGTTCAAAGAGTCTTTCCTAGCTTCTTTTGTTTGTTTCTTCTTATTTGCTCTCTCCTGCCCAGCCTCAGCATATGGGATCTCCAGATGGATGCAGGATTGGCACAGATGATTGGCCCCCCAGATGATAGTATCCCTTTACCTTGACCAGAAGTCTTTCTTTTTTCCACATGGCCAAAGCTCACTCATCTTCCTAGTCCTGTTGTCATCTCTTCCAGAGAGTTTTAGCTTCTTCTGGAAAAAGTCCAACATTCCCTTCCTAGCCCCTGGTCTGAAACTCCTGGCACAGGCCAGGGTAGCTGCATCCCAGGGTATGCTTGCCCTTTCACACAGAGGGCCATGGCTGGTGACTGATGCTGCTAGCCCTTGCTCCACTTGGCATGGCTCCTGGCACGTTCTGTTTGATGATGCCTGTTTACCTAGTGGAAGAATAAACAAGACCATTACTCCTGGTTTATCTAAGAGGGAGGCATCCAGGTTCTTTGCTCATCCGTGGCTTTGAGTTTTCTGCTCCAAGGTTCTGATGAACCCAGAGGTACATTTAGTTTCAAGGCTGGAAGCCAGATGTTATGGCCTGCAGGAGAAAAATCAAGTGTTGAATTCTGCTTGGTATTCAGAGCAGACTAGAATGACCTTTGTGAATGTGTTCCATGAATCACATCCAATATTGGCAGTGTATTTCATATACATGTGTATATACACTCATATACATAGCTATGTTTATGTTTATTTGTATATATCTTGAGAGTATATTAAACATTTACTGATAGAGTATAGTAATGTTAGAGGACCATGGACTTGAACCAGTGAGCCACTGATTAGGAAAGGAGACCAAAGCCAGTGCCTTCTAGTGTGGTCTTACCTCATGCCTAAAGCCTTGGAGTCTAAATATTTATTTATTTATTTATTTATTTATTTATTTATAGACAAGGTCTCTCTCTATATAGCCTTGGCTAGCCTGGAACTCACTATGCAACCAGGCAGGCCTCAGATTCACAGAGATCTGACTTGCCTCTGCTTCTCAAGCACGGGGACTAAAGATGTCTGCCACCATTGCCTGGCTTACAACCTGAATATTACAAGTTCTTTAAGGAAAGGAAGTTGGGGGTAGGGAGGGGAGGCATCCTCTCCAGTGCCTGGCACATGACAGGTACTCATAGACAAGTGTGGCTGAAATAATATTGATTAAAATTGATTATGACTATTAGACAATCTTTGGAAGCTTTAAAATCTGATTTTAGCCTAATCCTCTGTTGTGTATTCGCAAACAGTCTATTTGTAAATCAGTTGGGAATCGTCATGCAGCATAAATAAACAATGGGATGTATTTTTATTGTCCCTATCCCTGGGAATTCTCACAGGGTCACAGATTTGAGATATTGGGTCTCAAATTTTACTTCTATACTTTTTTTCCCTTCAATCAAACAAGTCATTTTCTTGATGTAAACTTTCAAAAAGGTTCAGAAATTAATGCACAGAGTCATAAACTATGCGTGTACAACAGCCAACATCAGCCCTACTTGACTCTTACCTGTTTGACCAGTCCCAGGCTGCCCATTTCCTCTGCAAATGCTCTAAAGCTCCATCTTTTAGGAAGAGCCAGCCTTCTCTGACAAATGCCAACATTCGGTAGGAGCTACATTGGGCTACACTGGGCAGAGCACCCCTCCATTACAACAAGCTGGGGTATCTATACTCCCTACAGGAAGGAGAGGGGGCTTAGGAAATGATTTTATGTTAACAACACATAGGCTGGGTTGCTAAGCTTAACTTCTGGGTTGAAATTTCAGAACTCAAAAGGAGACCTATCAGATGTGAACCTGTGAGGAACACAGAGCAACAAGAAGGGTCAAGTGCATGCCAAAATGAGAAATCTCAGTTCCAGAAAGCCACCAGCTCAACTGCCCGTGGTTGTGCCACCAAAAAACCAGTAGTGGCAGAGTCAGGCTCTGGCCTGGGTTATCTTTGCTTCTTCTCAGTAGGATGAAGTCCCTTAGCTGTGCTAGGCTGGGCCTGTGCTTTTTGTGCACCCAGATTTCTGGGTCTAGGAGTAGGACACACTGACTCCTCAGCGGACTCTGGACTGTAGGCACCTTCCCTGTCCCTCAACAGATTTCCAGAAGGCCAAGTGGCCTGTAGCCCTTCAAAAGATGGTTGGTGACATGTGACTTCTTCCTTCCTGTACAAGTTGAGCACTTGCCACCCTGCTGTCTGTTTTTCCTTGCTAAGGTTCAGTTCTAATTATGTTGATTTTCTTCATCCCACCCCCTCCTGGAAGCTTATTAGGTTGAATATTTTTATTTATTATCATTTCGCCCAACTCCTGCCAGCATTTCCAATTACTCTCCCCGCTTCCTTGTAATTGTCTTTCTGTAATGGCTCTGAAACAATTGCGCTAAATGAGGTGTCTCCTGCAAGATGAGAGTCTCACTTCATTAAAGGCTAATGTATTCTCAGCTCCAGCTCTGTGGGGCTAGCTTGGAAGGAAGACATTTAAACAGCTTCTTTTATTTTATAGGGAGCAACTTTTCAGCAAAGAAGATGTCTGTGGGGTATATGTGTATGTGTGTGCGTCGCCTGGATTTTAATTTAAAGAAAGTTTATGAAATAGTACAAGTCCCCTTATTGATGAGACTATTGTCAGGTAGCTGCGATTTATGCAGATGCAGTAAGGAGGAAGCTGACAAGGGGCTCTCCATGCAGACGCCCCCTGTCTTTCTGCCAGCCCCACCCCTTCCTCTGTTGCACTCTGCATGCTGGAGTAGCCCCCAAACTTGTTCATCCCTCTATCCTGCCTCTCTACCTCTTGTATTGTGTGCCCAGATTCTGCAGTGGAGATGCTCTTCTGCTCTGCGTTTTTGCAGAATCCAGTCTTTTCAGTTCATAGGTCCCGACTCCATCATTCATTTACTCATTCCTTCACTTGCTCCTTGTCTGTTCATTTGTCCTTTTGTCATCCGTTCAGCATATGCTTATTGCCTACCCTGTTTGAGCTCCATTCAGCGGGGCTATGTCCTTTTGGAAAAATAGAGACAGATGAATGGTAAGCAGGCACCACTGGTACAATATGGTAAGTGCTGTAATCAGGCACGGGCAGACACTCTGTGAGCAGCCAGCAGGGCACCTCAGGAAATCTCAGGGGACCCAAGGAGGCTTCTAGAGACAGGGTGGTCTGGTCTGATACCTGGAGGATGAGGAGTTAGCCAAGTGGCAGGGGGTGGGTGGAATAACTTCAGGCAGAGGGAACTTCATGAATCAAGTGCTGGTTGCCAGAGATAGCCTGGCAGGTGAGAAGAAATGTAAAATTTTCCATCTGGCAGGAACGTTATGGGACAAAGGCTGTAGTGAGAGATGAGGCTAAACATCAAGAAGGGTCTTGAAGGCCATATTCCCCTAGAGACTGGTTGTGGGGCACTGAAGAGCTCTAAGCAGGGGATTAATTGGCCAGCTTTGTGTTTTGGAAAGATTGCTATGATTTCAGTAAGTACAGTGGGCCGGAGAGAGGCAAGCACAGAGGTCAGGAGATCTTGTAGGCAGCTGTTGTAAGAGACCGTAATGACCTGCTGTAGAGACAAGTGTATTAATCTGTAAGATTCCCAGATGGAGCAGAGACAGGCTTGGGAGACAACTGGGCAAATGTGTGAAGCCAGGGCAGGGTGCGACTCATTGAGAAGTCCATGCAGTCTGCAGGTTGTGGGACTCTAGGCTCAAATTCCAGCAGATGCCAGTACCTTGATTACTGTCATCAAAAGCAGCTAAACATTTTTGCCTGTAGGCTCATTGCATGTGAACATTTGCTCCCTCTTTCAAGGGATCTTAGGCTGTTGTTACTCTGGAGAATCTTTCAAAGCACTTCTGGAGTAGTTAGATTTTTTTTTTCACCGCTATGATGAATATCTGAAAAAGATAACTTGAAGTGAGGAAAGATTTGTTTTGCCTCACGGTTTCAGAGATTTCAGTTTATGGTTGGCTGGCTCCGTGGTAATAAGGCAGAACATTATGGAGGAGAGGGTATAACAGAAGAGCTGCTCATATCATGGTGTTGAGAAAGCAAACAAGGCTGGTAAGGTGGTTCAGCGAGTAAGGCGTTTGCCACCATGTCTGGCAACTTGAGTTCAATATCTGGACCTACATGATAAAAAGAAGTACCAATGCATACAGTGCATACGTGACCTCAACAGGCATGCATGGAATGTACACAGGCTGTTCCTTCCCCACCAAAAAAGAAATGGAACAATTTTTTTTCTTTAAAAATAAGCAGAACAAAGAAGAGATTTGGAATGTAGTATAGTCCCCCAGTACATAGTCTTTGTGAATTATTTCTTCTAACCAGTCCCCACCTTCATCATATTTCTATAACATCAACAAATAATAGAGTTTTCAATGTCTTAATCTATCGATTAGATCATAGTTCTCACAATCCAATCTACCTCTTAAAGATTAGATCTACTAGCTGAGGAGCAACCTTCAGTAGACAAAGATTTTAGGGTGATATTTTTCATCCAAGTCATAAGGACTCCTGTGCACTGAGCT
Source organism: Mus caroli (assembly GCF_978045245.1). Lineage (NCBI taxonomy): Eukaryota > Metazoa > Chordata > Mammalia > Rodentia > Muridae > Mus > Mus caroli. The sequence continues at coordinate 34,290,744 of NW_028227266.1, read as the reverse complement.
GAGCAGGTCTCCTATCAGCTCTGACTCCTGCCCCCAGAGTGTGACCTATGCTGAGACCTCTAGTACTGCCCTAGGAGATGCCAGGCCAGAGGGCTGCCTCTTCCAAAGGAGTTTTTAGTTCAGAAACAAAAAGTAAAAAGGCCCTTCCAGTTCCATTTGGGTTAGAAGGATTTTAGTAGAGCCATCAGTGTCTTTATGCCTCAGGCAATGAGACTAGGTCCTTGGATGCTTGCCATCCACAGTGATGGGAGAGAGTTACAGCCACACCCTTCCATGCTTATCAAGCTAGGCAGCTTTTCATGCATCCACACACATCTCAGTTTGTTCTCCTATCATGTCCAGGTTGTTATAGTGTCTATTATGGAAAAGAGGAAACTGAGGATCAAAAAGAATAAGCAGGCCTCCGGGACACCTGTATTTCCTGCTCAGAATAAAAGGAGGAAGGAGTCTGGCTACATGAGAGCCAGCCTGAGTACTTTTGTACCCCGGAGCAATGACTTGGCTCTGTCCCAGTTTACTGATTCCTCTACTGTCTTCTTTCGGACAGATCCTTCCAGGTTCTATGCAAATGCCACTCCCTCCCTTCCCTAGACACAGCCAGTAGTTCCTTCCTCCTTAGCTCCCAGAATACATATATTGCTCAGTTAGAGTCCTGCTGATTTGCTTCTATTTCTTTGCATGTCTGTCACCTCTACTTTGGATTTTTCAAGGAAGGGATCTTGGCTTCCTCGTTTTTATATCCTGGGCATCCAGCATAGAGGCTGGCACACAGTAGGTTTTCTATGAATAAATAAGTGCTGTCAGGAAGCCCTGGGTACTCAAGAGGAGCCCTAGAGGCCCCAGCAAAACATCCTCAGTTTCTTTTCCTTACTAGGCAGCAAGCTACCAAAATAGGCTTCAGGGTGAATGAATTAATTCCATAGCTCCAGGAGCTTCGTGGTAATAAGGGGGCAGTCACTGGGACCAAAGTCTCTCTGTGTACCCTGGGAAGAAGTGGGGCTGAGGTAAATGTTCCTCTTGGGTGGGAAGACCAAGACATCTTCTGTGCAATGTCTGTCTGGATGTTAATTCTGATGAGCTGCTTATGTAACACCAGGCTCCCTCCAGCTTTCAGGGACTGAAAGGCGCACACACCAAGGAAACAAACAAGTGGAGGTGCACACATCTAATGTCCTCAGCAAAGATTTAGCACTGGGCAATTTCCAAAAAAGCCTTTAGGGATAATATATATCTTTAAAGTTAGATTCCAATAGGAAAAGTTACCAATGGTTTCCCATCTTCCCGAACCTCAAACCACGCTCTGATAGCCATTCTGCCAACACTGCTTCGAAAAGTCTTCCCTCCAGAGATGTGAAATCAGCACTTCAGCAGCTCCCTTCTCTAAGCAGAGCTCTTCTGCAGGCCCAAGGCAGCCAGCAAGAGCAATTGAGGGAGAGGAGAAGAGTGAAAGGAAATACCGACTTCTCCGAGTCTCTGCAGGGTCTCCATATTGATTTAACTTGGCAAGGATGAAAAATACTCAAGAAAAAAATTGCAATTGTACTGAATGTGTGCAGACTTCTTCATTCCTTAAAAAAAATTGATCAACTATTTTACACAACATTTATGTTACAGTAACCATTAGAAACAATCTAGAGATTTTAAGAGTATGGGAACATGTTCAAGTTATATACAGTTACTAGGAGCCATTTTATTTATATAAGGAACTCAACCATCTATAGATTTGGGTGTCTGTAAGGGACCAATTTGGAAACACCAAGGGACAAGATCTGAGAGCCAAGGGCCTTAGTTTTAAAGCATGGTCACTACATAAATAGCTGGATGACTTTAAGTGACTTCCCCCTTTCTGAGCCTCAGTTGTCAATGTTTGTGAGGTGCAGAGAGCAGTCAGTTCTTCCTGAAGCTTGTTGGAAATCTATATCCTATACAAAGTAAAGGACCATGATTGCTGACTTTGCGTCTCTTAAGAGTTGGGATACAGAGTCCTCTCTTGTCTCTGGTAAACTCCCTTTTTATCCTGCTCTAGACCTAAATCCTATCCATACATTGCTTTCCCTTATATCAGGAAAATATCAGTTAAATTTAAGAATCTGAGGTCCCAGGGAACTCCTAGATATAACAGATAAGACCTCTTGAGCCTAAGGGAAATCACAAACTGTCCTGCCTATGGCAAAGCAATAGGTAGTTTAGAGTAAGAAGTCAAAGGATTCTGAGAAGAAGCTAAACAGAATATCACCTTAGAAGCTGAGGGTATAGCTTAGTAATAGAGGACTTGCCTAACAAGCACAGGACTTTGAATTCCATCCCCACTGCCATAGGGTAAAACAAAATGTCTCATCAACACTGGTTGAAGACAGACCATGTTGACATCTGAATACTGAAGTTGTAACACAGTTACAAGCAACACAGTTTTTTTTTTTTTAAGAGTTAGTATCTTCCCAGGAAGGAAAGTGACTATCCCATGTTCCATAGTCAGACTTAATAAAACCCTAGCTTGTGTAATATAAGAGATATATGCCATGGGCTCTTAGTGAGGGTTCTAACCATATTTCTACTACCTTCTAGACTCCTGGAGTATTTTCTTGATCCTTTAAACCACCTCATTGGCCCTGAGCCCAAGCTGCTCTCATACCTTGAGATAAGGAACTTGACATAAGTTTAGCCTACTTCCAGGCTAAGTCTGACTGGAATGACACTGGTCTTAAGTCTTTGGCTTTGTCTCTGGCAATTAATTTCATTTGACCGACGCTTATGGAGAGCTTGCCACATGCTAGGTCCTGGGGCAACATTGAGAAGCAATGCCCTGTTCCTAGACATCTTAGATTATTTTAGCAGTGAGGAGTCTATGGAACACTTCATGGTAGCTTAAAAATACACCAGACATTTTCAGAAGGTGATATGAAAGATATAAATTCTATCTATACAGTAAGGTATACTAGTAAGGAAGGGATGGTAGATTAAAACTGTAAAGTGGAATTCGGGGACAGGTTCTGTTCTTGTCTGGAAGCTGCCAATCTTTCCAGCTCAGTATTCCAAATAAATACCATCAATACTTAGATGGTCCCTGTTCTATCTCCCTTACCCACAGATAGAAATAATGCTTCCTGTTGAGCCTCAGGTCTACTGGCCCACCAGTATCCCATCTGAGGGCTCAGTGACCTTCCTCTATTAGAATCTGTAATCAGGAGTAAAGGAAATGCAAACAAAAGCTAGGTGAGTCACTGGGGCAGCTTGGCCTGTGCAGAAAGATGGAAGGCGAGGGGGTAGGGGTATAGACAGATCTTGAGAAGGAGGCTCAGATCTCCTAGTTCATTTTCTAATTTAAAAACAACTGGACTCATTTTCTGCTGCACATCAGGGTCCTTCCAGGAGGCTGTCTCAGGAGTCAGACAAGTGGAAGACACTAGGGAGGATCTAAGTGGAGTTGGAGGTAGAGACCTCATGATCCACACAGTTCTTGCTTCAGGAACTCCTGAGTCTGCCTGGGACCTCAGGAGATCATTGTGTGTTGTTCCCATTCCTTGGCGGGACTGCACTTCACCAACTACCCAGCCAGCCAACCCTGACAATCTCTCTGTTCCTAGGATTACCTACTTATAACAAATAGAGAAGAGCCCTTAGCAGAAGGAACTGTGGGTGGCTGGGATGTCACTTTCTCAGGGTGGCTTAGGAGATTCAGAAGACACAAAAGCAGTCCCTGGAGGCTTTGGGGACTAGACTTCTGGATCTAGCATCCACTAAGTCTGGGTCTTCTGAACTCTGTCAGGAACATTCTTAAGAGAGACTTGTTACTCAGTGGAGTTCCCACCTTGTGCTCCCACCTTGTGAAGTCCTGTATAGGCCCCTGAAGGGTCAAATGGAAGCAAGGGAGGCATTTTTCCACTGGGAAGTACTCTTTGTGCTTGTGTGAGGGAAGGAACCCCTCCCCAGTTTCTCCATAAAGGTACCCTGATACTAAGTCAGTACCGGGTGTAAAAGGCCTAGGCTCCCCAAGCAGGCTATTCTCCTGGTTTGTCGGACTGATGGTGATCTGAGCCTTCTCTGAAGTGTCCTCATCCTTGTACCTCTGGTCCTCACAGCTCCTTTTTGTTCATTCAACAACCCGCTGGCTCTGTAGCCCCTGAATGATGCCTGTTTTTCAGCGCGTTGGTCACTTCTTGGTTGCTCCACAGATCAATCCTGATGTTGTCCTCTGCCTCAGCTGCTCATGTGTCTTAGCCATGATCTCCCTCCAGGAGCAGGGGAGAGGGAGGCTGCTGTCACCTCTGCTGCCAACATCAAAGCCTTCCAGTGTGGCTTTGGGTAGAATGTGAAGAATTGCGGGATAATTAAGTTGCATGTCTGCACATTGTTTACTGTTGCCCTCAACCAATCACCGTTCCATAGGGGCTAATCTGTGTTGGGATTTTTATTTTTTATTTTTTCCTTTTCAGTGCCTCTTTGTACCACATTCTTCATTATGCTTCAGTTACAATTTTAATTTTACTATTACTAAATCTCCCCCAAAGCTGTATTCTTCTGTGCCTCTGAGCTGGAATTCCTGATTTGGGGACTGTTTACATCTGGGCCTGTTCACAAATGATTGCTCTTGTTTAACTGAAGAATATACATTAAAACTCAGGGATGAAAGATCCCTTTGCCTTACTCCAGACCCACCTGGTTGTAGGTTATAGGAAATGGGGGAGAAGTGAGCCAAGGAGCAGAAAGGATCTGGCACTTTGAGGTTTTGCTGTTGAAAGAGCATCTTCATGGCTTCTAATGGGCAAACCAGTGGAGAGGCAGTTGAGTGCCAGGGCTGGGCAGGAGCTGGAGCCTTAGTTTCCAAACCTTGATAGTACAGTGCTCTGTGCTCACTCCAGCAGTGAGCCTCAGCATGGGCTTTGGGATCAGATCAAGATTTAAACTTAATCTCATCATCTACTGAACCTCTAAATTGAGCAGTTGCATAATTTCTTTCAGCCTCCATTTTCTTGTTTTAAAAAATGAGGAGGAGGGGGCTGGAGAGATGGCTTAGCAGTATAAGAGCTCTGGTTGCTCTTCCAGAGGCCCTAGGTTCAATTCCCAACGGCCACATGGCAGCAAACAACTGTCTGTAACTCCAGTTCCAGGCAATCTGAGGCCTCCAGATCAATATACATAAAATAAAATTAAATAAATTATTTAAAAAATGAGGAAGAAGGGGCCGGACAGTGATGGCGCACACCTTTAATCCCAGCACTTGGGAGGCAGAGGCAGGCAGATTTCGGAATTCGAGGCCAGCCTGGTCTACAAAGTGAGTTCTAGGACAGCCAGGGCTACACAGAGAAACCCTCTTTCCAGAAGAAAAAAAAATTGAGGAAGAGGGGGGGGCTTATTATCCTCACTCCTAACTGCAGGGCTATTGACAGTTGATGGATTCAGGGGTCAGGGGAGATTGTGGTAGGTAGATCAAGCTGCAGTTAGAAGTATATGAGCAGCCCATACATACTCAGGGCTGGAAGAATCCCTTGCCTTACCCCTGACTCACCTGGTTGTAGGTTATAGGAAATGGAGAAGTGAGCCGAGGAGCAGAAGGGATCTGGCATTTCTTGAGGCTTTGCTGTTGAAAGAGCATCGCCATGGTTTGTAATGTGCAAACCAGTGGAGAGAAAGTTGAGTGTCAGGGCTGGGCAGGGGTGAATAAGGAGGATATAAGCTGGTTAGCAATATATGAGCAGCACACATTGTTCTCAGTGGGTCATTTTTTTAAAAAAAGAGGACAAAATTTAAAAGGGGGTTAATACATGAGGGTGAGGGTGGGGGAAACTAGGGGAAGGAATTAGGGTAAATACATCAAAACATATTGTGTGAAATTCTCAAGGAATTAATAAAAATGTATTTTAAAAGATATGAAATGAGGAAGAGGGTGTTGCTTCAAGGGCTTGGGAGAAAAGAGACAGCATCCATCTTGGAATAGTTCATGACAAAGGCAAGCACTTACTAAAGAATGGTACATTAATCTCTTTTCTGTTGCTGCTGTAACAAAACACCCGAGGCAGGGTACTTTATTTTTAAAATGAGTTTGGGGCAGTTTCCTGGGCTTTTGGAGATGTAACAACTATGTTCTGGAACCTCATTGGCTCTGGTAAGGGCTTCATGACAGATGACATCACAATGGTGGGACAGGAATTAAAAGAAGTTCGGGTGCTAGGCTTACTCTTGACACTGATGGACTCTTATGCCTAGGTCTTATCCTCAATGATCTAGCCATTTTCTATCAGGGTCTACCTCTTACAAGTGCCACCACCTTTCACATCATCATACTTCCAGAACAGGAAACCTTGGGAGTCACAAGCAACCCATATCCAAATCACAGTAAGGATGAGGTGACATTACCACCTTCATCATAATTTTCTAGTTCTGTCTCTCTGCCCATTCTGCTTCCTCTGTCACACTTCTGGAGTTTGCTTGCTCCCTGGCTTTGCATGAGAGCTCTGAGGCCCAGGCCTGCCTCTGATGCCATCGCTAAGCCAGTGGAGTGGAGCAGGAAGCACTTTCCATATGACTGCTGATGGGAGGAATTACTGACCCACTGTCCCAAAATGACAGCAGTGATAGATTCCAGGGTGCCTAGTCATGCAGAAGAATTTTGCCCTATTGCAGCCCCTGGCCCTGGGATTCTGACAGCCCAGAACCAGCTGCAGGCCTCCACTGCCCAAGCTGGCAGAACCAATATAGTTGTCCCCCTCCCAGGCCAGCATCCCTATACCCTTAGCTTCCTCCTGGTCTTCCATTTGCTTCTTTCTTCCTCTATCACCCTGTCCCCCCATGCTGCCACACACACACTAAAACCATAACTTTTTCCCCCTTTCCCATTATCTCTAACCCATATACTCTGGGAAGTTTAATTTGTTCTCGGTAGTAATCACCATTAACTAGAAATTGTCTTTCTCTGTGTAAACACGTCATTAGTGAAGCTGGTTTTCTGCAGGGTCCAGATTTCATTTTTATTAAAATGAAACACTTTCAGGCGCCTCACTGTGTCCAAGGAAAGAGAGTATAATTTTAACCCATTGGGTTGGCCACAGATAATTGGGCTGGCATTTGATTGGACGATTAGGGAAATATCTTCTTTGCATGCAGTATAATTTGCATTTTTTTCCCACTTATATGAAGCTAAGTCATGCTTTCGTACACAGGCAGTTTTAATGAGCATTATAAATCCTAATGAATATATTTTCATGTTCATTTTATTGGCTTGTTTTTATTACTAGAGGTCTGAAAAACAGGGCCAGTGAGGGAGCTGCAGAGGAAATGGCAGAGGAGAGAAGCACTGTGGCAGGCTTTCCACCCCTCCCCTCCTGCCTTTGGCAGCCAGGGATGTGAGCATGGCAGGAGGGGTCATCTAGGCTTTCTTTAACCAAGTCAGGAAGTGCTTGGCTCCCGAGGGAAAAAGAAAGCACATTCCTCACCTGCGGACTGGTTGAGCTCCTGCTGCGGCCTCTGCCTGAGCTGCAGCAACATCACATACTGCAGCAGCCACGAAGGCAACAAGCCCCCAATTCATCATGGTCTATGATGAAGTCGCTGGTGCATAGTGGGATCTCATAGCAGCTCAGTCAAGTAGAAATAAACTCAGTCCTGGTTCACAGGGGACCACCACAGACCCAGAGCACCCAATACTGAAAGCAGTTAGCAAGTATGCAGTTACAATACTGAAAGCAGTTAGCAAGTATGCAGAGGATAGTCTTCTCCTGGTGATGTAGGAGGTTTGCCATTGTCTCAAGGCCTTCAAGCACAACTAAACTGTTCAGTTAAAGGTTTCAGAGTCCTGCCAATCTCTAAGACCATGTTTTCATCAGTTCACTTACTCATCCAACATCATGTACGTCTGACTACTATGTGGTCAATACTTGGACATAAACAAATAGTCCTGAGGTTTTCTGCCAGCTTGAATAAAAAAAATTTTTAGAAATGGGGAATCCGTAAAAATAACCTTTCTATCCTGAGGTTCTAGTTCTAGCATTCCACGTGCACCAAGAATTTGGTCTTTTTCCTTGACTATCTTAAGTCCCCAAGCCTTTCTGACCAAGTACTTCAGCACCTCAGAAATTATATCAAGACCTCTTGTCTCTGCTCCTGTGCACTAGATCTAACCTGTGCACTTCTGCTTGACCTTTTCCGCCAGCTGAAGGCTATCTTTAACATTGTTTCCTCTCAGAATCTAGAGAATCACCCACCTGTCTTTGCCCAGGAAGCCTGATCAGTGTCCTGCTGTGGGGAGACTGCCTGGGACCTGCCTGGCCTCGGGTGGCCTCCATGCTATGACCTATTGCTTCTCATCACAGCCTGTTATAAGACTAACCACCCTATTGACCATCCCAATTCTACTCCCGTTACATCTCTCTCAATCTTTGTTTTTTCTTTTTCATCAGAAAAGTCTTTGCTGCTCACTTAGGTTGGGGATTTGGGGAATGTTTCAGATGTTCAAAAAAACAAAACAAAATAAACAATTAAGCAAACAAAAACCGAGTTCACTTGCCTTTATCATCCATCATTCCTTCAAAACGACCACACAATGACTGGGACGTTGTCCCTTGCAACAGGTCATTCATGCATGTCCTTGCTGAAAGATCTCTTTTCCCTTCTCTTTCTTTCCCTTCCCCAGGCCCATTCTTACAGTCAGGGCTGAACACATCTTGCAATGGCCTTCAGGACAAATGATTTTTTTTCCAGCTAAGCATGTGTTTACTAGACATCTGCCGTGCGCTAGAGTCTATGAGACTAGGAAACACTAACACAGAGATCTTATGCTATAGGGATAAGATTTCTGGCCCAAAAGGGAGCCTTGGTTGGTTACGTTTGGGCTTGGCTGATGTCTGCCACTCTCTGTTCAGTCACCACTTGGGAACAATAAGCTTTCACTGTGGGACAGGAGGTGATATTTTAAATAAGATGGCAATGGTGGTGATGATTTACAAACTAAATGCTGACTCACTCAAATGGTTTATGACCAACTCGCAATGTAATTTAGAATATGAATGCTAGTCCCGGGTTCTGGCCTACCCTCTCATGGTTAAGGGGTACAGAGAGATGCTTGCTGTTAGAAAGGGATGTTGATGCTTTTTAGAGTCTAGATGGATGGGATGGTTTTATAGACCCAGCTTCATTTTACCCTCTACACTTTACTTAAACCCAGTCATTGCTCTGAGAGCATGTCACTTTGCCTTGATAAGTGGTCAGGACATTGCTTCTCTGGGACATGATAGTGCCCTGTAACCATGCAGCCTTCACAATACTCTGCCACCTACCACTCACTCCTCTCATGTCTGTATTAGATCTGTGTTGTGGTTCCTTTATCATTACAGATTTCTGGTCAGGAGTTTGGCATGGATTTTTCACATGGCCATTCCTGGTTACCATACTCACACCGCCTAGGTTTGGAGTTAGGAGCCATCTGCTCAATAAATGCCTTCAATGATCTCACTGGCCAGATGGGAAGCATCAGCAATATTCTTGATCAGCAAATCTCCTTCCCAAGTAGAGGCTGAGTTCACAATTGATCAGCGAGCATGTCTTGCTCAATGGGAAGAGAGTTGGCCAACTGGAGAAGCAGGGCTTCACCTCTGATGCTGTCCTTGTCAGATCAGTAAAACATAATAGAAATATTTTGAGATAACATATTTTTGTTAAGAAGTTGAATAGGTGATATGTAGCCAAAAGCAATCTACAGACCCATTGCCAAATCAGACTTCCAGTTCTGGTGTGTCACAGTGACTGTTCATTCCCTCGCTGACCCATGTCTCTGTGCCCATGAGGCCAAGCCATCATAAGAACCATTCCTTGGAGGTTCAGAAGGGCAGGAGAATGGAGACAATCTGCCAGTACCTTGTGACCAAGGTTAGGCTGGCTGGTGAGGAGGAGTTAAAAGGGAAGTTACTCATTGTGAAGTGGGGAGGAAGGAGTCTTGGCCAGGTCTAAGGAGGACTACTGGCTTACAAGGTGCTTTGGTGGCATACCCAGTTCTACATGAATAAAAAGAAGGGTAAAGGGCTGGGGTGAGAATGTGTCAGTGGTCCTGGGAGAGGGGGTTCCTTTCTACATCTTTCCTTCCATTAGCAGGAATGATGACACCTGAGAGCCAGGAAAGAAGGCAGACTAGAGAGAATGTAAATGCTTATGTTCTGGCCTCCTGACAGGAGACAATAGGTTGGCTGACCAGCTTATAAGGCTGCCCAAGGAGGGAAGTAGTCTCACCTCTCTGTCTGAAAAGGTATTTGTTGAGCATCGGGATTGAGTGCAGTTTAGCACAGGGTCATGAGTGTCCAGGTAGTTGGCTGGCATGTTGGCTTTAGGCCACCTGAGGAGCTCTAGACATTATAAAATGGCAGGAGCTGCCTCCCCGAAATCTGGAACCCACTTCCATGTCTCCTCTGTTTTTTTGCATCTTCCTGTGTTTCTTGTCCTGTCCTGCTTTCTGATGCAATTCTCTGGACCCAAGCCTTCTTGCCAGGGAGGAATGCAGACCACAGCTGGGGAGCCAGCTGCTAGGCTGTCTCATCCATCCCTCCTCCACGCCAGCACCTCCTCACCTCTCTTTTCTCCTCCTCTAACTCCCTGCCTCTCAACTCTGTCTACTTCTCCCACTCATTCCCATCTGCTCATAAACTCACATGCCTTCTCCTCTTTGTGTGCTCCTTTCTATTCCTGTTATCAGCTTCCCGCCTCCCAATCCCTCCTGCTCTTGTTTCTCATTTTCGGATGCCCCCTCCCTCATGTCCCTTTGTATCTGGAGTGAAGGAGGCTGAGTTACCATGGAATTATCACAAGCACGGAGGGGCAGAGCCCTGGGCCAGCCCTAACCATGCTCTGGTTGTATAACCAGGAACCAAAACTCCTCTTCCTTGGGCCTCAGTTTCCCCAGGGAATATACTGTGCTTCATGGAGACCTCCTCTTGAACTCTGCCCCCATCCCTATCCCCATCGATCCTGGCTGGAACCAGGCTCCTTTCCTGACTGGAGCAAGTGTAATGCTTGGGATGGGGGTGGGGGTCGGAGTCCTCGGAGGGGCTCTGCTGCCCAGCCTAGTTTAGGCAAACAGCAGGGACTGCTGGCGGCAGCTCCAGCCCCCACTTATGCTGTAACAGCTGCAGTCCAGCTGCTGGCATCCCTGCTGGGGGAGCGTGCTAAACCTCTCTGGGGTCAACGCTGTGGTATGTCGGTTTCCATAGCAACCAGCCAACGGGCCACTTTCTCAGAACAATTCCCCTACTCAGCCGGGTTCTGGACTTAGCTCAGCCCAAGGGCATGTGCTGAGAGCCGAGCGGGATGGGGGAGAGGGCGCCTAGGGTCCCACTTGGTCCCACAAAAAGTGGTTATCTCAGTCTTGTCTTCACACAACGTCTGGATCAGAGGCTAAGACTGCAGGCAGTCTCCCAGTCTGGCTGGCCCTGATCCCCTCCCATTGCCCATCCCCAGACCCCCAAGCTTGGGCTTGGTTGGAAGATAGCTCAGTCCTTTGTCTGGGTATAGACAACAGCTGCTTGGCCAGGATTAGAGCTGGAAGAGAAAATCCCGGGTGCTGTACAGTGTAGGTGAATATATGTGGTGTGGGTGGGTGGGGACACTTTTCCTGTTTTTCTGCCTTCTATCTCCGTACCCTTGCAGGAATAAATGAATCCCACTTGCCCCATCCATGTGATGTCAAGGAATGAGAGCCCAAGTAAACTCTCTTCTCCCTCTTTAGAGGTGGAAAATGCTTATAGCACTGGAAACTTCCTGAATTGAAAAGTCCGGTATGGTCCTTGACTCTGTCAGAAAAAGGTACACCCTCAGCATAGGAATTACAAGGAATCTTGGTCCATTTTCTGGATAAGGTACTGACATCCACGGGGAAAAAGGATTTCTGGGGGCCATGACTAGGCACCAGTGCTGCTGTTTGCTGTGTGCCTTCCCGAACCTGGCCTGTGCCTGATGTCTTTCCCCAGGGTCACAGGAATGCAGCTTAGACCCCTGTGGACTTGTGCTGTGGACTTTGTTTCTGGGCAGTTCATTTCTCAAAAGGGCCTATTAGGAAATGGGGAAACTGAGGCTAGCCATGAAGTTCATAAGTAACCCTAAGAACACTGGGGCTGGGACTTGGACTGGCTATTTGGGTGGTCCCGGAAAAGATCTGAAAGTCATAGACCGTTATTAGAGTGGCCCGTCCAGCTGTTTTCTTCAGTGGTTTCACTTTCAAGGAGCCCAGCTCTGCTCTCTTAAAACGAGGGGACAGATGTCCATGTGCCACAGCTGCACAAGTTAAGCCTTGGAAACAGGTGTTGAATTACTCCCCTCCCCCATGAGGGGGAATCAGGAAAGTGGCCAACTTTAGACACTGATGGGTTTTTCCCACCTAGGAAATGGGAGTGCTGCTTCTGATTAGCACTTCCCAGCGTGGACTCCATAACAGAAGGCTCTGAGGGGTAAAGAAAGGGCTCCAAAACCAAACAAGGCCCTAAAAATCTCCAGGGCTCCTTACCACTTCAGACCCTTTATGAAATACAACACTAAAAACCTAAAAACTCAATCTTTCCTCGACACAGGGCGCCATTGTACCCTCATTCAAATCTTATAAACAAACCCACTCTGACAAACAGGAGCTTCTATAAGAGGTCCCTAGCCCCTTTGCTCTTGTTCCTCACAGCCCCACCCCCTAGCTTAGCCATGTCTGGAGGCTTAAAGGCCAACTGTGGCCTCTTTGCTTCTCCGGATGGGACAGTGCTCTAGAGCAAATGAGAGCATTCTAGCCAAGCACCTAGTCAGGGGAACTCTAAAGGGGAGACATGCTCTGTAGAGAAGTCCTGATCTCCAGAGGACAATGGCTTTTACAAGAGGTGCTCATAAGGGTGGGCAGAAGAGAATTATTCCCCTTTCCCAAGGACGTAAGTTCTTACTTTCAGAAGGGAGAAAACTGAAACACAGAGTGCATGTCTAAGGCCACATGGTGCTTTCTTTTTTTTTTTTTTTTTTTTTTGGTTTTTCGAGACAGGGTTTCTCTGTGTAGCCCTGGCTGTCCTGGCACTCACTTTGTAGACCAGGCTGGCCTCGAACTCAGAAATCCGCCTGCCTCTGCCTCCCGAGTGCTGGGATTAAAGGCGTGCGCCACCATGCCCGGCCACATGGTGCTTTCTTAGTTTGCTTTTTTGCATCACTTCCAGAAACACACATATGAGGTAAGAGCTCTACCACTGCAGTACATCCCCGGTCCTGACTTCTTTTACTTGAGAGCCTTTCAAACTTCTCGGGTAAGGAAAATGCAAGAGAGAAGTCAGAAAGCAGCACTGTCCCTTTTTTCTGGAAGCTAGATAGATATATAAGGATTCGAGAGGAGCCATCAAGTTACCTTAAAACAGATTTTAAAAATAATAGTAGGTTTACAAATTAAATAGATCATATTTCGGTTTTCAGAGAGCTTTTTTTCAGAGGGTATTTTCTCCTTGGAGATATTCAAGGTCCTCTAGTAGAAGATGTCTGTGCATGGTACTTATATTTACGATGTTTCATCCTGTATGTATATACTATGACATAGCTTAATTTATAAACCAGGCACAACAAGGCGTTAACAATAACAATAAAATGGGACAATTGAATTGTGATGAAATTGCCAGTTGTCACTATTTTTATACTTTGGGATCTTATTAAGTAAAATAAAGGTTTCTTGAACAGAGGCATTAGGGTAGGGTAAAGTCTCATCTGAAAAGTAAGCCAACGGCTGAGTGAGTAACAGGTGGGTACTGTGTACCACATGGACACACTAGACAAAGGGATGACTCATGACCCACTCGGGAAAAAGACAGCGTAAGACTTCATCCTGCCACTATAGTGGCATGCAGTTCAAAACTTATGATTCAGGCTGGAGAGATGCTCAGTGGTTAAGAGCACTGACTGCTCTTCCAGAGATCCTGAGTTCTATTCCCAGCATCTACATGGTGGCTCACAACCATCAGTAATGGGATCTGATGCCCTCTTCTTGTGTGTCTGAAGACAGCTACTGTACTCATATACATTAAATAAATAATGTTTTTTTTTAACTTACGGATTATTGTATTGCACCATATTTCCTCCTTCCTGGCCTCACACCCTACGCTCTTCCTTCATGCATGTAAACTACAGAATGCCAGGTCACCAGCCATGAGCCCCTTTCCTGCAGCAGAAATCAATTTATACATAAGAAGATTCATCAGGACAAGACTCACTGCTTGACATTTTATTTAGTAATTTCTATCTTAGTTTGGCTCCTTATTGCTGTGATAAAACACCATGACCAAAAGCAACTTTAGGCAGGAAAGTGTTTTTATCTTATACTACCAGGAAACAGTCTAGCCCTGATGGGAGTCAGGGCAGGAACTCAAGCAGAACAGGAACTTAGAGGCAGGAGCTGAAGTAGAAGACATGGGGAGGGGGTGTTGCTTACTGGCTTGCTCTTTACACCATGTTTAGTCTGCTTTCTTATACATCCTGGAACCACCTACTTAGGGACAGGACCACCCACAGTAGACCAGGACCTTCCACAGTCATCATTAATCAAGAAAATGTCCCACAGGCTTGCCAACGGGCCAGTCTTATTAAGGCAATTTCTCAATCAAGGTCCTCTCTTCCTAGATGATTCTAGCTTATATCAAGTTAACAAAAGTGAAGAAATAAAACCAACCAAGAGGTGAAGAACAAATAGGGGAAAATAGACAACTCCAGAAAGTCTAGGTTGTATCAGGTTCTTAGTGTCATGCCTGCAAAGCTTTGTTTGTTTGTTTTTGTTTTTGTTTTTTGTTTTGTTTTGTTTTGTTTTTTTGAGATAGGGTTTCTCTTTATAGCCCTGGCTGTCCTGGAACTCACTTTGTAGACCAGACTGGCCTCAAACGCAGAAATTCCCCTGCCTCTGCCTCCTGAGTGCTGGGATTAAAGGAGTGTGCCACCACGCCCGGCTTTTGCCTTTTGGCTTTTATGTATTTGAGAAAGGAGCTGTTTGGAGCCCTTGGTGGTAAAACATTTTATCCCCCCACAATGTGTCAGGACTGACAATATTCTTCTAGTGTCTGATACAGTCATCAGGCACTGCGCAGACCTGGGCCAAAGTCCTAACTCAACATCTCTTCAGCTATCTCGTTTCTTTCTTACTTCATCTAAAACTGTCACAACCCCAGAGGGATGCTTATGTGCTGTGTCTAGAGTACCAAATGTCCCCATGTGCTTGTATGCGTGTTCCTGTGTGATTGTGGATTTCACTCTTGTCCTGGGATGGTACCCTTAGGAATCAAGAGATGGGTTCAGAAGGATACACTGGTCCTGGAGGCATGATGGGAAAGGACTTGTGATGGTAGCTGGTCCTTCTTAGGTACTCATGCCCATTATTTGGTGAGAACTTCTCCTTCCTTTTCAAGATGGGTGGGGCTCTTTCAGTTGTGAGAAAGAAGGGGCTGCGTAGAGGAATCCTCCAGTCTCCAAATGGGGGTGATTACAAACTCGGCTCTTTTCACTGAAAGGGATAGCCCAACTTATGCCGGTAACTGGGAGAAGAGATACCAATTCCAAATATCTCTTAGGGCCTGAGCCACAGCTCATTGTCCACTACAGTGAGATTTCCTACCCAGCTTCTTGAAGAAGGGAGCTTGAGTGTGTGAGCATGTGTGTGTCACCTTCTCTGATTTATAGACATGTGAATCAGTAGGCACAGGAGGAAGAGTGGGTAGGGGTACGGAATTGCCTGAGATCAGAGGCCTCATTAGGAGAAGGACCTAATCAGCATTATTTATGAAGGTGTTCCGGGTAGGAATCTGGTAAGTGGTGTGTGAGAGTGTGTGTGTGTGTGTGTCTGTATTTGGGGGTGGCGAGGCTCTGTCTGAGATGGAGAGAGAAAAGGACAGAATACTTTAAAGCCTAAGGGTCAGAGAGTGGTTAAGACTTAGAACTTACTTAAAAATCCTCTTGTTTGATTCTCTGGACCCAACCCAGAGTCTCTGAGGTGAAATGGGGAGTGAGGACATGGTGAGGCATCCAGGTTCCTATGCCTACGTGGTTCTAATAGCTTGGGACCCCACACACAGTAGCCACACTTAAGGAACGTGCTTTAATCCAGTCTCTCTTCTTCACTGCCTGATGCTTTGGAGGCCATGTGCTGTGCGAGCCACATTGAGACCGTGGAAGGAGTTCTGATATAGGGAGAGTTTGGACCTTCTGGAACACGAGGCTTGCCTGTGTGAAATGAAAGTTTAACTCAATGGTCCAAGGTGTGTGGGAAAGAGCTTCAGAAAGAAATGCAGACATTGGAGTTTGTTCACCAGCTTCTCCAGACTAGAGCAGGAGCAGAAGCTGGATTAATGTAGAAGTTACTCTCCCAGTGGTGAAAAGCTACTTCTCCCTGTACCCAGGTCAGCACTGGCTTGTGGTGATTGGACAGCTTATGAAATGTATTCAGCTTTAGAGTAAAATACCTGTGAGGGCAGAGGGGCCTCCTGGCTGCATGGGACAAAAGTCTCTTGCTCGGAGGAGTCCTCAGTTCGATGTGGATCTAACATGTTCAAGACTTGGGCAGGCATTTTAAATGTATAACTTGGCTGCATCATCTCAGGACTTCGTGTTCTTCTTGGGGCAGGGCTGGAGGGCAGGAAATGGCCTCTGGTTCCATCAGTCACTCTGGCAACAGAATTCCAACAGCAGTAGCTTTCCAGAGGGGAGCTAGGGGTGGAGCCAGTTTCACAGCAGGTGTCACTGGAGGTGGGGGGGGGCAGGGGCTACTGTCCTTGTTCTCTTTGTGACCCAAATGCTGCTAAAGCTGGTCCCAGGCACAGTGACCGCCAAGTGCCCCATGGGAGGAGAAGGATGAAAGAGATGGGAAATTCTCGTAAATTTTTAATCTGAAAAATAAAGAAAGTGTGAATTAGAATTAATGCAGGTATTAAATATTTAAAGTTTCTGTACTCACTTTCATTTTTAACATATTCCTCGCTCAAAAGCCTCCATAACGCTTGTCAGATTTGTTCTCAAGATGTCCCCGGCTCTCCACCTCCCCCCAGGCCCAGCCCCAAAGTTCGAATTCAGGTATTCATCATCTTGATGGAAATTTTCATTTTATTTCTCCTACAGGAACCATCTGATCCCTCTCTCTCTTTATATTTATGCTTTCTCTATATGGCAGCATAAATAATTAATGCCATTATAAACACATCCTATGCAAAATATTTATTAGAAAAAATAACTCTTTAATTTGGCATGTCATTTAATTCCAATCATAGCATACAGGCTACAATTAAAGGCAGGGCTGGGAATCCAGCCTGACTGCTAACACTTGCACAGGTAAAACAAAATCTCCCACACTGAAGACCCTCGGACTTTTGATTGTTTTTTTGTTTGTTTGTTTGGTTGGTTTTTTAAACTTGTATTCATTTGAATGATGGAAGCCGGTGGCTTCAATTATCCAGTGGGAGTGGGGCTGAAAGTGAGTGTGTGGAAACAAGGCAGGGATTCACTTCTGTCTTCTCTAGAATGGCAGGCAGGCAGGGCTGTTGTGGGTCCGTTCAGTACTTGGTGGCATGCATCTGAAAGGCTGCTGAACATTCAGACTTAGGCCCTTTGGACACCTTCACAGGAACAGATCATATAGTTGGAATCCTAATGGGTCCTCACAAAGGCCTGGTGCGATCAAAAAGAGTTTCCTAGAGTTGGGTTTCATGCATGTATTCATTTAACAAATATTTATGGCGTGTTCTACGTGTGCTGGGCGTTGTGGTAAGTACTGAAAATGTAACAATAAATAAGGTGGGGGGTGGAAGTGAGAATATGCAGTTCCTGAATATTTTACCATTGCCTCTGTTCAGCCGCCCTTTTCAGCCGAACACACTTCCTGTCTATCTTCAGGAATCTATTAGTGCAGCTCCACCCCCAGGTTTTAAGAAATCATGGCTAATATTTGAGTAACTCAGTGTTCCTAGTTTTATGGATTCCCATGGGCCACAACCTCGCCAATAACACTACAGCTACCACCACCCACTCCTCCCTGGGAAGGATCCTGAAAACCATGTGACTCTATCCACATTCCTGTCTCCTGGCTGCAGTGTGGTCCTCCCCCTGCAGTTAGGGGAAGTTTCTTTGGGAAACCGGTTGAATCTACCATGACATATTTCACCATGAGTCACCTCCAGGGCCCAGACTCTGAAGGTTTGATTTCAGTTTTAAAATGGCATTTTCTGCCCTTTCCTCCCTTTAACTATCTTCTGTCAGTGTCCCCAGGCCTGACATCATCCAGTGTGTATTCTCAATCTTAAAAACCATCCATCTACTTGTGGCCCAGATTCTTGATAATTTTTTCATGTGGCAGAGACTAATGAGGAACAACTCATGGCTTGAAAAAAAGTCTTTTACAGCTAACACGTTGCCAGTCTGTTATAACTTCACTGAGGATGAAATTAAAACAAATGGTGAGTCTCATGTCTCCAAAAATAAGATAATGGGAAGAAATGTGGAACTCGAAACTAGCACCTTGTTCCTTCCTGGTCGTGGACTTATGGAGCAGGGCCAATGTCTACTTCACTGTTGCTCTCTCTCTGTCTCTCTCTCCCCTTCTTCCTTCCTTCCTTTCCTCCCTCCTCGTCCTTCTCCTCCTCTCCCTCCTCCTCCTTTTCTTCTTCCTTCTTCTATTGAGACAAGATCTCACTGTGGCCTTGATCTCAGAGATATACCTGCCCCTACCTTTACAACTCTTCCAGGGCTGGCTCCTTACATAGCTGAGGGTGACCTTGAACTTTTTATCCTCTTGCCTCTACCTATCAAGTGCTAGGATTATAGGTGGCTGTATTACCATGTCTGTCTATTGCCGAGAGAGGTTGATGTTTGACCTGAGAGGTCTTCATGTATATCAGGTGCCATCACTTGGTTGGAACCAAAGATGCTTGGCTTAAGCTTAGGTGACACCTAAGATTCTTCAGGGATCATGTCTATGGCTCCACCTCTGAGGCTTTCAGGGGAGCTGATGATCCTATCTAGGGATTTGTAGCCCTTGCCATTTTCTGTCTATAGGGACAGCCACACGACTAGGTCCTGCCCAGGATCTAGGATGCATTCTGACCTCCTTTATTAAGAAGGTAGTCACAGCCGGGCGTGGTGGCGCACGCCTTTAATCCCAGCACTCGGGAGGCAGAGGCAGGCGGATTTCTGAGTTCGAGGCCAGCCTGGTCTACAAAGTGAGTGCCAGGACAGCCAGGGCTACACAGAGAAACCCTGTCTCGAAAAACAAAAAAAAAAACAAAAAAAAAAACAAAAAAAAAAAAAAAAAAAAAAAAAAGAAGGTAGTCAAGAGCTCTGTATTAGTCTTCTTGGCCATTTTGCTCTGCTTTCAAAAGCTATGCTTCTGCCTTACTTTTAAGACCAAGATGCCATTTGTACATTATTTTAATATGATAAGACCCATTCTCTGGGGTCCAAAGAGATAGATATGCCTCATCAGTCAGGCATGCCAATTGCTCTATCAGAGCACTGGATTTTGGATCCTGACACCCACATCAGATAGCTTATACATGAAAGTCTAGCTCCAAAAGACACAATGCCTGCTTCTGTCCTCCACTGGCACCCACATACATATTATGCATCCACATACACAGAGGCACAAACACATAAATTAAAAACAGACAAACTGTGCCAAACCAGAATAGTGCCTGGACACAGTCCTTGATAATTTTTTCTTTATTGGATCTCCCTGGCCTTTATTGCTCTGTCACTGTATGAGTCAGCCTCCATCCAAGTCAGAACACTAATGTGGTTCTGCTCCCAGCCACTGCTCCATTCACTCATTCACTCTGTATTGAGGAGGTAACCACATCTCAGGACACTGTGCTGGGCACTTGGGTTTCAGGGCAGACTGAGCCCCTTCTTTCCGGAGGTCCTGATTTCCATTCTGTTAAGCTTTTCAGTGAGTGTCATGTTAGCCATAAACTGATGGTGTGTTTAAGAAACAGGAATATAAGCCTTATAAAAAAGTGCTGCCTCTGTGGGACTCTTTTCAGTTCATAGCTCAAGGCTGTTTCCTGACTCTGCTTAGCACTCAGCGGAGAAATGACCTGACTCAAAAGGATCCATGGTGAGGCCTGATCTCTGATAGGAAGCCACCTCTGCCCCATCCCCTATGACAAATGCAAGTTCATGTCTTTTGACTTGGTTAATAAAACCTGCTCTTGCTTTTCCTAATGTCCAGTGCCTGGAGTGGCAGGGCCATAGCCAGTAAGTGTTACAGTGACAAACCAGAGAACATCATCAGCCTGGAGCCACCAAGCACCTTTTATTGAACTCGACAAATATCCAATAACCCAGGCCTCTGGCTTCTTCTCCTGGAATATTTGATACAAACTGAATGGAGGCTTGAAGGGAGGGGCCTTTCAAATAGAGAAAAATGTTGGTACCTCTGAGTGTCAAAGAACAGAAAGGTATATGGAGGTCCTTTTTGTAAGTCTGACTCAATATGATCGATTCTGAATATTTAAGTACTTGATCTAATGGATGGATAAAAATAAAAATCTAAACATCCAGTTATTAATTACCTAGGTCAGCCCATGCACACATGATTTTAGGGAATATTCATCTCAACTCAGGTGGAGTCTGTTGTCCCAGTTTAACAACTTAGGTGACTGACACACAGTGAGGAGACAATCAGGGTTTAAGCTCAGACCTTTCCTTTGTGTTTCTTGTTCCTTTGACTGTTCTTTTTCTCTAGTGAATGCCCTTTCTCCACAATGAAGAGGATCTAGGCCTTGTTCTCCAATGGAACTAGAGCAAGCATTAAAGAGGCTGGGACCTCTTTAATGCTTAAATTCTGTCAAGTTAAAAAGGATGCAGGGATAACTCAGATTTTCTTCGCAAGGCATTCCTTATTGTTCCCCAATAAGTGCCTTCAGTATGGGGCCTTGTATACTCAGCAAAGAGCAATGAAGAATCCAATGCTCTGGAAACAGTTTCCAGGAGTGAGGGATTGGACTACTTCTGTGGCCTCCTGCTTTTCTGTTTCTCCAGTCTGACCCAAGTAAGGATGGGAACCTTTATGAGAGGCCAAGCCAAAGGTCCTAGATGTCGTTGTCCATCACTTATATGCTATAGTCTTAGATATGAGACTCTGCAGCCTGTCTGCCTGAAAGCACACCCAGCATTTCAGGAGCCCAGATGAAAAGCAGTAGGAAAGCCAGGAGACAGCCAATAAGGTGGGCAGATTCCCCAGATGGGGCTCAGGCCACTGTGGGTGTTTACCTTGATAGCCCAGTGTGCTTCTTGACACTTGAAGTTCTCCCAAATGCCCAGGGGAGGAGCTGAAAATATCCCAGGCAATATGAAAATGAATAAGGGCTCAGCAAACAGAGCCCAGCTTCTGAGCAAACAACTGAAAAGGCAGGCAGGCAGGCGAAGCAAGGAGAATGGAGGCTGCTAAAGGAGAGCTCTCAACAGGAAGAGTTGAGGGAATGCAAGTCAGGACATGATATGGCTCCCATTGTCCTTTGTCCAAGATGCCCTTTCTGCCAAGAGAGACACAAAGGAAATATTTCTCAGCCTTGGGCTAGATAGAGAAATGTTGACAGAAAGTACCTCATGATCTATTTTTTTCCCATTTTATCTTACAGATAAGATCATATGTGACCCAGGTAGTCTAGAATGTTCTCTGAGTTGGAGATGACTTAGAAGGGATATTCCTAGCCTCTGCCTTTTAAGAACTAGGATTGCAGATGTGTGCTATCATTACCTGGCTTTTTATACCATATTTCTGCAACAGAAAGGAATTTGGAAGCAAGAAAGACATAAGCACTGTGCCTTCCTATGAGTTGGGAGGACTGCCTCCTAAACCTAATTGTCACTATATGACTTTGAGTAGGTACATCTCTTAGGGGAGGATGTTCTATAGACTCCCAGGGTTGTAGCAGCCCACCTAGAACTTACCCCGACCTGGATCTACTTCCTTACTAGAACTGAGAGTTGGACACTCATTTGGGGCTGTATGCTTTCACAATGCTAGTCCCAGGCACTGCTCCATGGGGCAGCGTTTCATAAAGCCATGGCTTTCTGTTTACTTGGGTTTCTTCCTGTTGTCTTTTATTATTATTATTTTATCAAAATAGCAATCATACTGTACAGCATTCACTACTCTGGGAATGTAGACAAGGCTTTGAGAGCAAGCCACACAGCATGGGATAGACTGTAGGCTGTAGCAAAGAGGCTTTGAGCCAGATCTGGCCAGAGACCTCGTGGGCGGTGGCCCTCCTGGCAGCTCTCTTGGCTGTTAGGCTTCTTCATCAAATAGCCTAGGGCTAGGACAGATGAATGACAGTCTGTAGGGAATATTAGGATAAATGGAAGCCCTTGCTTTGCTCTGATTATAGAACAGACCAGTCTTAGAGCTCAGAGACAGGGTTGGCAGCACAGCTAGCTGCAAACTGCCTCATCCAGGCAACAGGTAAAGTGTTCAAGGTTTGTTATAGAAAGAGAGACTAATGCTGAACAAGACAGAGTACCTGCTATCAAATATACCACAGTCTAACAGTGGAGGAGGAAGGAGAATAAACAAGGAAAACAACGTAGAAGTAAGAAGATTCTAGGTTTCAGTAGATGTGGCAAAAAAGTTTTGTGGCAGAGTGCCTAGACTGGAGATTGGAAAGTCTCTCTGAGAATGAGATGCAGGGACTGAAGGGGGTGAATGAGAAAGTGGCAGCCATGTATGGCTAGGAGGGGAGAGCATCTCAAATTGAAGGAAAAGCAAGAGCAACTTTTTGGAAATGTATGCCTAGGGAATTAGTAGGCAAGAGAGCGGAAAAGAGAAATTAGGTCTAGGCAGAAAGGCTATACAGAGGATTTTAGAGGTCCATTCAAAGACATGAGGACCTTTGCCTGATTAAAGCAGAAGTCACTGGAGGAGAAGACTGAGTCTTGAGAGCTACCAGATATAAAGGCACAAGTCTGGCTTCTGTGAGTGTGAGGGAACAAGACAGAAGGCTCAGTTGGCTTGGTCTTAGCCATGGAAGTGAAGACAACATGGTTGTTGAATTTCTTCTTATGGTGGGAGTAGAACTAGAAGACCTCCTAATGAGAAGCATGGGAAATGGGGACAATAAATCCAAGACTGGCTGGGCTTTTAGTAACCGGATGGAGAGTGTACTTTTCACTTAGTTCAGGAAGATTAGTTGAATAGGTATAGAGGTTAGAGGCAAGGAGAAGTAAAATAAAAATTAGCTTTGAGTATGTTGTGTTTGGGATGCTTCTGAGATACCTAGGTCAGGGTGCCAAATAGACAATTGAGTACTCATATCCAGGACCTGGGAAGAACAGTTAGCGGTCAAACTGAGAGACACAAGTGTGTGAGAAGGCATTTAAAGCCACAAGACTGAGTAAGTTCATATGGCAAGAGACAATAAAGAGGTACTGGTGTTCTAGTGTTTTTACAAAACGACAACAGAGGTAACTGAGAAGGAATGCCAAGGCACGAGGGAGACAGTAGGTGAGTGGGGTGGCTGAAGCTGGAGGCAAAAGGTTTTCTGAGAAATAGGAATTGAGCACCAATGCCAAATGTTGCAGGAAAATGAAGATGAGGATGGAGGGCTGAGCACTTGCTCGGTCATGCTGAGCTGCTCACCACCTGATAATTGGTCATCAGTGGAGGGATGGGTTAATGAAACTTGACTGGAGTCGGTTGGAGAGAGAAAGGAAGATGAGAAAGTAGACACAAGAGTATAGACACTACCTTTGTACAGGCTTGGTGGGAGGAAGAACTCAAATAAGGTCAGAAAGTAGGAAGGGAGTAGAGTTGGGGGAGCACTCATGCACTGGACAATATGGAGGAAAAAGTCTTTGTTCAAAGTGTACAAATAGGGTATCTATCTCATACTCCCTCCGCAAGGGTTATGGGGCTGAAAGATTGTAAGAGGCTCAAGACAAGGAGGACCAGAGCAAAACAGTGTCTTCTGAACATGACCAGACCACGGCATTCTCAAAATCATAGCAGCTATAGCTACCTATACGAGACATGCACAACGTCAACCCAGTAGACATCCAAGCATTCTAGCTTGGAGTAGTAAGAGATTCATGACCCCTATCCCTAACTGAGGAACTGTGGACAGTCGATGACTTCTGGAGGAGGAAGAATCGGGTGTGTCTCCTGGTAAGTTGATCTGTTAGCCCCATACCCAGTAGTATGTGAGAAACACTAACTGGAACCATTTGGGTGATTAAAAAAATAATAAAAAGATATGAAGTTGGAGGATCTGTGGATCTGGGAAGAGCTAGAGGAAAGCCTAGGGGTGAGTATGATCAAAATACATTGTATGAAATTCTTTAAGAATTAAAATAAGAATATATTTTTTAAAGTCTTCAAGAGTGGGTTGCAAGCCCAGTGAAAGTGCTGACCTTGTACAGATTCCACTGTGATTGGGGTGTGAGATGGCTAGAGTATTTTGGTTCTGATGTTGATGCAATAAAAGGGTTATTGATGGGAGAGTGAAGTAGTTTTCATCTCATAGAAATCCTTTTTTGTCTATGAAATATACTGCAAGGTCATCGGCTAGAAATAGAGTGGGGAGGAGAATGTTAGAGACCTGGGGAGGGAGAAGGAAGTGTGATGGTTTCCCCAGAGACTGGGAAATTGAATTTTCTAGGGAAGTATAGTAGGTTCCTCTGACAGTGTTGAGTGAGATTTGTGGTCATGGTGGTAGTGACTCTAGTCAGCAAATTTGTTTCATTTTTTTTTTCTCTAGCAGTGTTCAGCTGCTCTGGGCAGGCCCTGAACAAGTGGGTGAGATACCAGGGCTGGAGTCCTGCCAGGGTGGGAGAGTGAAAAAGGAGCTGCAAGAAGCTCAAATTATTGATAAGGGGTAGTTTTAGTGTTAGACTATGCAGTCTGTGCTGGATAAAGAGGGGGTAAGCATGCACAAGAAATGGTAGACATGGATAGCTAAGGGTTAGTTTTTAATAAAGTAAGGTTGAGAACGACTGGGCTGGGCATGTCAGAACAGCTAACTCTAATGGCATCAGAAGTATACTTTCAGAGGTGGGTAGCTCAGTGATTGTTGTGAGAGAGTCTAAGGAGTGGCCATGGGAGTGAACCAAATGTTCACCAAAGCTAGTGTAGCAACAAAATTAGGACAGGACATTGGATGGGCCATCTTCATGGGTTCTGAAGTCTGTAGTGATGACAGCAGGAGTGATTGTGGAGTAATGGGGCTGGCAGAGCCAGTGATCCAGATGCTAACCTCATGATGAGTGAGGGGCAGATGCATAAGGGGTTGGTTGGATGACAGTATTACATATATATAGGAAGGCTACTTCAAGTGAGCCTCGAGCTCTAAAGAAAGAGGGTAGAAACTGCCGTGAATTGAATGGGGCACATCAAGTTCCCATGTACACAGGTCATGGAAGACAAAATGGCCATCGCTGGGAAGGGCTCCTGAAGAAATGCATCCTTCTGCTGAAACTCAGTTTTTGAAAAAAGGAACTCTCTGTGTGAACTGAATTTTCCAGAAAGTATTAGGGGAAAAGAGTGTGCGTGACTGTTTATATTGTAGTGCACAATCAGGGAAGTAGAGTCCTGGTAGCAACTCAGGTAGGGTAGGCCCATCCTGAAAAGGTACAAAAATTCACCAATTAAAGACACTGATTTCTGCTAGTGTTGGATATACCAGAGCCTTCAGCTGGAGACCTGGGGAAAGAACAGCCAACTAGAGTATACATGATGTGGCTAGTTCACACCTAGAAGTATGTTAGCTATTGACATAGTAGTCATATCAGGAGAATGGCAAAGATGCCTTTAGGCATCCACGGTTAACGCTTAATTTTCAGATAGAGAATATGAGGCCCAAAGAGGAGAAATAACTTGTCCAAGGTCATCAGCTACTAAGTCTATTCAAAACAGAGGTACATGGAGAGTTTGCACATTCTGTGTGTCTATGGGAGGCAGAAGAAACAAGAGATCAAGAAAAATCAGTACTGGCTGAGCTAGGAGAACACAGCATTGCTCTGCCTGTTTTAGCCTTGTGCATCATGATGGCCCCCATTAGAGACATGTACACAGTTTACAGAGACCACTGGAAACTGCATTTATTTCAGTCCTATCACTCTTAGTGACATCTGGATGGAGTATACTAGGTTCTTGGGCTTTAGGACCTCCATGCCTGCTTGGGAAAACACCTGAATAGCAAAAAGTAGATGACCAGGAAACAGTGGGTGGGACTCTTAAAAACTGGCCTGTGGCATCTCCTGGACTGGCCTTGTGCTAGTTAAATGGTTGAATCACTGACTGAGTATCCTCTGCCTGGCAACACTTCCACAAAGCTAAATCCTATTAAAGGACACCACATTTATTCCCAGGGACTCATGGGTTTAACAACAAAAGAGACCTGAGTGGTCTTTGGTTACCATTGCCTGGTATCCAAACAGAAGCAACAGAACTTGTGGCCCACAGAGCATCATGGCCATGTGGTGCCTTTTTATTCAACTTAGAGTGCCTCTCCCAAGGGGTTTCCACATCTAAGGGTCTGTATCAAGAACTGATCTACCTACTTCCTCCTGAATACTTGAAGATGGAGCAGGGAGAAGAGCTAATCCCCATCTGGAGACCAGGGCCAGACCCCCAATAAATCATGGCAACTAGGCTGCCCTGTGGCTCTTTAGGGGAAGGTGTGGATAAACTAGCCCTGGTGAGTTACCCCCTGCCTTCCAATCCCCATCTCCTTCCAGCCTGTGCAAGTGTTAAATACAGCATCAAATTAAGCAAAATTAAATACATTTCCATGCAGTATTTTTCTCTTGACGGAATCAAACAATGCGGTTGCCATAGTAACAGCCTCTTCTGAAAAGGTCACCTGCAAGAAACTGTGTTTTAGGTACAACTCAAGGAGATTATGGGGGATTAACTCATTTTATACATATATATTAAATATATTTTTTCTTTAAAGGGACTGTTATGAAGGAATAATATCCAACAGAGCCAGAAGATACCCACAGAAAAAAATTTAAGTCCCTGATAAAGGGTTCTTTTTCTTTTTTCCTTTTTTTTTTTTTTTTTTTTTTAACCAGCATGCAGTGGGGTGATATCTGAAATGGCGACTTTGTGTTTTTACTTGGCTTTAATTAAACCTCAGTCGGGGCTGAGAAATGTGGTGAAGCGAGATAATTGCACTATTCCCAGTACAGTTTTTAAACTCCAGCTTTGATATGCACCTCATGACAGCCTGAACCTGCCCCCAGACTCCTGAGGCTGCTTGAGGCTCAGCTTCTAACCGCCCTTCTTAACCTGGGACACCAGGGAGCTGTGTGCGTGGGGATCTTCACCAGTGGTGGAAGAAGGCTAAGACTGAGGCTCGGGGAGCAGAGGCCACATCTCCTCTCAAAAGTCTACCTCTAGCTTTTGGGAAGGGCCAGCATAAGCCAACCTAACTCCCAGGCAGAGTAGGACATTCTTCTGCTTTCCTGAGAGCGAGAGTCTTCAGAATATCTTGAGGCATCCTTGTTAGATTTGAGATAAAATGAGCTTCCTGGTGCAGAGTTTCCAGTGAAGCAAGCTGAGGGCACAATACATTTTAGTGCTCTGTGTAAAGCTCTTAAGCAAAACTCCCTGAAGAAAAAAGAGGCTTAAGGTTTCATACATGGGTCCCCACAGCTCCTACAGCCAACCCACAGTAGCCCCAATGCTACAGGTTCTGGCTCTTCTGGAGTCAAGATGACAGACACCTGGCTGAGCTGTGCCAGAGTTTGCCTTGCCTTTTTCATCCACCAATTTAGTACCATTTGTTTTCCAGACACAGAGAGGGCAGGTACCTGTCACAGACCAGGAGGCTCAGTCTCTCAAAGCACAGAGGTAAACACAGAACTGTACTGGCTTCCAGGGCACTAGCTGGACAACTTCTCCATCACTGGGTTGGTCAAAGATAATCCATACCTCACTGGCCAGGGCTGACAGTCCCAGCCCAGCCCCAGCTCAGACTATAGTCTATGTGTTCATGTGTGTGGTAGGGGGCAGGGAGAGGTGGAGTCATGGTATTCATACTTGTGATATATAGCTATATGTATATGTACATATGTACATGCATACATTCATATGACATACATAGATATAGAGATTGCTGCATACTTCTAGCTCTGTGTAGTATATGCTCAATTTCTACAAATACTCTCAGAGGACCTGACAACGTATAGAATTCTTCATCCTTTCTGGCCTCAGATTCCAGTAACTCAGATTACTTAACTGATCCTTCTGTTAAGCAAAGTAAGCTTACAGAGTGCATCAAAAATAGGCTGACCCAAGTTTGAATCATGACTGGCTATAAAGCAGTGGAATATTGCTCTTTCCTTCCCCATCAAGTGGGAATAAGAAGAGCTACTGTCTTAAATCACAGCTCCTTATGGGGTTGTTCTGAAGATTAAATGAAATGACCCGAGGGAAGGGGCTGGATAACGGAGGTGTTCACTGGATGTTTGTTGACTATTTGGTGAACATGACTTTTGTACAAAACAAACCTTGTGTTTCTTTCTGTGAAATCCAGCCTGCCAGCCTGGGGACCGCTGCAGAGATTAAAGAAAGAACAGCAATTTCTATCTCTAATCCTCAATACAATCACTGGAGGTTTCCTTAAACTCTTTTTTAAAAACCAAAACTACAGTTATCCAGGGAAGAATTTTATTTTTAGTGCATCCCAGGCCCCTCAAGGAAATGCATCCTTAAAATAACACCCCCTAGAGTTGGGCCAGACCAGAAAGACCTTGATAAAGACCATGTGCCCAAGTAGAGAGTACATGGCTTTCTATTACAAAAATCTGTGTCTTTTCTTCATTTAGGATAAGACAGGCCTGCCTTGTCCCTTACATCTCCCAGCATCCTTACATTCTTATATCCTTAACATTGTTTACATCCTTACAGTGGCAACACCCTCAAATGGCACCAGACATTGCCAGATAGACAGTTGTGAAGCAGTGGCCTCATGGATCTACTGGGAGCCATGTCTAGTGGATCTGACCAGTATCCCTTGATATCATCTGACCTACAGTTAGCTGGGGTGGCTGTTGCCACCATAACACTGTTGTCTCTCCTGGCTGCTTTGGGGGTTTAGCCATGTTCTGTTTCCTATCTTGGATCTTACTGCTGAACTTGTCAACTAAAATATTCCCAGTCCTCTAAAGGGCACTTGACAAGGAGGCTGTGTCTACCAGCTTCAATTTATGAGCCTTAGAAGCTGATAACATCTTGAAATCTGCCTTTATTGTATGTCTAGTTACTTCCTATTCTGAAGCTCAGTTCCTGATCTATAAAATGGTAATCTACTATGAATTTCACAGTGCCATGCCAAGATTAAATGAAATAAGAAAGGCTTACCACAATGACTAGAACATAGTTGTCTCAGTGTGAGGCAGGCATCAAAATCACCTGGAGGTATAATCCACACATTGGTGGGCCCCACCTCTGCATTCAGTAGATCTGGCCTGGGTCTGAGAATTTGTATTTTCAAGTTCCTAGTGATGTTACTGGTACGGACACAACACCTTGAAAAGTACTGACCTCTACAATCCAGTTGGAGGTAGGTCATGATCTACTTAAATTAGAACCTTGTAGCTATCCAACTTTGCTTATAAAGGCATCAAAGCAGACTGGATTCAGACGATGGTAGTCCAACAGAACCTTCCACAGTAGTGAGAATGCCCTTGGTCTAAACTGGCCAGTTTGGTAGTTGCTAGCCACATTCAATGACTAAACATTTAAAACTGTCAGACAAGTGTGGGACTTAATTACATTTGTATTAATTTAATAGCCCTGTGTGACTATTACCTAGCATGTAGGGTGATATAGAACAAATTTCCATAAGATCTGAAGATGTGTCCAATGGTCAGGGAGCTGAATGGCTAGACAGGTATCACCTCAAGATCTCAGACTGGGGTCAAGACACAACATTTCAGCCACCTGTTCCTTTGGTATGTTCTTAAGGAAATTCTCAAGACCTTGGAGGCCAACTCACGAATCTCTACCCTTCCCTCAGATACCTGAATACCTAAGTATTCTGCTCAGCCAGGGTCAGGAACAGTTGAACACAGGAAGCATGGAGTCTGTGCATTCAAGCAGAATGACGATGGACCTTTTAGGGACAGTTCTCTTCTTGGCAGTGATGCGCTAGGATGGTTCAGGGACAGAATGAGATACAACATTCTCTCGATGGAAGTAGGAAAAATTGAAAAGCAGTCTGTTAAACTATGGAAGAAGAAGATGGTTGTCTAGGATAAAATTTCATATGACCCCAAGGATAGACAGCTGGTAAAAGTTTGGGAGAGGGGTTGGAGAGATGACCGAGAGGTGAAGAGCACTAGCTCTTCCAAAGGTCCTGAGTTCAATTCCCACAACCACATGTTGGCTCACAACCATCTATAGTGAGATCTGGTGCCCTCTTCTGGCTTGCAGGCATACATGCAGGCAGAAAAGTGAAAATTGTATCAATGAGGCTAGAGTGGTATCTCAGTAATTAAGCACACTGGCTGCTCTTCCAGAGGACCTAGGTTCAATTCCCAGCACCCACATGGTAGTTTACAAACATCTGTAACTCCAGTCCCAGGGGATGTGACACCTTCTTCTGGCCTCTGCAAGAACTGCATGCATACAGGCAAAACACCCATACAGATAAAAATACACACATTAAAAAAAAATTAAAAGGAAGTAATGTCTGTGACTCAGATAAAAAGATGCTTGACATCTCAGCTCAATTCTGTGTGCAACAAAACTACACAGGGTGACCCCCCCCCCAGAGTCACTCTCACAATGTTCACTTGAGAACCCCTCATCTCACCCTATGTCTACTGTGCTTGAGAAAATTATGTAACACAATGGTGAGCATCTTTGGTCCTGGGAGTCCACAAAGAGAATGATTAAAGCTATTAGTGCCACTCAGTAGCTATAGGACCACGGGCAAATGATGCAACCCCCTTAGCCTTGGTCTTCCCATCTGTAAACAGAAGTGATCATGGTACACACATAGAGAGGTACATTGCTAAAAAGCAGTAAGTGCTCTTTAGATGGCAAGGGTTATGATGTACCTGTACCACTGACCTCCCTCCTCATCTCACATGGGCACCACAAGAGCACTTCTGGGAGCCTTGCCTAGAGTGTGTCTTATTCTGGGCCCTTTGACTGAGTAGAGGTGACCTCTCTGCCCACAGGCCCTCAGGGGTGTGCTTTTTGCTTCACAACAACAACCATGATGAATTGTGGTGCCTGATACAGCCAAGACACAAGAAATAGCATCACCAGAAAACCAACTTACGCCTGGCCTGATTTAGTGCAGAGAAAATGACAGCTGCTGTGCTCGGCTGGCTTCCACCCAGCAGAAGGCTATTTTTTGCAAATAAAATGGTAAGTTGCTAATCAGAAAGATAAATTAAGAAGCATTAAGATAATGATGGTCTAATCACTGTCCACACAGAGAATTGCTAGAGTGGATATCCAGGCTACCAAGTACTTGAGCACATTTGGTGATTATTTGTATTATGAAGGGAATGATGGATTCCAGGCCTGGAATCAATCTAGCTCAGGAAATACACAAATCCAACCTCCACCAGGGACGCCTGGAGGTCAACTGTTCCCCTGCTGGCCTCCATCCCCAGCTCTGAACAATTTCTCCCAAACCATTCTTCATCTTTGGCTGTCTTATCACTGAGTGCCCCCAGCTTCTATGAAGGCATCTCTTGGTCCAGCTGTTTGGGTGCCCAGTATGCCACTTCTTGGGAACTGGCTAGGCTCAAGGGGAGTGCTTTACCTTGAGAGTAACAGAAATGGCCCTGTTTGGGAGCAAGCTGGCTACATGGCTGAGGACAGGGGCTAGGGTCCTCCTTGTCTCTGAGACCTGCTGGGCAGAAGTGCTGTCCCATCATGCCATAAAGTCTGGAGCCATCAGGACTGCACAGACTGTTGTCTCTTGCTCTGTAGCTGAAGGTCCAAGGTGTATGGAGTATGGATTGCCTGCTGGCTCAGAGCCCAACATGGGGACTTGGCCAGTACTCTCATTGGCCACTATGGACTGTACTGTTTGAGTGAGAAGGAACACTGAGAACTCTACCCCAGGGCACCAGCACAGGGTAACATATTCAGCATAGACTAAGCAGGAAACTTCATTCAAAGACAAGTTTAGAGGATCCAATATTGACTAACGTGATGTCTTTTAAGTTCCCATATAAAGTCATCTATATCTCTATCTGTGAGATGGATAAATGAACCAACCTACAGCCTGCTGTACCTCACTTGCTGAGCTGGTGTCATCCCTACTACTGTGAGGCATAGAGCACCAACTTTAAGTCAAAGAGCAGTAGTTGGGTTCAAGGCAGTGAGGTGCTGTGGTTGGCTTACAAGAACTGACTTTGAATTGTGAGAAATTTCACAAGCCAGTGGCTATACACAGCCACTATTAAAGTTCAATCATAGACATTTAGTATCAAATATATTAAGCAGGGCATAGTGGTGCACACCTTTCATTTCAGCACTCAGGAGACAGACGCAGGCACATTGATTACCGAGTTCAAAGCCAACTTGGTCTACATAGTGAGTTCCAGGACAGCCAGAGCCAAGTAGACCCTGTCTTGAAAACAAGAACAACAGAATAAGTTATATTAAAAAGAAAGGTGATAAATACTCAAAATTCTCTTGAGCATTCTACCTTCATCCTTACCTTTAAGGTTATTTTCATCTACCAGATATGTCAGGGAAATACTGTATGATATGTGCTGCTCTGAGTCCCTTTCCAACTTCATGTTT
The DNA here is from genome assembly GCF_978045245.1 of Mus caroli. Lineage (NCBI taxonomy): Eukaryota > Metazoa > Chordata > Mammalia > Rodentia > Muridae > Mus > Mus caroli. Next base: position 34,258,013 of record NW_028227266.1, on the reverse strand, counting down.
GGTAACTGTACGTTAGTAGTTTAAAACTAACTATAGTGACAATGTCCTTCTAGAGAGCTACTTACATCAGCACACTGCTGGTCTTAGGATGTCACAAATGAGGGCTGTGGCATGGTGAGGGTTCCTAAGGCACTGTAAGAAAAGCCCCAGCCCAGGGCCAAACACAGTGCATGCTCAGTTTGTGGTAGATGTAATTGGGCAGCATGGATGCTGAGAACCAATGTTGGGCCGCAGCAATGATCTCAAAGACAGGTTAAAAACTGCAGTGGACAGGCAGTGAAAAATCTGAGAACCTCATCTATTTGGATTTTCAAATACACATGTCTTCAAAAATCAGATTGAAAAATCAGACCTTGAAAATATTAGGACAGTGCCATTAGAAAGTAAAGAATTCAGGCTGGAGAGATGGCTCAGAGGTTAAGTGCACTAAGAGCACTGGCTGCTCTTCCAGAGGACCTGGGTTCAATTCTCAGCACCCACATGGTGGCTCACAGACATTTTCTTTTTTTTCTTTTCTTTCTTTTTGTTTTTTGTTTTGTTTGTTTGTTTGGTTGGTTTTTGAGACAGGATTTCTCTGTGTAGTCCTGGCTGTCCTGTAACTCACTCTGTAGACCAGGCTGGCCTCGAACTCAGAAATTCGCCTGCCTCTGCCTCCCAAGTGCTGGGATTAAAGGCGTGTGCCACCACGCCCGGCTACTCACTGACATTTGTAACTCCACTACCAGGGGATCTGACACTGCATACATGTGGTAACATGTGAGCAAAACACCAATACACATAAAATTCAAGAGAAAAAAGGAAAAGAGGAGTGAAGTCACGAAGCCTATGGAACATAAAATGTTTCCCATGGCTGGAGAGAGCACTGGTGTTGCAGAGGAATTGAGTTCAAATCCCAGTACCCATGTTGAGTGGCCCAGAACTGCCTCTAACTTCAGTTGCAGAAGTATCCAGTACCTGTGTAAGTATACACATACATACACACACACACACACACACACACACACACACACACACACACACACACACACACACACACACACAGTGGAGGCAGTGCGGGGAGGAGATTGGTTTTGTTTGTTTGTTTGTTAGTTTGTTTGTTTTTGGTTTTTTCCTTCACCACATGGGTCCCAAGTATTGAACTCAAGCTGTCAGATTTGGCAACAAGACCCACTGAACTATCTTGCTGACCCAGAAATAGATTTTGTTTGCTCACTGTTTTTAAGTGAGTTTCAGCATCTAACCTACAGGCATTAACTGGTGGCCCCTCTGTACATTTTCTGAGCTTATCCAGGGCCACTCCTTGCTGCCACTGAGGTTATAAAGGAAAAGAATACTGAGTGTCTTGTCCCTACTGTCAGCCTTTATTTCTTGCCTGGACTCTTCTGGTCCTCCCAGATCCAGGGCACCAGGATTGTGACCAGGGCTGTGCTTTGAATTGGCACCTTCCTCCCTTTCACAAAGTTCCTTGAGCATCTGGCCTTGGGTTCTGACTTTAGGGACATCTGTAGCCATGGGAACACCCTCATGTTCTAGAGGCTGGTGTTGTCATTTGACCAGAGCCTCCTGGAGATGCCTTGATGAGAACGTTTGCGGACAGCACATCCTGTGTGCACACAGAGCACAGGATGAGTTCTCCTTGTCCCTTCCCAAGAGGGAGGACACCACTGCGTTCATCCTGGAACTCAGGCTGTGTGGACTCTGGAGCAAACACTTCTGAGTTTCCTGCTGCCTGGGAGCTTGCCAGCCCAGGACAGGAGGTTCTCCTGGCTGTGGCTCTCTCATTCTCTCTCTCTCTCTCTCTCTCTCTCTCTCTCTCGATATGGCAATAATTTTATGAGGTACACATTTTATTACTCCCATTTTATAGATGGGAGCACAAAGGTTCATTAGCTTAGTCAAAGTCACATGGCTTAGTGAGTGATGACACTCTGGAGCCCAGACCCAACCACAGTACCACATTTTCTTTACAGAGCAGATTGTGGATAAAGGGAACATAGCAAGGCTTTGGAACGGGCAGGGTCAAGGCAGTTTCCATACAAGATACCTACCTATGCTCCCTCAACACCACCAACCGGACCTGGAAACCTTGAGCCCAGTGGGGCAACTCACACCAGTTAGCTGCATAAAACTGCTGTGGCTCCTGCCCTGGGGAAGGACACACTTTGCAGTCAAATGCTCTGGGATCCTTGTGGAAACAGTCTGACTCCTCTGCCCCATATCTGCTGGGAAGGAAGGGTTTCCAGGACTTGACCCTTCTCCCATGCCTGTCTTCTTCAGTCAGCCAGTGGCTCCTTCCAGCCCCCTACCTCCCCCCAACACATCCCAAGTCTGGATATCTTCAGGCCGACCTTGGACAACGCGTGGCTTTGGGCTAATTCCTGGCTGAGTAGGTGGGGGAGGAAAGGAATTGGAAATTCCTGAAGACTCGGTCTTCTGAGGGAGCAAATGAATCTTCTTCCTCCCGGGTCTCCTCAGCAGCTGCTGAGCTGCAGAATTTATCGGAGTCCTTCACGCTCTGTGACAGACTGCTAATGAAAGGGAGGCCAGGCTTCTGTGCCTGCCTCCTTTGGTTTCTTATTTGTTAGGGGATTTTATCCCCAAGAGAAGACAGGATGGTGACTGGAAGCCAGGAGGGCCTCACAGAGCCCTGTAGCTTGTCAGCAGGACTTGGCTTGAAAGGGCCCGGCTGAGGGCCACCCAGGGGGCTGTTCCCAGCTCCAAGTACCTGCCTGGGATGTGAAACATGCCTTGAGATTAATGGGAACCAGATGGGCAGGGAGGCCCCCTCCACCTGGCCTCCTCTACAGCGCTGCTCAGACTTCTGGCACAGTGGAGAAGCCTTTCTTAGGGTTCTCTGATCTTGGGGTTTACTCCAGGCCACATACCCAGGAGCAGAAGCCAGGACTCCTGGCCTTCACTGTCTGTGTGGAAAGATGAGGAAGTTAAGTAGGACCTCGGAGGTCTGTTGTCTAGCAGGATGGTTCTGGGCCCAGGCTACACATGAGCTTTTTAAAGCTACCTAGGCCTGAGCCCTATCCAGACCACTACGTAAAAAACCCTTGGAAAGAGGGCCAGGCGCTTGTTATTTTAAAAGTTTCCCAGATGTTCTCATATACTGCCCAGGTTGAGAATCACTGGATTCCTTGTAAACACTTCTGGATTGAGGAAGTGGCTCCTCCAAGGTCACATGGTCAGGGCTGTAGACTGTCTCTTGCTCACAGCCTTGAGTCTGTTCATACGTGCTGTGATGTCCCCCTCTTAGTGTCCCATGACTTGTCAGCCCCACAGGATGCCTGTGAAAAGCCCCATGGCCTTTTCTCTTCTGCTCTGCATACTGTTACTTGATACTTGATGTCCCCAGCTCTTTCTGAGCACACACCACCTCTAGGTAGGTGTTGTCTTACCACTCTGAGTTCTCAGGATGGGGCTTCACTATTGAAAGTGTGGTCTGAGGACTGATGACATCAGCGTAAACTAGGAGATTGTGAGAAATGCCTCCCTCCACTCAGTCCAGACCCGAGTCTGAGTCTACATCTTAGCCGTATCCCCAGGAGGTTCATAAGCTTCACTGCCTGCTGTTCAGAGTACACCATCTATTACATCCTCCCCGGCAGGTCTCATCTCACTGACAAAACTGCTTTCTCCCTGAGAGCAGATGATATCATGCACACAACTTGTGGCAACACAGCCCAACTCTAAGCACACAGTGCCTCGGACCTTTTTGCTGATTTGGATCCATCTCCCTCAGCTATCTCAGGCACAGAGAGTTGAGAAGTCCTCAGCCCTACTGGCTGAACCCCCAGCTATCCTGGACCCTGCAGAGCAGGTGAACCCTCTCCTTTGTCCTATGGGAGATTCCTACTGGAGTGGTCCTGAGGAAAGAAGGAGAGAGCATCCTTCACAGACACCGTGCATAGGGATGGTGCCCTGGTCATCCAGGAGGATGCAGTGTTGTTACCTAAGACCTCTTCTCCCACATAGGAATGATAATATGTATTCTGCTACATTCTGGGGTCCCCTTCCATGTGAGGCATTTAGAAGGCATTCAATAAGGTGCTCTTGAGTTGCATCAAGTGAGACCACAGACGTGAAGACACATTGATACTTTAGAATCAAATTATTTTCTTCTTTCCCATTTTTTGAATGAACAAACAGACTACATTGTCAGCCTTGAACTCCCAAGTTCTGGGTCAGAGTTGAACAGTAACAGGTGTCCCCCGGTGCTCTGACTGGAGTCCCTGGGGAAGAAGGGCATGTTCACAAAAGAGCAAGTATCTGCCACCCAGAGCCAGAGTGTGGGACTGGGTTTAGCCAGATCTGAGTGGAAGAGGGAATAAGGGTGAGGCAGAAGATGAGAACCTTAAATCACTCCCCTAAAACAATTCCTGCTCACCACTCGCGTGTCACCCGGTGCTCATTAAATGTGTAAGCACCTTCACCGGAGGCCTCTGCCTTCTGGATGCTTTATCCTTTGCCCAATAACCGTTAATCAGCCAGCAGCAGAGCAAGCCTTGTGAGGGCTGGGTCTTGCCTGGCAACCACAACCTACTCCTATTTCATCTAAAAAAAAAATAATAAAGTGGATAGGTTGTTGTGTTTCTCTCCCCATCTCCAGCATGAAAGACTAGGATCAGAGCACTCTTCCATCCCCACCCCCACCTCTTGATGAAAAATTAACCAGCTGTGCAGAGCGAATGAATCCCTAAAGGAGAACAGGTCTCTGATGTGAGCTGGGCTGGGTTCTGGGAGCTCCAAAAATCCTCCTGATTGTTAATTCTATCACCCCTAAATCCTCTGCGCAGCCACCGACAGGTGTGTACAGCATGCTAATTGGCCACTCCTTCCGCAACCAGCTGTGCCCAGCAACTGGTGGAGCACAGAAGCCCTACTTGGTCTTTTGATGTGATGCAAGTCCCTGTGTGCTTCTGGGGCAGCCGAGTCATTTGGGGTGTACTTCTTGTTTGTTTCTATCTATATCTACTCTTTGATAGATATAGATAGAGAACAGAACCTGGATCTTATTGGCATCTGACCCCACCACCTGACAGACACTGACACATAGAAGTGATTGTACTGAATAAATGAATGGATGAATGAAGGAGAGCTTGGCTAAAGGCCAAGTCTATGTACCAGGCACATTTCAGTCCATGGGACTCCATTCATACGTGTACCCATTCATTCAATAGACATTCATTAAGCAATGTGGTTCATTCATTCTTTATTCTCATTCATCTATTCATTCAATGTACGGGCCTTGTTCTAGGGCTAGGGATGCAGAGATAAGATGTTCATTCTCTACTCTCATTATGTTGCTAATGTGGTAGGAAAATAGGTCAGTAACCTGAAAACAGTAAACTGGCAATAACAGCCTCCAGGATGAATTTTTGAAGCACTATGGGAGCCAGAGGTGGCCACCCAGCTCCACCAAGAAACAATACAGAGAGATGACATCTGAGAGTATGTAGGAGTTAACTACAGGAGCCTTGACAGGAGAAGGGTGTGCTTGGCAGAAGTCACTAGGCATACTGGATAAGGCCCTAATACCAGTTCCCTGGTGATTGTAGAGGTCAGAACCAAGGGTGCCCTACCTACTTCTTGGATTGCCAAGCCCTGCTCTGGCAGGATAGACAAACAGCAGGTCAAGAGACTTAGATCAAGCGCCACCCATCAGAAGTAATGCGTAGACCTGAAGGCTAGCTGACTCCTGAGGTGTAGTTTACAGTGAACCCTCTCCTACATATGCCTGAACACATCAGGAAGGATTTGGAGGTAGGAGGTTATTTCTCCAGAGGCCCTCGATGCTTGTTGTACCCATTGCAGAGCAGGCAAACACACTATGTGGCCTCTAAAAAGTACTGTGCCAGGCTCTCTGCCTATTGAGCAAAGACTGATCCATTTTCATAAATCCTAAGGTAGCCACTACTGGACACATTGGATCCACATAAAAATGAACAGAGAATTACCATTTGAGCCAACCATACCTCTCCCAGATGTGAACTCCAAAGATTAATAAGAAATAAGCATGTATTTGTACACTCTGATTTATGGCCATATTTTCTTATTGATTGATCAAATCTAAAAATAACCAAGTGTTCATCCTCTGTTGGATTTCTATAACCACCCAATGGAATATTATTCTGCCACAAAAAAGGAATGACATTCTGGCACATGCTACAACACAGGTGAACCTTAGAAACATTATGTTAAAAAAAACACAAAAAATGACAAAATACTACTATATGATTCTCCATTATGAACTAAGTCATCAATTAGGAAGTAAATAAGAGTTGCCAAGGGCTGGAGCAGGTGAGAACGGATTGTTATTTCTTTGAAAGGCATAGAGTTTCTGCTGGGGTGGCAGAAGAAAATTAAGACCAGATAGTGGTGACGTTTGTATGTTTGTGTGTAACTCAGTGTAGATGTAACTATAGCAGTGGACAGCATGCTTTTAAAAGTGGTTAAAATGCATATTTGCCTTATATGTATGTTTTCACAATTTCTTTTTTTGTTTCCTTTTGTTTTTTGTTTTTTCATTATGTTTGTTTATTTTGAGACAGAGGTTCTCTGTGTAATGGTAGCTACCCCTAGAACTGACTCTGTAGACCAGGCTGGCCTTGAACTCAGAGAGCTGCTTACCTCTGCCTCCCAAGTACTGGGATTAAAGGTTTACGACCTTGCCCAGCAAGTCTACAGAAGCTGGCATTCACAGAAGGTCTCCTATCCAAGCACTAACCAGGTCTGACACTGCTAAGTTTCTGAGATCAGACACATTCAGGATGGTATGGCCGTACTGTTACTGAAAATTTTAAAACCCTCCACTGGCTTTTACAAGAGACCCAGCAGTCAATACTTTACTGCTGTCTTCTCTCGGGCCCACATACCCAGCAGGCCTTGCTCCCTCCAGGACTCTTCTAGGCATTCAGTTCTGCCAGGCTGGTGTGTTTCATTTTTTTGTTTTTATTTCCTGCATCTGCTACTACCAGAATCTATTATTGCTCTCTGGGGCTCACGCCCCTGACGGCGATTATTTGTACATGTAAATCAGAGAGCCAGGGACAAAGCCTTAATGACAGGCTCTTTGGAGGTAGCAGAGACAGCAGGGAGAAATGAGCCGGTCCCCCTCCCCCCACGGGACCCCTTCCTTGGGTGCAGTGTTCAGAAGCCAGGTCTGGTGACGGGGCTGATTCCATGTTAGGGTCACAGACTTTGTGAAAGCAACGTGGATTCTGGATGCACTTGGGGTGTCCTGCACTAATGGGACTCAATCCTTGGCTCCCCCTTCAAGGCTGGGCCCATAGCAAGCCCAGTTAGGACAGGCGCATTTAGCACACATGGGAAGACAGCTTTCTGGCAGCTTCTCTTTGCTATTAGAAGCAGGCTGTGGTTTCTCTTCCCAGTCTACAGTGCCTTTTGCCTGAGAAGGGATTACCCTGAAAGACCAGAAATGTATCTATTCAACAGTGGGAACACTGGGCTAGCGGTATGGCTCAATGGCAGAGCTTGATTTTGCTTGCATGAAGCCCTGGGCTCTGTTACTAGCACTCCCCACAAGTTGTGACATTTATCAGCCCCCGAAGAATACTGGAAAGGAGGGGGTACAGGATAAACCTTAACACACAAAGTAGGAGTGTGGGTGTCATTTGGCTTTTTGTTGTTTGAGTTTTGGGTTTGGGGATAGATGGAGTGGATATGTGAATACACTTACTGGACCACCTAAGCCTGTTAACAGCTGATCACACAAGGACAAAGTAAGTTGCAGGCTTTGCCGCTGGTGTTTATGTTGACTTGAAGTGTAGCTTGGCTGGTAAAGTGCCTGCCTTTTTACCCACAGAACCTACAACAAAAGCTAAACATGGTCTCTCCCCAGCGCTAGGGAGACAGAGATACGCATATTCCTGGGGCTTGCTGGTGAGTAACACCAGGTTAGTAAGAAACCCTGCCCAAAGATGGGGGGGGGGCAGGGTGGCTAGTGCTTGAGGAACAGTACCCAGGTACTTACACAACACACACACACACACACACACTCATACAAACAAACACAATCCCACATTTGTATATGCATTCAATATCTTTGGAAGGCAGACACACATTATAACAGTGACTGCCTCTGGGGATGAAACGGAAGGACAGAGGACTCAGAGCCAGAAGCAGAGGAAATATGCATATAGTTCAGATACATACATTTGCATGCATATTTTTCCATATGTAATATATACACAAATAATTTTCTACTGTTTAAGTTTTCTACCATATGCTTTTCATTGGCGACTCAATAAATAATCTTTTCTTTATTTCTCTGTTAGCGTGTCACAAGCGGGCAGCTGAGTGGCATTTGTCAGCCCTCTTCCTCCCTCTGGGTTCTCTTGGTGTTTCTCAGGAGTTTGGAGTAGAGAGGAGCTCTTCTGTCTCTAGTGTGCTCAGCCAAATGTTGAGTTTCCTGAGTTTCTTCCTTCCCAACTATCTAGTTTCTTGTTTTCCTGGACAGGAGCCTAGGTCTTGTGCCTTGGTTCTTGTTCCCTCTGGGTTTCATTTTGTTACTGTTCAAAACGCCCCCCCCCCCAAGAATCCCTGTTTGTCTTTTGTAAATCTTGTCTTTCTAAACTCTAGGAAAAAAATCCATCATTGCAAGATCATATATGAAGCATTCTTCCCGCCCCCCCCCCCATTACCACCCCCTCTCCTCTCCCCTCTGTGGGTAGCTACCTTTCTCATCTCCCTTTTATTTCTAACTAGAATGTCCTCAAGATGGCTAAGGATATTACCTTTACTCTTGTTTCCCCAAAACTGATTAAAGGAGCTTTAAAAAAAAAAAAGAAAAAGAAAAGAAAAGAAAAAAAGAAAATAAAGGACTGTGCCAGAACATTCTCAGCAGTGGAAAACTGCATGTGAGGAAGGAAGCTGCCTCTTCAGCTGGGCTCCTTAGTTCCCCGCCACTAATGCTATAATAATATTTTTCTTACATCACAAAGCTCCCTGTCCTCCCTATCCTACTTAATTTGTAATTTCAGACAAGGATTTCCATGCTAACTAGAGGAAACAGAAAACACAAATACAAATGATTTCCATTTGAAGTTGTTTTGAATATTCCTGGTGAGGAACTAGTTGTTACCAGATTTTCATCACCCAGAGTACTTATGGATTATCTCCTTCGGGTCCATCTGTCCATTAGTCAACCTTGAGTCCTAAGGCATCAGAACAGAGGCTCCTATTCTCATCGAGATTACAGATCACAACAGCAAGACTCAAAGGCAAGTTAAGGAGCTCAAGGAGATAGCTCAAACATGGAGTGGAAGAAGCCAGGGCTGAATGGAGATGCCAGGGGAAGTTGGACTATGTGGAAGACCTAGGGGCCGGGACATAAAGGCTGTAAGGAGGAGGGGTCTGGAACAGGGTACGGGGGGGGGCATACCAAGAAAAGATATTGGGGTTGAAGACCACAACCCAGCTCTTGTCAGTGGGAAGATAACGCAAAGGCTGTGGGTACGCTAGGAGAAGGGACTGCCCACCAGCCCTTCAATTTGTTGGACATCATTTTAATCAAGAAGTCTATCTCTTCCAGACTGTCCACTCTGTCCAAAGTGAATAGTTCTAGATCTACATTGCAAGGCTGTCATGGGGATTACATGAGAAAGGACAGACACATCCAGCTGCACCCAGAAACTGCTAGCTCCCTACTCCATTTGTCTTGAGTAGAAAGTTGGGGTCTTCTAAGAGTGAGGAATGAGACAGGGTTAGGGGGAGAAAGAAAGACCTGGCTGAGGAACCAGAGTTCTGCCTCACTAGAAGTGAGGACTCAGTCAGAGTCTTCAGTTTTTGAGCAGAGAGTGAAATAGTATATTCAGATCAATCAGGAAGATTGACAAGACAGCAAAGCAATATTAGGGCCATCACTTGCCAATATTTACCCATGAGATCTAAATTATGTGCTACAGTTAACTCTAGGACTTAGAGCCAGTGTTGACATAATCATGATGCAAAGAATATGTTGACTTGAGATGGAAGTCCTTGGGAGAGTAAGTCCTGAAGACACAGGTGTGAGAGTCAAGTGTTCATAAGGATCAGGATGTGCGTTAGAGCAGTTGAAAGTGTTGAGTATGTGCATATGCATACTACATGCAGAGGTGTACCTGTGTGCACATGTGTGCATGTGTGTACCACATGCAGAAGTGTACTTGTATGCACATATGTGTACCATATGCAGAGGTATACCCTGTCCAAACGTGTATATGTGTGTCACGTGCAGAGGTATACTTGTGTTCACATATGTGCATATGTGTACCACATGCATAGGTATATTTGTGTGCATATATGTACATATGTACATGCAGAAGTGTATCTGTGTGCACACAAGTGCATATGTGTACTACATGCACAAGTATATTTGTATGCATATATGTGCATATGTGTACCACATGCAAAGGTGTACCTGTGTGCACACATGTGTATATGTGTCTGCTTGTACACATCTCTCATGAAAAAAGAGTGTAGTAAGGAGTCAGGAGTGTCCTTTGGGTAACATGGTAGTTTGAGGGCAGGGCATAGTGTGCTGGAGGACATAGTGGGAAAGAAGGCTTGCAAGGAAACTTAGAGAGGGAATCACGGGAAAGAAGGCAGATCCTAGTATCAGCAGTGACAATAAAGAAGTGACCATAAAGTATGAGACAAAGTCACTTCACTGAATTTGTCAAGAAGGTGACCTTCAAAGATCTGTCTGAGCTTGAGCCATAGATTGCCCCTTCCTGAAGGTTGGTCCCTTCTTTGTCTTTTGTTCAATGCTCAACATTGAACTCAGAGCCTCCTTGCAAATGCTGGGCACGTGTTCAGCTGCTGCCACACCCCAGCCCAGCCCTGTCTTGTCTGTCCTGTGTTGGCAATTGGGTTCTGCCGGGTTATTCCCTCATAGATGGGATATTCTGTACACTTCCCTCATTATATGTGCGGCTCTCCCTGTCTGATATGTTTAAAAGCTCTCAGAGAATGTTCTTTTGTTCTCTCCACCCCCATACCAGGCAGCACAAGGAAGGCAGCGCTCACCATTCAGTAAAGGGCAAATCAAGGCTGCCAGTCACTCAGGCCTGAGAAGGGACTGAGGTTACAGTCAGAAGTACAACACATCCATTGGGATTATCTCAACTACTTTTCTTCCCCCCACCCCCCACCCCCCTTCAACCAAGTCTTCAGAAAGCTTATCAGACATGACACACCCCACTCTCTTGTTCCCCTGATAGCCCAAGTTCCTGCTGTCCCCTGCCTGGATTACAGTAGCCTCCCAACCTCTCACCCCACTTTTCCCATTCTTTTCTGTTTGTGCTTTACCCAGCTGCCAGAATCTCCATTTAAATGACAGTCAGTCAGGTCATATCACTCTGCTGCTAAAAAAGCCCTCAAGAGGATTTCCTGCAGAGTAAACATTCAAAGCCTCCCCCACAGCTCACTGGCCCTTGGATGATCCAGATCCGGTCTGGTCCACAGCCTCTTCTCTGCTCCAACTGCACCGGCCTCCATGCTGTGCGCCCACTCCCCTAACCCCACATAACTCTTGCCTAAGACACACTTCCTCTGGGAACACGCATAGGTCTCTCGGGTCTCTGTTTAAATGTCATTTAACCAAGCAGCTTCCATGACTGCATTTATACAGAAGGGAACCCCCTCCCCCATTCTTAACACTTTAACCTGCCTTCGTGGCTCCTCTCCTGCCTTTGCATTTGCCTGTTTATGGCCTGTCTCCCCAGTTTGAGCTTCTCTCTCTCTCTCTCTCTCTCTCTCTCTCTCTCTCTCTCTCTCTGACAGCAAGAGGATTTATTGTACACGAGTTACACTTGGCCACGAGAGAGAACAGAACTAGTCCAGAGTGCCATTCTCCCAGTTTGAAGTCTGTCTTATGAAGTCAAGGAGTTCCTTTAATGGGCTGTTTTGAACGTGGTGCATAGAACAGTGCCTGACAATTAGTAAGTGATTAATAAGCACGAGGTAAATGAAAGAAAAGGGAAATCGGCATGGGGTGTTTATTACGTGCTAAGTAGTGCCCTAATCTGTTCACCTGCATTGTTACCCTTCTCAGCAATCCTGGTGCACAGTTGTCCACTACTGTCCATGGGAGATGAATTCCAGGACTTCCCTCGGGTACCAAAGTCAACAGATGCTCAAGGCTCTTAAGAAAAATGCATCAGCATTTGCATATAAACTACACACATCCCCCAGTGTATCCTAAATCATTTCCAGTTTCCTTACCAAACCTAATACGATATAAATGCTCTGTAAGTAGTTATCTGTGGAGTTGTTTAGAGACTAAGGACAAGAAAAACTGTGTGTGTGTGTGTGTGTGTGTGTGTGTGTGTGTGTGTGTGTGTGTGTGTGTTCAATGCAGACACAAACTAACAACCATTAGGTTGTAGCTCTGTCCACCTGATACATATAGGTCGGCAACAAATTACTAGTTCAATCCATCCATAATTGAATCTGCGAGTACAAACCAGCAAAGTGTCAAGCTGACTGTGCTGTGCTTCCTGTTGTATATATGCGGGAAAAGACAGAGAGAGAGAGATAGGTCAATCTTTATTTAAACAGTTTAGATGGATGTAGATATCAGGAAGTGAGCAAATTGGCTTCAGTTTGAGCTCACTCATTCAATGGCAGACTCTTTCTGGAGAGAACGAGTCTTCATCTCCATCCAGTGGTGGCATCAGCCAGTTAGGTGAAAATTTAAAGTCAAGTGAGGGGCACTGTAACAGGGGCAGGAGGTGTCAGTCAGTACCAAAAAGGGTCTAGGGATGTAGAGTCAAAGGTGGAGTGCTTGCTTACCATTCCCAGGGCCCTGAGTCCCACCCCCAGAGCTGCTCTAGAACTGAGTCTGAGAAGGCTCCTTGGACTGAAGGTAACTCTGAGGTAAATCTTTAGGAACTAACACTAAATATTAAAAACCAAGTTTTTCCTGCCAGATAAAGACTTGAGCCTGGAATATGGGACCCTTCCAGCCTTGGCAGCCTTATTCAGGGCCATCCTTCATCATCAAGTCAAATTCACTATTTCCTGGTGTGTGGTGCCATTTTCTACCTTTCCAAAATGCTTTTTCCCTCTGTCTAGAGCACTCTCCTTTTATCCAACCCCATTTTTTATTGGTTGAGGCTCAGCTCAGTCATATCCTCCATCTGGGTGAAGCTTGTTCCTGTCCTTGAACCCCATGCTATCCTCCCCATAGACCTGCTGCTCACTGTCACCTTCTGACACACAGTAAGAAGCCTTAGTTACCTTAGTTCTTAGGGCTAGTATAAGTTATGATAGGACTGCTGCTATGTGACATCACAGGACTTCCAAATTGTGACATCACAGGACCTGTCACATAGATATGAGAGACATGAGTGTTGGATGGAACTGTGCTAGAAAAGAGAAGGTTTTGGAAGCTTCGGGGGATGAGCAGGTGTTGTGAAGGCACTTGAGGTGAGTCAAAAGAGACTAGACTAAGTGGTTACTGGGTACCCCTCTGAAGGTTGTGTTAAGGAAACAGATGGAGAAGCACCTTGGTGCTGGAAAGACAGGCAGATACAGATGCTGAACTACAGACATCTAGAGAAGTAAGCAGGCATCCCACTGAGAGACAAGCCTGTAGGCTAGCTTGTCTCCTGGGCTGGAAGCTGCACGTGCATCTCAGGAACTGAGGGTGTGGGAGAGCTGCCCACCCTGCAGGCCTGAGTGAGCGCAGTCTTCAGCGCAGGATTTCACTGCGTAGGAGGCTCAAGCTTACATGGAGCTGAGCACTGCTGGGCAGGGCTGACTTGACTCTGGATTTGGTAAAAGTACCATTGTTTCTTTCCCAGCACCCTCAGTTCTTGCAAGGTGGGAGCCTGGGTCCCAGGTCCTTTGTTCTGAGCAGTGGGAAGAACAGCACACATCACATATCAAATGAATAATTAGAATGAAAGAGTAATGTTGGATGAATACACGAGAGCAGAGATTTGTTATTAGAATGAATGAATCTGCCCAAATAAATGAATGAAAGCTGAGCTTCAGGGCAGTTAGAAGCCCCAAAGTTTGGTCTTAGATTACAGGTCTTGACCTTTGACACATTCTCAAGGTCTTAGGTAGTCCTTTTCCGTCCATTTCTCAGACCAAGTCTGGCCATTATTGGCCATCATATCAGAGTGCAAAGAAACTGACACCAATATGTTTCGGGTCACACTCTCAGCTTACCCAGACGTCATAGGCTTTTGTTTGTTTGTCATTGGTTGGTTGGTTGGTTGATTTTGGTTTGTTTTCCTACCTTCTTTGACATAATGTAGAATTTGGATGAGCCACTCAGCTCCCTCCCTGCGAAACAGAGATGACCAAGGGCCTTGGGAGAACCGCTGGTAGTACAAAAGTGGGTGTGACTAGGAATCAGGATAAGGAAGCTTACATTCTTGCTACCCTTACCCGCTCAGGACCTTGAGCATTCTGTGCAACAGCAACATCTCTGGGCCTCAAACTACTTATCAGTTAAATGCTGTTAACAACACTGGTCATGTTGGTCTCAAAGGGCTGTCGTGAGCAATTGATGACATAGGATTTTACAAATGCCACTGGTTGAAAGCTGGAGTTACTGTCCTAACTCATAATTACCCTACTTGGAGTCAGAGGATCTTCCTGCATGGTCCCTCTTTTTCCTGGGCTCATGTTCTAGTTCTGAAGACAGCGAGGGACTCCCTAAAAGCTGTAACACAAACCCAGAAGGTCTTTTTCATTCTCTCTTCTGGTTTCTGAAGCTTCTCATAGCCCTGTGCTGGAGATGAGCTGGCTGTGGGCCCAGGAAACAGATGACTTTCCTCTATACAAAAGGCTGACACCCCACAAAGCTCTGCACCAATGATCTAAGTCAAGGCTACTGTCCTCTCCTCCCTGCCTTGCTCTCTCTCTCTCTCTCCAGGGAGGCACAGGATGACAACTGGCAGCTGGTTCTGCACTGTGGAGCCACTGCTCTGCATTGTGGATGTGGGTGGAGGGGATAGGGACAGAAAAGAGACCAAGGTGAGTGGCTCACATCACGAGTACAGAATGCTATCTTTGGAGGGGGCAAAGCTGGACCAGCATAAGAGAGGAGACTGTTCTTTGTCCAAACCTCCTCCAGACACTGTCCATTAGAATAATAATAAGTTGTGGGTTTGGCTTAGTAGTAGAATTTTTGCCTACTAGCTAGTACTTTTTTTTTGTTTTGGTTTCTTTGAGACAGGGTTTCTCTGTATAGTCCTGGCTGTCCTGGAACTCACTTTGTAGACCAGGCTGGCCTCGAACTCAGAAATCCGCCTGCCTCTGCCTCCCGAGTGCTGGGATTAAAGGCGTGCGCCACCACGCCCGGCCTAGCTAGTACTTTTTAAAGCATTATCACACTTATCCATTGGCGCAGGGTGGGTAGTGTTGAATGTTCATGTGGAAGTCGGAGGACAACTTGTGGAACTCAGTTTTCTCCTTCCTCCACTTTTGTCCTTTACCTGATAAACCATCTCTCTGACCCAGCAGCTAGAATTTTTTAATACCATGTACTTGGCACCATGCTGAACAGTATTATTCTATTTAATATTATATAACATTCTTAACACCCCCATTTTATAGATGACACCACAGAGGCACAGATAGACTAACCACAGTTCTTCCAACTAGCATTAGAGCCAATATTTAAGCCTAAACTCACACTCTTAACTATTATAAAAGAAGAAGGAAGACAGATTACTAAACAGAACTTCCAGATGTTTAGTGTGTTTCTGGGTGCCTGAAATGCAGGTGAGTGTGTGTGAGTATAAACTGGAGAGGGAAATGGCTACAGAGGAGGGGAGAAGGATTTGAAAATGCCTGCGGAAGCCAGACATTGTTTGCCCCAGTAGAACTTCCCTCCATCCAAGCATGAGCTCTGTACTTTGTCTCTAAGGATACCTGAAAGCTGAGCTCCCTGGACTCTCAGAAAGCTGCCTGGGTCCTAACACAATGCCTGGCATATCACAGGCATTTAATATTTGTTCAAGACTCAAAGGTGATTAGACAAATAGGCAAATTTCCGGGCTACGTGTTGGCAGAAGGGGCTGTACGCGCTAGCGTGATTGCAGTGTGGCTCTGGGCAAGTCTTGGCCTCTGTCCCCAGCCTCCTCTTCTAGCAACAAAGGTGCTCGTGATACATTCCCCAGGCTGAAATGTGTTGCCCCAAGCTGAAAGTCTGAGCTGGAAGGCGGCAGCTTTGTAACCTCCAGGGCCCTGGCTGGCGCTAAGCTCAGGAAGTGATATTTGCACCTCTCATCAGAGGTTCTGATCTGCTGCTGCTGCTGCTGCTGCTGCTGCTGCTGCTGCTGCTAGAAGATGTCTGTGCAAGGACAGAGCAGCAGCACATGCAGAAGGACAGAAAGATAGTCCAGGTGTACAAGGTCCTACAGCCCTTGGGGCCAAGGAGTACCAGACTGCCCTTTGCCTTGCTTGGCCCGATCAAGCTTAGGATCCTAAACTCTCACCCTCCAAAGGGAATAGATTTCTACATGCAGAAAGAATATGGCATCTCACTTCCCTCAGCTGGCAGCATCGAGTCGATATTTTTCTGTGGTGCAGACAAAGTAAAGAGAGTGTAAAGTGTTGAATTGTTTGGCATTATCAAGGATTTCAGCTCCCCAGGACTCCTGCATAAAGAGATGGAAATTTTAGCTGCCAGAGCCAAGAAACACACAGAAATATATGAATTTATTACATATTATCTTTCCCTCTTCCAACCAGCCTTGGAAATGTCAAAAGATCATCTATTGTCTCATCATTGATAAGAAAACAGTTTGGGTTTAGTGGACTCAGGGTTTGGGCACAAGGCAGACAGTGAGAGGCTGTTGGGGAAGATAGTGATTGCCCAGGATAACTTTCAGGAGGCCCAGCCATCTCTCCAGCTCTCATTTGCTGGGTATTGATTTCTTGAAGCCAAGAAGGGATGTGCTGCCCTCTGAGTCAACATTTACTAAGCACCCACTGTGTGCATGTACAAGGAGCTTGGAAGCTGATGGCAAGCTGAGAGCAATCTTGGCAACTTAGACAGCTCTTTTGCCTGCCAGGAGAATCCAGAGCTGGTGGGGGGAGAGGGGTAGCTGTGCTGCCTGGAGGACATCCAGGGAGTACTCACAGAGAAGGTGACATCAGAGCTGGACCTTGAAGTAGACATTATACTGGCAGGGAGGAGAACAAAAGTGTTTCAGTCAAGGAAAGCACAGTGAAGATGTCATAACCAGAAAGGCCATATTTGGTCTCCAGACCTGGAAGGTCACTTCTGCCCATGAGCTATCCCTACCCCTCGCCATCTGCTATGTAACCAAGGCAATGTCTGATCAGAGAGCCACTGGCAGTACTCTCTAAGATCCACAGAGGTGAGGGGTTCACCTGTGGTATCTTCTGACCACTGGTATTTCCTTGCCACCCGCAGTAAGACTATCTCTTACCTTAACTGAGCTTGCAGGACTTCAGGGAAGAATTCAACCTCTGGCTTGTTTTCCACTATCTTGCTTGGCAAGGGGGAGCCTGGATTAGGGAACTAAGTTGGACCTAACTAATGGTCAACTAAGTTGACCATTCCATATTCCAGTGGGGAACAAAGTCAAGGGGATTGAGGCAGACCAAGGGAGTGTCACTGTCTCCAGGTCCACTGTATCAATCTCCTGTCTCCACACTGGCCCTGCTGCCAGGCTTCTCTGGCTAAACACTATGTCAAGGGCAGTTCTGAATTCCCTCTTCCATGCCCTCCTGGGAAGACAGAAAACACAGGGGATAGCTGAGTTTGAAAACCTTGTAGAGTCCCTGAGTACAACTGAAGTCTGACCCCGTACCCTAACACATACACATTAAGCATTCTACTTCTATCATTCCTTCCTGACTCCCACCTCCAGAGATAAAGAAGGGACCTTGTTTCAGATCAGCTGGTCAAAAAAGAGCCAGCCATTTCCCCAGCAGCTTTACCTAAAGAGAACCAGGTGAGAAACACACAGTTGCGCCAACTTCCAGACCCGTAAGCCCAGCTGGTTAAGAGGTACCCTAATCCTTGGAAATAAATGCAACTTGAATTCCTCACTATTAAGTTTACTGTGGCCAGGCAGTGGTGGCACACACCTTTTATTCCCTGCATATATCTATATCTATATATCTATATCTATATATACATATATATGTATATATGGCTTACTCTGCTTTTCTGTCTCCAGAGCCTTACCATGTTTATGTTTCTTAGGCCTCTCTAGTCATCCTGAGGGTGCTGTAGAACAAGTTTTGCACAGCCCTTGTTTTTACAATGGGTAAATAGGCTGTGTGGTATGCCTGGGTTTATACTACTAATTAATGGCAAAGTTGGCACTGTGGGTCAGACTCAGAACTCCTGACCTCTGCTCCAGATCTCCCTGCCACAGCCCTAGGCAGATGTCTAGATAGAAAAGGATACAACTGGAGGGGTCCATCCTTCCCTATGTGAAGCCTGAACTGCTTGGGAAGTATGTGGGTGGTGAGCTCCTAAGGCCCTGCCTCAACTTCTTTTATCACAAATCATGGCCTTCAGAATCCTCCCAATTCCACATGGCCTAGCCTCATGACACCGTCACGTGGATCCTCCCTTTTTATCAAAATTGCCTCTACAGTGTTTCTCCTCTTTGTGGGAAATGTTGGCAGGAATGGAGGACAAAGTTATGTCCACATCACTGAACTGGAGAGGGAATTGGCAGGTACTCAGAAAATAATACAGAAAAGATACTACCTAGGCTGCTGCACTTGGGAGGCTGAAGCAGGGGGATCAGCCTGGTTAGAGATCATGTCTCAGAGAAACAGAAAACAGGCTTGATGTACAGGCCTGAGGATCTGAGTTCAATCCCTGGAACCCTCATAAAGTTAGAAAGAGAACATTGACTCCACAAATATAGCAGTCACTGGCCTCCTATAATAATAATAACAAAAATTATATAAATAAATAAAAAGATGGCCAAGCATGGTAGCACAGGCCTATACTTCCCAACACTATGTGAAAAAACCTGAAAAGTCCCATAAACCTATTTCTATGGTATTCTTCCCCAGAAAGTTCCAGGGCAAGTACTTGGGAGTTGTTTGGGGTGAGCACTGGGGAACAGAGATGCTCATTCATCCTCCATATATAAATGCCCTGTACTGTATACTGATTTGGGTATTAGCAATCAATCTGTGAAAGAAACTCAAGGTCTTTGTTCCCCATGGAGCGGCCATCCCAGTGTGGGTGGGGCATCACTTAGTCAACATAATATGTTGACTAAGTGATGCCCCACCCACACTTTAGTCTCAGCATTCAGGAGGTAGAGGCAGGCAGATCTCTGTGCATTCGAGGTAAGCCTAGCTCACATAGGAAGTTCCAAGAGAGCCAGGACTACATCGAGAGACCCTGTTTCTGTGTGTGTATATATATGCATGTATATCTATACATATATACATATATATACATACACACACACACACACATATATATATATATACATATATATATATGATGAAAATACAACCCTCATATTACTGAAAAATATATTGTTTGTAGGAAAGACATTCTGTTTATTGTATGTTGGCAAAGCAAATAGGTGCTTATTTTCTCATCCCACTGCAAGACTGTCTCCCTATCATTCCGGTTCTCCCCTTCCCTCACATAGATGCAGGTGATTCATATAACTAAAAAGTGACCAGGACACAGTACAGGTGAATCGAATCCCAAGGGGCTTCTTTGAAAATACAGGATGTTGCAAAAAATCTAGAACAGCCCTCTTTAGTGAGATGAGAGCTTCAGGCGTGGTGGCCTTAAAATAGGTCTACTTGGGTAGAGACCAAGAAAAGACGATGCCCTAGACACCAGACTGTGTCCCAGGGGTCTGTCTCGCTCAGTTCTGGCCTTGAAGATTTTCCAGTCTCCTTCGCTGGAAAGCCCCTGGCTTACAGGAAGCTGGGTGTTATCTTAAGGTCTGTAATCGGCCTGCCTGCTTTTCCAGCTGGAGCTGTTCATTCAGAACAATTAACATGCAGTTTAGAGCCGGAATGGAACATATGGCAGGGGGTCCCCAGGAGCTAGCACGTGGCAGCCCAGGAAGGAGGGGAGCAGCTTAGGAGACACAGGAGGGGGTTTTTGGAAAGATGGGCTCTAAAGCCTGTTGCCTGGCCCAGGTATATCAGGATTTCATACTGGAAGAAAGGAAATGGGGGTTGGAGTAAACTCCATATACTTCCCAACACTATGTGAAAAAACCTGAAAAGTCCCATAAACCTATTTCTATGGTATTCTTCCCCAGAAAGTTCCAGGGCAAGTACTTGGGAGTTGTTTAGGGTGAGCACTGGGGAACAGAGATGCTCATTCATCCTCCATATATAAATGCCCTGTACTGTATACTGATTTGGGTATTAGCAATCAATCTGTGAAAGAAACTCAAGGTCTTTGTTCCCCATGGAGCGGCCATCCCAGTGTGGGTGGGGCATCACTTAGTCAACATAGTATGTAAACTGGTGAGAGTGTTGGGGAGCATGTTAGCCTTGAGACGGAGTTAAGGATCTGAAAGCTTTAAACCAAAATGTTTCCAGATTTTAGTTCACTTTATTTGTTATTTTTTTAATTCTAGTATTTGCATGTGCAAAGAGGTAGAGCTGAAGCTCAAATATAAACATGATTCCCTGAGTGCTGCATACATTTGTATGTACTGGTGTGTGTGTGAGTGTGTGTGTGTGTGTGTACCTGTATAGATGTACATGGGCAGAAGTCCATGTCAGGTGTCTCTATCGCTTTCTTCCTTACTTTTTGAGAAAGGGTCTCACACTCACCCTTGAGCTCACGGATTTGGCAAGGCTGGCTGCTCAGTGAGCTCTAGGACATTTGCTGTCTCCACCTTCCCAGGGCTGGGGCTGCAGAGATGGACACTTAACTTTTTAAGAGGGTGCCGGGGATCCAAATCAGGTCCTCATGCTTGTTTGGCAAGTATTTTACAGCTGGGCCTAGCTCCCCTTAGACATGAAATTCCTTCATGTTTCATGTGCACCTTATGCACATACCCTGGATGTAATGTCATATAGCATCTATAGTGTGCAAGCATTTCTACTACAACCTGTGACATGCCAGGTATGGGGTTTTCCAATCCTAGTATCATATGCATCCTCCAAAATGGTTCAGATTTTAGAGCACTTTTGATTTTGGATTTTTGCATAGAGAATAAATCAACGGTACCTGGCCGTATTTAATTTATATTCAATGATGTGATAATTCAGCTTAAAAAAAAAAACATGGTCAGGTTTTCTAAGCTAGTAATTGGGAGAGTCTGGATCCTAAGCTTCTGGCTACCCTCATCTTGCTTTGACGATGGCTAGAATGCCTACACAAATGAGGTGTTTGCTTAGGTTTTCCAGCGTGCCCATAGGAGTGTTCTCAGAAAAAGCCAGGCCCTGCCAACTCTGCACTCTTTGCCTCTCAGAGAACACAGGCTCTTCATACCTTCCACGTGCCCCAGCTCAGAAGCCATCATGATCTGACAGTGCCCACTCATGGAGCGCCCGCTGGGCCCTCTGGGGAGGAGGTGCAGAATAGCACTGCTACCCACCCCTAGCCCATCCCTACTGTGCTCGGACGGTAAGCAGGTGTCATGCAGGGTCTGGAAGCAGACAGCAACACTCTGGCTTGGAAGACAAATGGCACTAACAATGCTGAGAGTGACGGCAGGGGTGGGGGAAAGAGGCAAGCTGATCGAAACACTGTGATTATGAGACTTAAATTGGAGCCCAGGGCAGGTAAAGAACAGAGCTGTAAATCCAGCCTTCCTGAAAGAACATGCTGGAGGAAGGAGATACAAGCTCACCTAAAATATGTGTGAGATGAGAACCAAAGATCGTTAGTTTTGAGAAAGGGTATAAAATGCTAAACATGGTCTTTATTGGTCCTTTTAAAAGCCAGGTGTAAAATACTGCCATTCTCAAGATTGTGTTTTTCCTTTTCTTTTTTTAATGGCAGAAATTAAAATCTCTTTAAGCCATTAGCTGTCATTCCCCAAGGTGAGACCCTGAACCAGCTCTGCCAGAGGCCCCTCCATTTAGTCAAGAGGTGTGGCAGCCACTCCACAGAGCTGAGCTCCTCCACCTGCACCCCTCCCTACCCCCTCGGCCTCATTGGCACCAAATGCCCAGCCAGCGGCAGGTGGCTGAAAGGCTGCGAGGTTTTATGGGTCTGCCCAGCAGACCCTGTCTCCCACCAGTTGCCAATTTGGCTGCTTGCTCCCTGCTCACAAATACCTAACTCTAAAGCTATTCGCACATGCACACCCTTACCCCAGCCCCGCCAGAGCAGATTTGCCCCTAGGGGTCAGCCCTTCCAAGACAGGCAGCCTTCAAGTGGTCCAGTGCAACCTCGGTTCCCAGAACTGCTTTTCCTGGGCTGGTCTTTCTTTTCTGCTTCATACTTTCTTTTTTTCTCTTTCTTTCCATCAAAGGCTGGTGCTACCCGAGAAAAAGTTCATAAAAATGTTATGTCCACCATAAAACCCCTAATGTGGCATTCTGCATGATCCATGCATTAACATTAACATTTCCCAGACAGTTATTGTGAGATAATGGGCCCGGCTATAATTCAGCAGTAACGTTCCTCCGAGCAAATGTTATGGAGGAATAAATGACTTGCGGAGTGTTGCCGCTGCGATGGGGGCGGGGGCAACGGGAGCAGTTTGGAAATGCAGACTCTGGACCTTAGAGACCCTGGGGTGTCTAATGGAGGGGCCCGGGGCTCTTTCTAAGGCTGACCATGGGCTTCCCTGCCCTCTGATCCCATATTTCACATACTCCTCTTTCTTCATAGCTGTATTGGGAAAATCTACTAAGGGAAAGGATTTAAGACCTCCAGGTCATAGGACGGGGAACTGGGTGGTGAGGGGCTTTTTCCCCCACTAGTATCCTTCTTGTGTACCCAGCTCATGTTACACTAATCTCTGCTATAGTGCATTACACTACTCATGATAAAGTTCGTACCACTTTGTACATTACTATTTTCAGAATATCTTTTCTTCTTTGGCAATTCCATACATGTATACAATGCAACGTTATCATATCTTAGCCCCCTTACTTTCCCCCAGACACCTAACAATATGTTTCTTTATGTCTTCGCTTTTTTCTTCTTTTAACCCACTGAGTCCAATTACTGCTGCCTGCCAGAATGTTAACTGATCTCGTTGGCTTGATCTTGCGTGAGTAACCAGACTGCAGTGAGTTCATGAGTGAAATGACAATGTCCTCTTCAGAAGACAGCCTTCTCAGCACACCTTTCCATCTGCCATTCTTCCTGCCCTCTCCTACACATCCTGAGTCTTGGGGACAGATGGGGTCATATAGACGTCCTGTTTAGGACCGAGTGCTCCGTATCACTTATTCTTAGCAATTGAACTATTTAAGGGTCACTGCATTAACTGCTGCCCACTGCTAGTGTCTGGCCAAGGCTGAGAGCAGCACTAATCTGTGAATATAAAAGTCAATATTTAGAAGGCAGTTTGACAAGTTGTCTTTTTAGTAAGATAGCTATAGTAGATCGTCACCCCCTGCCATGCCAAGGCCTATAACCTTCCAAGCCATTGGCTTTTGATCACGTTTACACCTAGAGGCATAATTCTTTCCTGTGGATCAGGCCTCAAATCCAACCAGCAAGCAGTTGGTTACCTCGGAGCATTCATGACAGCATCACACCAGTGGACATACCTTGCTGGGGAGATTTCTATTGTAGCTTTCCGTTCACTGCTGGGTGTCTCTCCTGACTATTTTTATTCCCTAGAAGCGGATAATGTAGCATCTTCCTACATTATGAAGTCTAGCTAGCTGGAAAGTTTCAGGTTAGTTCCAGCTTGGTTTCTCGGTCTTTCAACCAAGTGTGTTTTGTCTTCAATAGTAGAATTTTACTACCTGGTTCTGGTGAGCAACCACAGTAATGACAATGGCCTGTGCTATTTTAGGGCTGTGGGGCCTCCTTGATCAATAACTCATAGAGAGCTATCTCACACCTACGTAGAACTGTTTATTTATTTTATTTTTATTCCCCTGGGGTTGTCCAGGGGGAGTATGGTATCTATGTTTAAGCTCCCTTTTCCAATTGTGTTTTTTGACTAGTGTACACAGAGGGGTTTGAATAACATTTATCCATGCATTCTTAACTTTACTTAACCTACCCCACTCTCCCCTCCCTCTTAATACCAATCCCCATTAAAAAATTGTAAGCTTAGCTATTTTCTCCTCCTCTACTTTCAATTTCTACCATCGCTCATTAAGGTTTCTTTCACTTCCTGTCCAACAAGCCCTGTTTAGCTTCCTAACCTCTACAGACACCCCAAATTAAATATACAATATCATTATTTTTTATACCTGTGTCCCCTAAGGTTACCACACTGTTTTCTTTAAGAACAATGTACGTATCTTAGCCTTTTTGATAACCTAGCACAAAAACAGTATTCAATAAATGCTTATTAGAAGTAAGGATAGATAAATAGATAGGTGGATGGATAATGGAATGACAGCACAAAAGAATTCAGGCTAGCTGATTAAGGGGATGATCACCATAATCTTACCACTTGGGCATGGGAGGCAAGAGGACCAAAGGTTCAAGACCACTGTCAGCTACATAGTCAGTTCAAAGCCAGCCTATACTATACGAGATGCTGCCTCAGAAATGAAAACAAACAAAGAAGACATCAATAAAGACCCAGAAATGAAGACAGAATATATGGGAGGAGATACTTTTCAACAACATTTCTTGATAGAAATCATAAGACCATGAGCCTGAAGGGCATTGGAGAAATGCTGTGGTATTCATTTTACTTTCTACAAAGACCTAGCGATGTTGGGTCTACCCAGAGCTAGAATGCTCGAACAGCCAGTTTAAGGCTGTTTTGGCTGCCATCTAACCTCTGTTATATGGGTTAATAGTAGGCAAAAGAACTCTTTCG
This sequence comes from Mus caroli, assembly GCF_978045245.1. Lineage (NCBI taxonomy): Eukaryota > Metazoa > Chordata > Mammalia > Rodentia > Muridae > Mus > Mus caroli. The sequence continues at coordinate 34,233,084 of NW_028227266.1, read as the reverse complement.
GGGCTGGTGAGATGGCTCAGTGGGTAAGAGCACCCGACTGCTCTTCCGAAGGTCCAGAGTTCAAATCCCAGCAACCACATGGTGGCTCACAACCATCCGTAACGAGATCTGGCGCCCTCTTCTGGTGTGTCTGAAGACAGCTACAGTGTACTTACATGTAATAAATAAATCTTTAAAAAAAAAAAAAAAAAAAGAACTCTTTCACCCTCAAGGAGCTTGTCCTCCTATGGAGGGAACACCTCAACACAGGGCATAGCTCACCATAGTTTAGCACAAAACACAATGAGTGTGGTAGGGAGAGTGGCCTTCCACATGGAGATGAAAACCCTATCACTAAGGGTATGGGCCCAGGGTGGGGTGAGAAACACCCAAAGGACTATCAATATGGGGGATGGATGTTAGACTTGAGACAGAAGAGCAGTGTGGCCCAAGACAGAAAAGATTGGAAATGGAATTCTCACAGCAACTAATTGTCTCTGTAGGTGTCCACCATAGGGCCCTGAGAGGCCATTTGCCATGGGCAAGTTTTCCTAGATCCCCTGTTACTCCTTCTTGTTGCAAGTTTCTTCTGGGTCAGCTACTGAACCATGAGGGTCAGCTGTTCGGCTTGTGTCTGAGTCAGGACAGAGGACGATTAAGAAGAAGCCATATTCTTCCAGAAGTGTGGGGGCAGGGTGTCTCTGTGAAAAGCCTGAGGAAGAATGTTGGCTCTTTTCCAAATGCCACATGTCATGGCCACCACAATCCCTCCCGAGAGCATTCCCCAGAATGAGGGATGAGATTTATGGGACTGGTGAAGGGAATGGTGACCTCTGTAAGATATTCACGGGACTCTGGGGAGTCTGTGTCCCAATCAGAAACATCATGCTCAGTCAGGGGTCTCATAATGTCCTAGGGCTTGAAGGGGTCTTGTAGGTCAGCTGCTTTAACCTGCCACACTGGAGGTGTCAGCAACAGGCAGTTTCAGTCTCTTTCCAATGACTCCTGGTAAAGGCAGATCTCCCTGGTGGAAATCCTTTACACAAAGGCCACATTTGTCTCTTTGTTATTCCCACCCTTCTGTCTTAGACCTCTAATGTCAGGACAGTGTGTTGGAAGCCCAACTATTCTATTCAAGAGCTCTTCAAATATGAATTAAAGTTAACAGGCTTGCTCTTCCTTAGGGATTTCTGCCTCCTTCCAGGATCAGACTTCCTCCTCAGATGTGCTCTGTTCCATCCGTGTTCCTCTTATGAAGTACGCATGTTGTTCCATGAAGCTGGAAGGATGATAACCTATTCTAGGAGCAAGATGCTATGGTGTGCTGTTCTGTTGTGTGTCTGACTATAGCAATGTCATGCATTGTGCATTTCAGAAAGCCAGAAGAAGGGATTTGGACGCTTTCACACTCATATATACACACACACAAATATTTAAGGAGAGAGATATGTTTAAACTGATTTCATACAGAGTATACATGTATTAAAACTTCATATTGTATACCACTAATATATGCATTTTATGTCATTAAAACAAGTTCAAAATCAATTTAAACAAAGTATTTCATTCTTGACAGTTAAAAACAAATTCGTGTTACTTCCACGGAGCTGAACAATGGTCTTTTTCATGCAATCATGCTTCATTTTTCTTTTCCTTTTTCTTTTTCTTTTCCTTTTAGACAGGCACACCCCAAGCAGTGTCTAGCTGCTGCCTGTTGAATTTTCAGCCCAGTTTCATTTTTCTTCATCATGAACTGCTTTAGCTCCAGCTTATACACTTCCTGTTTCATCCTGACAGCATAAATTTATATCCATCTCTGTCTAACACCACGCCTTGCTCTCTACCTTACATGCCTGCCTCCTAAGCTTTTTCTCCATCACTTCTCTTTAGACAGATTAACCAGACCTTCCAGTGTATGGGTGAGAAGCATAGCTTTCACAAGGCAACAGATCCCTGCTCCAGGGCACACAGTTAGCTACTTCAGTACAAAGAATCTCCCTTCAGACTGGACTAGGTTTCAGACCCGAATCTGATATGAGTGTTTTCCAATGAAGCCACTCTGCTCATTGGTTGTTCCTTCTTTCTTAAGTCCATCCAATATAGATTTTTTAGTAGCTAATACTGAACACTGTTTGGTGGCTTCCAGAGCCTGATGTTTGCTGTGAAAACGGAGACCTAGGCCTGTGTCCAACATTTTTCCTTTCGTCAACTCACAGGGAACAGAGGCCTTCCAGCTCTATCCATCAGTTCTCCCCACCCTAAGATGGAAGTTGCCGCTATCTTCAGCCTTGAGCTTATTTAAAGCTGGGAGATGTAGTTTACCATCCTCGCACCTTTCTCAGACTTGAACTCTTTGAAGATCATCCTTCTGGCTTGATGATTGTTGTCCTTGGAAAACACAAAGGGAATCGGGAGTTAAAGCTTGTGTTTTCCTTCTGGTGGTTGCCCGGTACCCTCCTGTGTCTGCCCTGGCTGAGGCGGCCTCAAGCTCTTGTGCTTCTTTTCATTTTGCTTCAAGTATTGCTTTCTATGGGAGAGAGAAGGGAGGGTGTGTGTGTGTTCAAAGATGTTTTCAGGCTCCGGTTCATTCTGGTCTTTTTACTGTCTCCTACTGTGCTTACAATGGTCCTGCTACTCTCCTGTGTTGCCTTGTATATATAAGGCCCCTCTTGAATCTAGTACAATAGCTTTCACATCATCGTAAAGCTCAGACTTGAAGGTCTGCAGCAAGGGTGTGATTCCCCTACGTTTTACATTCACCACTAAGAATCCAGGCTAAAGCCTTGTGCTCTTTACCACCACAACCCCCCACCCCCTTTAGGGACACAGTTAGCAATGAAATTCCACCCATCAGCTCTTATGCCCATGGCACAATACTAGATACTGTGAGTGACACAGACGTGAACCAGATTTGTCCCTGCCTTAGGAGGGAGCAGACACAAACTGCTGAACTGCCCTAGCCCTAGATAAAATGGGACAGTTAGAATCTTAGGATATATGAGTGCTGTGAGAACCCAAAGCAAAAAAGAGGCTATGTATGCCTTGGGGATCCAGGGTGATCCAAGGGGAAGACAGATACGTTTTGTTGTGGTGCAAGTCTGGTCCAAACAGCAGAGTCACAGTTTTGTGGGGAATATCAGGCAACTAAGCAGCCAGATAGTACGGTAAACTGGGACGTATAATATAGCCCTAATCTATTTCAAGTTTTCTGCTTTATTCTGGGCTCCACTGAACCCTTGAGCACAGTGCACCCTCAGATAAATCTCTCTGTTCCTCCTCTAAACCTGTGCTTCTTCTGCAATCCTTTGATACAAACTGTGCTTTAGGTGGATGTAGTGCACATCTGTAATCCCAGAACGGGGTGGGGGTGCTGACATAGGAGGATTGAGAGTTCAAGGCCAGCCTGGGTTACACAGCAAGACTTTGTCTTGAAACATGAAACAAAGTAAAAAAAAAAATCACTCAAACATTTCTTGCATATTTTCTCCTTTCCCACTTTACCCTTATTTGCAGTGGGGTCTTGCCAGCCTTGAACACTCCTCCTGCCTCAGATTCCCCAGTGTCAGGATTAGAACTCTGTGCCAACGTGCTTGGCTTACATTTTTTTATAAAGATTTTTGACTGTGCTTCCATTCGGTCAGCTGAGTTTAGAATCAGGAAGTCTGGATCTGAACTGAGCATGGGTCACCCCCATCACCTCACTCCTCCTGCCCACCCCCATACCCTCACCCCCATACCCCCACCCCCATACCCCCACCCCCATACCCCCACCATGTAAAATTGGGAAACAGGGACTAACTTCCCTGAGCACACGGGAGAGTGGTGAGTGTCAGTTGCATTTGCATGAAGGGCACTGCATACTAAGAGGTGGGGCATGGAGTAAGAAAATTAAGAAATACTTCCAGATCGCAAGACCCACGTACCACACCCTCAGATGATAGCAAGCTTTCCTATGACCCAGTGCAAGGCTGTTATCCGTGAATTACCTGATGGAGATGCAGATTAGGAGGGGAGGAAGCAAAGGGAGAGGCCAGTTTGGAGGTCACAGAGCCAAGCCTGCTCTGGTTGAGGGTACAGCCGACTGTTTTGAAATATCTGTGAGGCTGTCAGAGTTCATGCTGAGCAGCGAAGCCTGGTTCTGTGGGAAGTCTCCCTGCTGTGCCTCAGGAGAGCAGGCTGTGAGGTAAATCAGGAATGCTCCTCCGCACCTCCCTGCAAGCTACCCCATGGTGAGAAAGGGGGTGCATATGGGGTGAGGGAGGGCTGAGCAGGTGATTGCATATACCTGGACACCTTACCACCTCCTCCATCTTGTGCCAGACACATTGAAGGCATATGAGACACAGGAAACACCAAAGTACCTCAGAGGGCACCATGTGGAGGAACATGCTTATCTTTGCTACTCAGTAGGCAAGCTGAATCTACTCAGTAGGGCAAGCAGTAACACTCAGGTCCCTGAGGCCATGAGAGAGTTGGATTGGAGAGGTACGGGGTCTCCAACACAGCTCCCTGGGGGCATCACTTGACCTGAGGACTGTAGGTAGTGGTCTCAGGAGACTAGGCAGAAAGGGGCCTTCTAGGAAGAGGGGACAGCAGACACAGACGTGCAGAGGCCAGGGGCATGTGGTGCTGAGGAGGTTAGGAGAGGCTGTAGAGCTCACGAACCCAACAGGATTTAGGGCATGGGAAGGAGAGGGTTTTTACCATGTATTTGGGAAGCAGGAGACAAAGGAGGGGGAGAAAGGTGGTTGAGTTTATTTCATTGTTGCAAGGTAAAGATCACAAAGAAACAAACACAGAACAGGCAGTGGTGGTGCCCGAGGTGAGGTCCAGTTGTTGCTGTGAGAGATCCAAGTGGCATCTGACTCTGTCCAGGTTCCCATCCTCACTCTTCCCTGACTGTAGCTACACTGAGTTCGAAGTACCGTGGAGACAGAAACCAAGCCTTGCTCCTCATCCCCTGGAGGCGTGCTTGCATTTCGCAGACTTGATGTTAGAGAGCAAGTGAGCACTGCAAGGGCTTGGCTTGTGGGATGAACTTCACATCCTGCCCTTACCAGCTTCAGGTGCTTGGTTAATGATGCTTCTAGGGCAGTCTCCTGGGAAAAGTGAGTGAGCCCAAGGAACAAACAAGGTTCAAGTCCTGGTCATGGTCTTTGCCAACTGTGGGACATTGAGCACGTTACCAGGAACTGCTAACCACCTATATATCTAAATAAAACTGAAAAAAATAAACAAAAATGCAAAGTCTTGGTTATAGCATAACCACATGCGTGGGCTAGCACAGATGGAAGGGTTCCACCATTGCAGGAAGTTTCACTGTGCAGCACTGTGCTACTGTGCAATTGTAGACATACCCGACCCTCAGGGAAGAGTGAGGGCCCAGTGTGTGAGGTGCTGGGCACTGGCACTGGCACAGGGAACCTTTCCGCTGATGCTGGCTGTCATGACTGAATGGATGTGAAGCAATTCTGTAGTCTCTGGAGCCATTGTGGCAATGTGGTTCACAAGTCCTCTAGAAGACTCAGGACCAAAGGGGCCTGACCGTGTGTGACTGAGGGACTGCCTCTGACCTTGCAAAGAGTTGACAAAGGCCTCAGTCAGTGCATACTTTTAGAATTTGGTATTGATGTGATGGGTGGGGAGGACCTCTGAGGCATGCAGAGGGAGACATCTTGGGGACCTTCAAAACACTGATCTCAGAACACCTGCAGGAAAAGGTCCTCACTGTGATGGCATTTGCTTGTGGTGACACAAAAGCTGTTTCAGATCTGGGTCCTGGCTGCAGCTGATAGTCTGGGAACTGGGGTGGGTGGGAACTAGCAAGCTCTCACTTGGAACTCCTCTGATCAAAATGTGGGAAACTCTATGGCCTGGCAGTTTCCCGGAGAGCATGCTGCTTCTCCGAATGCTTTCACTCCTCTCTTGTGCCCTGTGTTTTGGGGGCTAGCTGAGCAGGATTCATCTGTGACCTTCGGTCAACAGGAGGGGACCTAGATCGTTTGTAGAAAGCCTGGATAACAGCTGCTCAGGGGTGGGGTAAGTGCCCACAGCAGAGCTCCAGCCCTGGGGGTGCTGGGAAGGCCCTATCCTATCTTGCACCAGGCAACTCACCTGAGTTAGAGGCAGAGATTTTTTCCATTAAGGACTCCATTCAAGCACCACTCTACTGACAGCATTAGCTGGTATGGGCTTATCCTTGTAGGGGTTTCTTTGGCCTTCCCCAGGGAAACACAGAACATTCCCTTGGGTTTGGACATGGAGCCTGAGAGGCAACTACAAGTAACAGGAAAAACCAAGCAGGCTAGATCTTGGGAGTGGGGTAGGGGGCTGTCACTGCTCCCTTGGAGTCCTGCAGTTCTGGAGAATCGAGTCTCTCTGGACTTCCAATTTGCTTGGCCAGGTCATCTCCAAGGACCTTTTCAGTTTGGGGCTCTGGTGTGTGTGTGTGTGTGTGTGTGTGTGCTGGTGGAGTGTGCTTGCTGTTTCCAGTTGAAACCTGCTCAGAAACAAGCCATGTGTTATTGTAGGCCTTCTGCAAGCAGCCCTCCCTCCCCGCTGCCTGCCTGTCCTCCTCCCTAGCAGGATGGATGGAGGCAGTGTGGAGAAACCCGAATAACTAATCAGAGTCCTCATTAACCCCCTGCTGGGATGCTCAAACATTCACTTTGCTGTTTGTGAAGCAGAAAAAAAAAATCCTCTCCCTGCATTAAAATTGATGCATTATTAATCCCTGTGCTCCTGACCTGGTGGGCTGCCTCACCATCCTGCGGGGGCGGGCAGCCTGCAGTACCTACCTAGGGCACTGGATTCTCTGTTATGTATTGGCCCAGTGCAGAAAAGCCTTCTTGTGGTACATGGCTCAGCTAGGCAGCAGTCAGGTGAGAGCCGTTTTGTTTTTACCCTGCTGGAACCTGATAGAGCTTTTCTGCTCAATCTTATTAAAAGTGCAGCTGCCAGGATGCTCTGGTGTTGGGCTGGGGCAACCTAAGTCTAGGTGAACACAGGGGCTTTAAGTGTGTCTCCAGACCTGACAGGGTGAGCTAATTAGCTCTCCTGGCTTCCTGTGAGCTAGCCAAGGAGCTGGCTTCTTCTCGGTCTCCATGTGGACTGAGTTTAGAAGGTCTCAGTGTTGGGTGGATGTTGGTCTTAGAGGATGCTTTTTCTGCACAGCTGTAGAAGCTATGCCCTGTGGCTTCCTGGTGCTGCACCTTACTCAGAGCTTAAAGTTACTCTGTGGCTCCATACATTTGGAAGGTGTCTTCACATTAATCTTTGAGCAAGACCATGAGTCTACAGTCTTTCTCACTTATGAAAAACTCCATCCCTGGGGTTGTAGAACATGGAAGGCACAGTATCTGTCCTCAAGGAACTTGGTTTGGGGTGGGAGCAAGGTGTAAAAGAATACACTAATGCAGAAAGGAGACAGCCAAGGAAGGGACAAAAGGAACAGGGAAAGAGACTTTTTAAAAATATACATTGTGGTAACAGAATACTACACGTTGGATACTAAGTGTGTGTTAGGTATTTGTTATATGTGGTATGCATGGTGTGTGTATATCTGTGAGTGTGGTTTGTAATGCATGTGATATGTAATGTGATTTGTGTGTGTGTGTCTGTGTGTGTGTGTGTGTTGTGTGTGGTGCATGTCAATGTCCCCTCACAGTTCTGGGGGATGAGAAGTCCTGGAGCAAGGCTCTTCTTGGGATTATCATCATGAGACAGAAGGGCAAGAAAGAAATCAGCCAAACTCATTCATTTTAGCAGGAACCCATTCCAGTGACAAAAACCACCACCACCACCACCACCACCACCACCACCACCACGACAAAACAAAAACAAAAAGCAAAACCTCCAGACTGCACCATGAGTCCAGTTGTGAGAGCAGAGCCCTCCTGCCCTGAGCACCTTGCACATCCTGCTTTGTAGTACTGAATGGAAGCAGATGAATTTCATGAGCATTTTAGAGGGGAACTTTCAAACCATGGACGAAAGAAGGGAAAGGGAGAGGTGAGGGTGCCCTAAGAAGAGAGGGCTCCTCTCTGTCCTCAGTGAGCCATCAATGCTATGGGAAGGCTGACAGGAGAGCCAAGAGTGGCTGTGCACCCCTATCCTAGCTGGTTGGTACCAGCTCACCCTATTCATCCATGGTCCATTTGTCTTCAACTAGGTCTGCCTAGCTTGATTGCCTTTATGTGTGAACTTGCAGCCGAGGCCTGTACTTGTGTAAACTCCTTGTGGTTGTCCATGCACTAGGCTTTTAAAGACAACTTTGTAAGAAAGAAGAGAAAACTAAAGGAAGAGGATGAGGAGAAACAGGTAGGCAACCCTACCTCCTTTTCTGTCAATCTGAGAAAAGGTCAGAGGTGACTACTCTGCTCTTTTCCCATGAATGGAGTCTATCTTGTCAACTGCCTTTTCCCTCTTGAGACAGGCTATCTTGATTGTATAGCTGAGGGTGGCTTTGAACTTCTGATACTCCTACCTTCGTCTCTCAAGTGCTGGGATTTTGGATGTGTGCCATTCTGGTTTTACGGAGGGCCAGAGACTGAGTCCAGGTCTCCATGCATGCTGGGCAACAACTCTACCAGCTGAACTGGATTTAAACCCCTAATATTTTTAATGTTATCAGATGCTGGGAGTTCTGGGTGGATAAAAATAACCCTGAGTCTCAGCTCATAGAGAATTTTTAGCCTATTGGGGAAAACAGGCCTCATACAACTTCGTGTATAATTACAAACTTAAGCAAGTGCTCCAACTCTAGGAAATACAACAAAGGGAAAGGACCTTGTGTGGCCTGAAGGGTGGACATGAGCTTCTTGAAGAAAGTGGGCCTTCATCTTTGATGTAAAAACAAAGAAGATGAGGAGAGCGCTCATGCCAGGAAGACGTGAGAGCCATGCAAAGGCCCTGTGGTGGGAAGAAGCACATCCATTTAGAAAGGCCAAAGACCATGGGGCCTGAAGTGCAGAAAATGAGCTAGGCGAGGCTGGAGAGACAGGCAGGGACAGGCTGCATTGACTCTCATGGGCATCCTCGGGATGTAGGATGACAAGAGGAATGGGAAACCAGTAGTGTGTCTGAGACCCAGAAAGGATGGGGATATAGTAGAATAAGATTTGCACTTCAAAAAGATGTCTCTAGCTGTTCAGCAGAGAACAGATGGGGGAGTGCCAGGAATGTTAAATGGGTCATCTGTCCCTTGCTGTCTCCTATCTCTTATTTTAGTGAGCAGAAGCCTATAGAATGTGCTGGAATTTTATGAAGGGAGATGCATATCTAAATTCTCATCACCCCGCATTCAGCCTTCACTCAGAGCTCACAAAAATAAGCCGGAGTCCTTGAATTGGCTCTTTCCTAACATAGTGAGCAGACAGTCAAGCTCTTGTGACTGCTTTGGCCATTGTTAGCCCAGTACTTTGATGTCTATGGGTACCCTGAGAGCAGAATATGGGTCCCAGCATCCAGGAGAGCAGATGCCAGGAGGACAAGCTGCTGAGAGGAATGGCAGGGCTGGGAGGAAACTGAGGAAGAGCGGAGGAAAGCCAGGCATTACCCAGGGTGTCCCAAGCACGTGGTGGTCTGTGGTTCTGGGCAAGTCATGTTTATCAGCACTAGATGACCACTTGCTGTAAATTTCTCTCCACTGAGTTAGTGGCTCCTACACCTGCTCATATTCCAGCATGTGCCTGTCCAAGAAAGTGTCATCGTGTCTAGCTTTGGGCCAGCACCCTGTTTTGTTTTATTTTAACAAGTATTCATTGGTTGTATTTTCATACAAGTATACTCTAAGGGTCAGAATTTCCTTGTAAAAAGCCAGACAGGTGGTACATATCTGTAATGCCAGTACAGGAAAAGCTAAGGCAGGAAAATTACAGATCTGAGACCAGACTAGGCTACAAAGGGAGACCCTTCCTCAAAAGGAAAGAAAAGAAAAGAAGAGAAAAGTGACCAACCATTTTCCTTATCCTTAAGCTTGCTGCTGCTTGCAGGTAGCTAGGCGAGGTAACCCATTTCTTCCTTCGAAGGCAGAAAGAAACAGGCACTAAGAGATGGGCCCATGTGACCTGCTTTGTCAAAAATACTCTCAATGGAAACCTGTGCAATTATAATCATGCTCTCTCTCATTCTGAAAATTATTCCAGTCTGACAGATGAATGATGTGGTCACTATAACAACATGCATGACTTTAAAGAGGTACAGGAGTTTTCGTTTTGTTTTTTGTTTTTTTTGTTTTTTTTTCAGGAATTCAGGAGGCATCACAGAATAAGTAACATTTAAGCTGAGTTCTTACAGAATGAGCAGCTATGAAAGAGCGTGGGAAGAGCAGACTCAACCTGGGAACACAGGCTTGGTGGAATCAGGGAGCAGAGGCTATATAGGAGGGGAAGAATGTATTTGAACCCTAACCTAGACCAGGGTCAGCAGACCTGCAAAGACTCAGACAGTAGTTATTCCAGGGCTTCTCACTCTTGCGATTTTTCAGCTGTCTTTGTACAACTGCTGGACTCAGCTATGCCCTATAGTGGGAAGCAGTCAACAAATGGGTGTGGTTAGACTCGAATAAAACTATGTTCACAAATACAAGCAGTCTCTGTTTTAGCTTTGGTCTATTTGGCCATCTTAGTCCTGGTGTTTATTAACAAGAATATACATTTCCCAATTCTAGAGGCTGGAAATCCAAGACCAAAATGTCCGCTGATTCAGTAAGGGTTCACTCTGAAGATAATGCTTGCTTGATCAGAAGAGCCAGGGAGTGCCTGCTAACCTTGTATATGGGTATGATCCCATCCATGAGGGCGGGGCCCTTGTAACTCCCTACAAGTATCTGCCTTTTCATGTCACCACAATGGGATGAGGTTTCACCATGAATTGTGCAGGGCACATTGAGACGTTAGCAGTGTAACTTGCTAGCTCTCCCCCCTTGGTTCTTGAAGAAGAGTCATAAGAAATAAGCCTGAAAGTTAGCTAAGAGCTATGTTACAAAAGGTTCCAAACACGTATATGTTCAAGATGTATCTTATTTTTAATAAGGGCATGGGAAGGATCATCACTGGAGGCCCTATGATTTGACACTGGTGTTCAGAGGACACTGGGAGGAAGCAGCGAGCTCTAGAGGAAAAGGGTCTGGCTGGTTTGGGGACCAAGCCCTCCCTTGGTGACACATGGGGTTGCTGGTATTCCTCTCTCAGGAATGTTCCTTAAATTCCAAATTTCTCTAACCTCTAAGGATGTAGAACGCCCTTTGTGATTGATCCTCCCAGTGGATGCTTTGTGGCAGGGCTTTAAGACTGTATGTTCATTAGCTTCACCTGTATATTCCTCTCCAGCGTGATCATCTTTCTAGTGAACATTCCAGTAGATAAATACAAAAGTTCCTCCTCACTGCAGAAAGCTCAGCTTCCCAAGAGTCTCAGAGAAGAAGAAAAATGTCTGGAATCTCTTGTCTATGCCTCAAGGTCCTGTCCTAGGAAAGTATCCTGGCCCCCTTTCTGTCTTCCATGCAGGACTTCAATCTCCCCATGTTGGTGCCATTTGTGGCTGTGACCCCTCCTGTTCCTCCCCAAGCAAAGCTGTTGAATATGTTCATGCCTAGACTTGAACATAAAATTTAAGGACACAGTCAAAACTCAATCATCGAGTGAAATAATATTTTAATGCAATTGTTTTTAAAATGAAAAATAAAAATCAGTGACATAAATGCATGGTAAGCAAACTATCAGAAATCGATGTATGTGTACATGTTTATTGGGCACAATGTGGTAGTTTGATACGTGTATATGTGAAGTGGGGACAGTGCTATGGATTTTCCTTTGGCCTCAGTGAGAGTAGACAAGATGTGGCCACTGCCGCTGGCCTTGCTTCATTCCTCCACTCTTAGTGTCTCATGAACTCTGTGCCCGAGGCAAACACTTCACCTACCTGCCTTTAGTCCATAGCCCGAGGAGATGCCAGAGGGACACCTGATGCGGATGGAGAAGGAATGTGTTAAACTCTGCACAGAGAGAATTAGAAACTTCCTCCTCTTATCCCAGCAGGGAAGGTTTCCCTTGTCTATTCTCTCCTCTATAGTGTAGCAGACATCTTGCCCCCGGGCCTGTTTCCCTACAGATTCCTTCTTTTCTCCTTTCAGCTGAATTTTATATTTCTTGGTCTCTCAGATTCTGGCCTATTTTCCCATTTTTAAAGTTACTGGAAGGGCTTACTTTTTTTTTTCTTTTTTAAAAATTAGCATTTGTTAATATTTGGTTTTTGGAGGTGCCAGAGATCAAAGCCAAGGCCTTATACATTCTAAACAAGTGCTCTACTTCCTTGGCCCTTGCTAGTATATAATTATGCAAAATAGGGATTTTAGCCAGTTGATGCCACTTTGTCAGAGCTATAATCTCAGCTCCTGTGGGAGGCTGAAGCATGGAGACGACAAATCCAAGGGCTGCCTGAGCTAGTTCAAAGCTAGCCTGGGCAACATAATAAGACCAAGCCTCCCTCTTCCTCTTCCTCTTCCTCCTTCTTTGAGACAGGGTCTTACTGTGTATCCCTGGATGTCCTGGAGCTTACCATGTGGACCGTGATCTTACAGAGGCCTGCCTGCCTCTGCCTCCCAAGTGCTGAAATTAAAGGCATTCACCCATCACTGAAGGTTAGACCTCAGCATTTAAAAGAAGCAAAAAGCAAGCTGGGGATATAGTCCAGTGGCCAACAGTTTGCCTTAGCATGTGTGAGGCTCTGGGTTCAGTCCTAGAGGTGAAAACAAGAAAACAGGGTTTCATTATGACATTTTCACATGTGCAAATGATGAACTTTGATCATAGTCATTAGTTGTATTTGATACTTTTTGGCATCTGTGATAAAACACTATGACCAAGGAAGACCCAAGGCAGTTTGTGGAGTTTATTTGTGCTTACAGATCCAGAGGGATAGGAGTCCATCCCAGATGGTTGGCCTAGCAGTAGGACCAGCAAGCTAAGAGCTTATGTCTTTACCACAAGGACAAAGCAGAAAAAGGTAATCTGCACTGTCAGCAGAGGACCAAGAATTAAAAGTCCAAGACTATGAGGAACATTTCTCATTCCAATCACAACACCCACCCTTCCCCTCAATCATCTGCTCTCTCTCTCTCTCTCTCTCATCTCCCCTCCTCCTCCCATACAGTCTCAATGAGGGCCTGCTGAGTATAAAACTCACTCTCCTCCCTTTACCTTTCTTCTGCTTGTGCTGTCATCTGACTTGGTATTTTATTTATAACCCTCATTTGTTGTCATGTGACTGTCTTCACCGCTCCCACCTCTCTTCCAATCAAGTACAAGCCTCATAAAGGCTGGGCTTTTTATCTCTTCACGCCACAATCCTGAAGAGTTCCTTAGACAAAGCAGGCACTCTGCAAACACCTGTTGAGTAACTGAATATTAGCTTCCTTCTCTGATAGCCAAAAGAGGATGCATCCTTTTCCCCAAAGGAAGGGCCATTTTTCCCAGGGCCTTTATCTTACACCACACACAGTTCAATTATTATTCAACAAATATGACCTACAAAATAAGAAAAAAATTGTTAGTGCAAACTCTAGGGCTTTCACAACATTGTGTTGCTGTTTTAAATGGTGAGTTACCCCATGGAGGTTGAATCAATGCTGACTCTTTTTGTGACCTTAACCAAGACAATTAGGCCTCGGTTTTGATTTCCCTGTCTGTTTACTGGAAGTATTGATTGTAGCACTACCACCCTTACACCTACTGTACAACTTACACAAAAAGCCTATGGACGTGATTGGACATACTTTGGAATGCATAAGTGGTCTAGAGGATGTGGAGGTTTGGAAAGTCTTACTAATGTGGCAAGGTCATGATGGAAGTGACCATCCACTTCTAACCTTCTTACTGACATAAGGAAAAACCAGGGCCCAGAGCAGTGTAGTGTTAATCCTGGGGCAGTTTCTAGCCTCTTTGAGTTTTCATGGGCTCATTCTACAAGAACAGGCATCCTGGGCTGTACATAGAGCCCAAGTCAAAATTCTCCACGGTGGAAAGAGAATGCCTAGTTTTCAGGTCCTTGCCAATCCAGCCCTTTGCAAGCAGCTTGGAGAGCAAGGCATTTTAAGTGCATCCTTCTCCATCCCTTCTATTACTGAGTGGAATCTGAATGAGAGTTTTATGGACATTTCATTTCCCTTTCTTTTTATCCTTCTTCAGCTCTCCTCAGAGAAGGTTACAGTGGAGGCCTGAGTGAGGCTCAGGGTATAAATCCTCCTGAGTGGACCTGTGCCTTGGGCAGCAGGTCTTCTGGTTGGCACCAACTCCCACAGAGTGTGGTCGCACAGGAGGAAGCAGGGCTCTGACTTGGTCAAGGCAAGGAGGCACAGAGAAATTAATCTCTTCGATGACATGATTCTTGTGCATTCCTTAATGACTGAAATTTTCATGTGTGGGGAAAATTGCAGTTTTCCCCAAAGGGTATAATAGAAGGGAAAGCCACTGCTTAACAAGTGGGCATTTGTGTGGGCAGCAAGTGAGCATGCATGTAGGCTGTATATCGCCTGACTTGGAGTCCTTTGCCTTTTTGTTGTGTGTGGCCACGGGCATAAACATGAATAAGAATCTGTGTATTTATATGTTTGGGGAAAGAGTCTAAAATCTCTCTCTCTCTCTCCCTCTCTCTCTTTCTCTCTCCCTCCCTCCTTCTCCCTCTTCCTCTCCCTCTCTCTCTCTTTCTCTCTCTCCCTCCCTCCCTCTCCCTCTCCCTCTCTCTCTGTGTACCCACACACATGCGCATGTGTGTGCCTGCGTGCTGTCCTTACCATTGACATTGTAACTATGTGTAGATCAATGTGTGTGTCTTTAAAAATACACGTTTCTTTTTTTTTCCTGCATAAATTATTTCATGTAAAGGCCATCCAGAGATCAGTTCCTGGCATCCCTTTTCAATAAAGCAATATTATCAGAGCTTGGTCCCAAAACTAGTCCCTGGAGAGGCTTTCCCTACATCCTTTGTCAAACGAAATGTCACGGACTTACCAAATGACGAGAAGAAAAATTCTTATTTCCCAAGTGAGGTAGAGAGGAAGCTCTGCTTCTTGACATCTTTTCCCTAGCTAGGGGCAGGTGGACAAAGAGGGGCAGGTGGACAAAGAGGGGCAGGTGGACAGAGGGGCAGGTGGGCAGGTAAACAAAGGTGCAGGTGGACAGAGGGGCAGGTGGGCAGGTAAACAAAGGTGCAGGTGGACAGAGGGGCAGGTGGGCAGGTAAACAAAGGTGCAGGTGGACAGAGGGGCAGGTGGGCAGGTAAACAAAGGTGCAGGGGGCAGAGGGACAGGGGGACAGAGGGACATGTGTACAAGTAGACAGGTGGGCAGAGGGGCGTGTGTGCAGGCGGACAGTTGAGCTTCAATCTCATTTATAACATGAATAGTTATAGTGTAAAATAGCAACTGAGTCTAAAAATATACATATAAGTGACTTACAGGAACACATTGAGAGAGTTACCAAATCAGATGCAGGCAAGAATTTAAACAAATTCAGATTATTACATGAGCAATGCATCTCTGGAGTTTAATACTTTTTTTCCTACTTCCGTTAAACATATTGACTCTGAAAATACATAATTAGTATAGAGAAACCATTTCAAGAATTGAGATTTAGAAACCTAAATCGAAGAACAGCAGTGGTAACAACAAAACCAAGCAGGACAAACCCAATAATTTTAGGTTGTGCCATTTCTATACTAAAACAAAAATCACCTGTGTGGTCAGTGAAACTATAATACAGGGCAAATAGTGATAGATTACAAATGTGAAGAGCTGACTCTTGAAAGATGGGTAGATGTTTTCAACTAAACGATGTCTAAGCATGCCCTTTACTGCCCCCTAAACACACTACGTATGTGTATATGTGATATGATAGCGTAACATCCTCAGACACACCCCATGAGTTAGGCATTGCAGTTCCTATTTTACAGAAATAGGAAAGTTTATTACATTACGGTGGAGAATATTCAGGTTACACAAGGAGGGCGAGACCTGCCATTGGATCCGTGTTTGACTGGCATCACTTGTCTGCGCCAGTTTTCTCACACTCCGGGAGTGCAGGAAGCATGTGAACTCATCCTCTGTCAAAAGCGCTCAGTTCCGGGACATCAGTAAATACAGAGAATTTGCAATGTCTTCAGCAATGAATACTAATAACTAAGTTGGCGAACTCTTCGCTGAAAGGATCAAGCATTGATCTGAGTTAATATTTTCTAGCAATGTCTCCTCCTGTGTGACAAGAATGATAGTTTGCAAGATAGTTAGCAAGAATGATAGTTTACACAGGCTCACCTAGGCGTTCACAGAGGGAGTACAAGAAATAAAGGCCCAGGTTCAGAATGCCGTCAGGGAGATTTTACTTAAAGAGCGGAAGTTCAGTAGAAACGGTTAAAGGGTCCATGATGGGTAAATGGATGATGGATAGATAGATAGATAGATAGATAGATAGACAGACAGACAGATAGATAGATGGAACAGATCTTCACCTGCGGAGGGACTAGTCCGGAACTAGCCTTAGGGATTGGTAGGTGCTGGAGGGAGAAAGACAGGAAGCAGTGGGTTCTTTACCAGGAAACAGGGTGTACAAGCTAGTGTGTGTGTGTGTGTGTGTGTGTGTGTGTATTGGGTGTTGGATAGTGGCAGCCTCTCTCATCTGGTACAAAGGTTCAAGTCCAGAAGTTCTGGGGATTGGGTCAGAGGACATGGCCCACACTGAAAATGAAGGACAAGAGCTTAAAATATCTAGGGTTTCATCTTCTTGGCTTTGGAAAGCTGTTGGGGGTCTGCACAGAAGAGGCTTGGTAAATTGAATATGATACAGACTCCAAAGGAGCACATCTGCTCCCAGGTTTCAATCCAGGCTCTTGAAGGTCCAGAAGCTCTCTATATTATTGTCCTGTTTATCTGCAAAACACCCAAGTGCAAAACTGGTAAAGGCATTCTCTGGGGAAGCTGCCCTCCTAGCCAGAGGAAGTCCAGCTAAGATGAACTTGGGCAACAAGAAAGGGCCCAGAGCAGCGAAGGAGCTGCAAGCTGCACTCCATTGTTTAGGGGAGGTAGTAGGGATGAAAGGGACTTCATCTCCAATGGAAACTCTGGTTCCTTCCTTGTCTTCTAACATCTGGATTTTCACATCAGGTCACAGGGGCTCCATTCTCTGGGTCTGCCTCCATGACTCAGTCCTGACTCTCAGGTTGTTTGTCCAGCTCCAGCCCAGGATTAGGCAGTATCGTCCCAGGGTGTCTGCTAAAGGAGGAAGACTTTGAATAGTGAAGAATAGCGTGGTGGAGATCTTTGTCCTGTGGAAAAGGAACACACTGGTCGCTGAGGTGATGTTAGGAAGGATGGCAGCCGCGCATCTGCAGTTTCTTTCTCCCTTCCATCCTGTTACTGTCTTTCATCTTCCTCGAAGCTTTCTGACATGTGAGCTGCCCTTCTTACGCTCAGAGGAATCACTGTCAGTGACAGAAAGGAGATTACAGGCTATATTTCTGCCTCCGAGCTTTCTGTGGGCGGCAGGGAAACAAGTGGAGATAGCTGCTTGTCAGTTCTGGGAACGGAGAAATCTATGTATATTGTAACCCTGAAGCAGTGTCCCCCGCGGGGGCATGCTGGTGTCACCTCTGATCATTCTTCCTCTCACTAATGTGCATTTTATTAATCCCAGAGTGGAGCGGGAGGCTGGTGGGCTTCTTTCGACTAATGCTGGTCTGAAGCCCAGCCAAGGAAGCCCAGTGTCACCTGAGGGTGGGTGGGAGTACAGCTAGGGCTGAAATCAGAAGCCTTAAGACTGCAGTGGGTCCTCAGGAGGGAGCTCTTCCGCACTCACAAACACACACTCTCTCCAGGGCCATAAAGAGCTGGGTGAGAGACAGAGGCTGAGGGACATGGGAAGCAGGCAGGGCTTCTTGCCTTGCCTAGCTCTGGACCTAGCCCTGACCCTGACCTCATCTCCATGTGCTTGCCAGAGGAGGGGATAAGAAGCAGCAGCACGGAGCATTGTCAAACACACATGGCAGTTTACCGTACTTCCTATCCATTGATCCTCCCGCTAGAATATGAAATCTTAAGGACGGGAAGAGAAAAAGAGAGGTGGTGTGGGAGGAAGGAATGAGAAGGGTGGAGGGGGGAGAGGAAGAGGAGAGGTTGGAGATTGATTGACTCATCTTGGGCTCAGGCCCAGGCACATGGTGGAGTCTTAATACACAGGCTAAACTGAAGCAATTTGCACCTTCCCAGAAGAGGGGAGGGGGTACCATAAACAGCACCTCATAACAGTTCTCCCATCTGCCGTATCAGACTCAGAGACATGGAAGACTAGATGGGGGTGGATGACATTGGCCAGGCTCTATTATGGCCCTCTAGGCATGTCCACCTCTGCCTTCCCCTCTGCGGAAAAGAACACTGCCAATTGCAAGTGTTCTCTTTGCATTGGCAAGAACAAAGAGGTCAGGATAGGGAAATGCTACGAGATTGGGCACAAGCACACCCGTGTCTGACTTTCCTAAGCCTCATTAGCCACATTGAGAAAATGGGAACAACTACTTGGCAAGGAAAAAGGTGTTTCCCATATGCTGCTAGTAGGACAGGAATAGGAATGACACTCCTGTTGGGATTCTGTAGAAGTTCTTTAAATGAATGCATCTTTGGGCTTGGAAATTCCATATAAAACTTACCCCAGGAAAATGAACAGGCCTGGTATACAAGTTAGCTAGCAAGCATGATCACTACTTGTTGATGATAGCAAAACTGGAAATAATTTAAGTAGAATAAAAATTTAGGTGAAAATTTATAGCCCATTCATAAAATGTAATGCCATATAGCTATTAAAATAATGGAATCCAGTTGGGAGTTGTTGCACACACCTTTAATCCTAGCACTCAGGAAGCAGATGCAAGAGGGTCTCTGAGTTCAAGTCCAGCCTAGTCTACAGAGCAGGATAGTTAGAGCTACACAGAGAAATACTGTCTCAAAAACAACAAATTGATGATCATGATTAATTCTCTTATATAAAAGTGTGTATATACTATATTGTCAAATACAAAATTGTCTGCATAATATGGTACTATTTTAAGAAACAAGCATCTTATTTCAAATATCAAACATGGCCATCATATTAGAGCAGAAAATATAATACAATAACAACTTTACTCCTCTTATTTATGTATGTATTTTCTATAATAAGTGTATGTGTTTTGTTAAAGGCAATAATACATTACTTCTAAGATTAGCTTTAAGAAGTAAATAAGGGGACTAGAGAGATGGCTCAGTGGTTAGGAGCACATCCTGGGATCAATTCCCACCAACCACATAATGGCTCACAACCAAATGTAATGGGATTCGGTGCCCTGAAGAAACTGACAGTGTATTCACAAATAAACCTTAAAAAAAAAAGAATTAAATAAGGTATTTTCTATGAAGGTAATTTAGAGACTGAAGAACTTTTAAGATGTGCTTCCTGGCTCTGAAGGGTTAACAGTTTGGAAAGAGATGACAGAAATATAAAATAGCCATAGCATAAGAGAACACAGCAAGCACTTCCAGAGAATGACAAGCAGCATTCTAGAAACACAGAGGAAGAAAAAATTTTGGCCGGCCACCTGATTGAGATGAGCATTGAAGAATAGATAGGGTCTTATCAGGTGGAAATATAGAATGGGAGTATTGAGAGGCTGGGAGGCTGTGGGCCAGGTGTGGCACAGGAGAGTGATCATGACTGGGTGGAAAGAGTGGACCCCTAAGTATGCAGAGGAGAATGAATCTAAAAAGACAGGGACCCATATACTCACTAGTGTAGACACTCTTCTGAGTGTCTCCCACGGCAAGATACCATTGGGCATACTGGTGGTGGCCCAGCTGTAAGCCCATGAAAGGCCATGAATGCTCACTGCGTATAGATAAGTCACTGGAATGGATGCCCTAAGGGCTGATGGTCTGTACCAGGAAAGACTATGACAACTGTGGCCAGGGAGGATGGCCCTGTCTAGGTTGTGCCGCTGGGAATGGAAAAGAGGAAAGATGACTTTTTTTTTTTTTTTTTTTGGTTTTTCGAGACAGGGTTTCTCTGTGTAGTCCTGGCTGTCCTGGAACTCACTCTGTAGACCAGGCTGGCCTCGAACTCAGAAATCCGCCTGCCTCTGCCTCCCAAGTGCTGGGATTAAAGGCATGCGCCACCATGCCCGGCTGAAAGATGACTTTTATCTCTCATGAGGAAGAGATGAGAAGGAATCATGACAGGGAGTGAAAACCGTGCATATCTTGGAGAAGAGGAATCAGACATGCGTCCCAGGTTTGCAGCCCTGAGGCTTGCTACAGACTTCATGGACAAGGTTACATGGAGGAGGAACAGGGCAAGGGAATGAGACAGGAGTAATTTGGTACCCACAGTGCTCCATTCTCCACTGGTGCTGATTTTTCTGGCCTCTCTGAGTGGCTCTCCCCATGCCCAGAGGGACTTGTAAATGTGTCTCAGTATTTCTCTCTCCTTGAGAGGAGTGTAGGATGTGAAGAAGGCAGGGGGGTTGTCTTAAGCCAGAGGGCATTTGTTAGTGGAGGTTCCCCTGGCTACCTGTTCACCCTTGGAACATCTCTCAAACTCATCCTATCCTAGCACACCCTCCCTTATTATCTCTTGGAGCTCTAGGCTGGGCTGCTTGACTCTGCTCCTGCTGTCATGCCACTAGTTAATTACATTTGTTGCTGAGGTGCAAATGTGTTTTTACTAAGTTGGTGTTAACTAGGAAGAGGCCGCTGATGTTACAGATGCATGTGCCTCATGGACAGGGCTAGGGCTCTTGGCTGGAGGCTCTGACCACTTCTGCCCTGAAAGTGCAACTGAGAGTGGCCCCTGCTCCATCCTGGCTCCTAGCAGAGCCTTCTTGGAGTCAAATTAGCAACTCAAGCATAGGAGAAGGTAATGTAATGATTGGGATGGATCTGTCAAGACGAAATGGTGAGGCTGACCACCAAGACTCTGCCTTGGACATGGTTCATTTCCAATATTGCAAAAATTAATTCACAGAATTAATTCACTTGAGCCTAAAAATAACTTTTAAAGGCAGGCAGCCAAGGCTCCTTTTAAGCGTCGGGTTGTCTTTCTTTGGTTCTAGTCTATTCCCCTGTTGACTTCTCCTCCCCATTTTCCTGTTTTCCTCAAGCCCCTCCTGTCTTAACCCAGCCGTTGTCTCTTCAGACCCTAGCCAAAGCCTGCCAGTCACCAATCCGGACCCTGCTCCCTCTTCCCCTGACTTCCCATCTTACAAGGTGTTGAGTGACTCTCCCAGTGTCCAAATTCACTCCTAGAGCCCTTTCCACTGCTGAACAGGAGGCTGTAGTCCACTTCAGATCAAGAAACCAGAAAGGCAACCACAGGGCAAGTTCAAGTGTGACAAAGTCTGGGGTCTACAAAGATTTGGGCAGGGCTCAGTAGCCATACTGAGGAGAGAGAGTTGAGCAATAATTACACAGGGGTCATATGCAGAGGAACTAGATCTACCGTTTCTATCATAGGGCATGTCCTGGGGAGGAGAGCCCAGTCCTCTGTGTGCCAGTGCCCCTTCTGAGACGCGCTGTCTCCTTCCTTCTGCAGGTACTCTCTCTATAGCTGACTAGAGGTGTTTCTGGCCCAGCTGGAAGTGAGAAGAGGGGGCAGACCCCCTGAAGACCATCCCAGAGGCAGTGGGATCCTCCAACAGTAAGGCATGCTTTTCTGTCCTTTGACACATGCTGAAACACACACACACACACACACACACACACACACACACTGTCCTTCCCTCAAAATCCCTCTAGCATCAATTGGTTACCTGAGCAGTCAGCTAGCAAAGACAGCTTTAGACAGCAAGCACTGCTTATATTTTCTGTCTTTCTGCCACCTCCCCAGCCAAACCCATGCTGTGTTCTCTCTGTGCACTTCCTGTTCTCTGAGGTGCAGATGGATGGGCCTTGCATGCATCCCATGCTGATGATCACTTGCACAAGGCTGGAGTAAGGGTTGCCTGAGAATCCCCCAGGGGTGTTGGTGATAAATGTCAGTTCAGTAGTCAGAGACTCTGATTCTGTGGAGTAGGTGAGGATGACCCACACATATGGACCCCAAAGGATTTGACAAGTGAGGAGGAAACTGCACCCCAGATGTTTCCGATGGATTCAGAGAAATAGTTCCTTAGACTGTATTGAGTACTTTGAATAGAAAACTCCCACCCAAACTTCCTAGCAGGTGTGAGTGTGGGTTTTGTTGAGGTTTAGTTTTTTAGGTTTTGTTGTTTGGTTGGTTTTTTTTTTGTTGTTGTTGTTTTGGTTTTGTTTTTTATACTTTGGTTTGGTTTTTGGATTTTAGCTCCCTTTAGACCCCACAGACTTATGTAGCAGTATCGTTAGCAATTTAGAAGTCCAGTTATCCAAAACAACCCCCTTTCTCTTCCCTGAGTATCATGATTGGGGCTGGATCTATGATGGTGAGATCCAGTCACAACTCTCAAGGACCTTGTCTGGGATTTGTATGTTTTCATGATGTCTCAGGGTCCCTGTAAACCTTACCACCCATCATCCTTCCTTTTGGAGTTGGTAATTATTGCCATGTTGCTCAGGCAAACCTTATAAAGGAGAAAGTTGCCAATACAGGCACTGAATGTGGTCACCCTAGATTCCCAAGCAGGTAGTTAGTAGTCATAGGCACTCCTAGATGCTGGATGATATCTGAGAAGTGAAGAGCAGGCAGCTATGACTGTCCCACTTCCTGTCTGCAGGCACTGTGGTGTGGTACTGATGTGTAGTGATGAGATCAGCATGCTCTACTATGAGTAGACATCCACTTGAGTCAAGGCAGAACTACATTTTGAGGGGCAATTACCCTGAAGTCATGGTTGGCAATTCTTTTGATATTAGGAGCCTGAGTACACAGTACTTGTAGTTCATTGTACATAGAGGATAGGAGGAGGCTTTGAGGAATAAGGAAGGGGAACCTAAAAGACAGAGAGAAAGCCTGGGGCTGTCTTGCAGATATGTTGAGCTAGTTTGAGTGTGTTGCTTCATAAAGCCAAGTCTAGTGACTTTCTCTGGGACTAAGGTGCCATTGTGACTCTCCCCTACTCTCTTCTGGCTAAGGTTGTTGCTAGGTCCATACAGGCCAGCCTATGCTCTGTGCCCTGTGCCATCTTAGAATTGCTAGCCTCCGGGGAGATGGTTTGCCTGACTTAAAATTCCTGCGTGGCTGTGTCTTTTGGGAGAATGGGGGTTTCCACCTAGAAGATGGAAAATACGAACCCAACCTCTAACCCTGAATTCCCAGACACACCGACTCACCACTGAATTGTCTCTCCAAGTGAGCGGCAGTATGGTGTGTCCTGAAGACTAAACACAGTTGACACTATTGCTTGGATGGGTGCGATTGGCAAGGACAATTTTTGTAGCTAATGCTGGAAGTGTGGCAATCAGAGAAGCTGCCAGCTGTCTCACTTAAATTCTTAGCTCTCGCTCTCTTTTTTTAAAATCGTTTTGCTTACATAATCCACCCCCTTTTTATTCTCTAATTCTCTCCTTGCAAAGCTGGCAGCAGAGGGGAAGGGCTGGGGTGGAGGGGTAGCAATTACACATCAGTTTGGGGAGCATTTACATTTTGCAATTACAATTTAAAAATAAGTCTCGTTAATGATCTCCACGTGTAAACGACAAACCTTAACTGACATACATATTCTCCTGGGCCTGCCTGCCTGCCTGCCTGCCTGCCTCTCTGCCTGCCTCTCTGCCCCGAAAGCTCAATGCAGGCAGAAGTTCCCAGGGAGACACAGAAGGGGCTGTGAAGGCTACCTCGGGTCTCATGGACCCTTAGGGCCATTAATGTGTGCTTGAGGTTGATTGGAGGACAAAGGCAAGGCTCAGGATGTGCAAAGCAAGGACTTGTTCAGAGACTTGTTGTTGATCTCTATGTCCTTAAGAGGTACCGTAGATGCTCCAACCTTGGAAAAAGAGGACCCCAAACTCCAGGTGCCTTCCAGGTGGGAATTTTCTGAGTCCTGTGGGGTAAACCCATGAGTTCTAGTTCATTCCAGATGGTTGCACTATACAGAGAAGCTGGTTTCTTACTCAGGCTCAAGAACAGAACTGTATACATTGTTTCCCTGAGAACAGAACTATATACATTGTTTCCTCAATGAGGAAAGACTTGTTGGCATGCTTTGATTGGAGCCCTGCAGAAAATCACTTTTTAAACTGACCCAGCAAAGTCTCAGTTCCTACTGGCTATTTGTTGGCTACAGGCCTTAGACAAGTTCTAGTACTTAGGCCTTTTATCATCATCGGCCTTTCTTCCCTGATCCCTCCTCTCCTCCCTTCCTTCCTCTTTTTCTTTCTTTTGTTCTTTTAAGAGAGGGTTTTAGTATGTAGCTTAGGCTAGCCTTCAACTCACTGTCTCCTTCCCCATCCTCCTGAATGCTGGGGCTACAGATACAGACCCAGCCTATCAGTATCTATGCAACTGGAACAGAAACCAGTGGGCTCTCGTGGCTGTGACCTCACACATTTCTGGTGTATTGGACATATTAAGAAACAATTATCCTTTGACCAGCACCCTCTCTAGCAGCTCCAATGTACCTTCTGTTTACCCGAATCTGCTTCTCTCAAGCTATCATGGATTTTCTAAGCAAGTGGGATCTGGTCTCATTTCTCCAGGCTTCTTTAAAGTCTAGCCAGCTGCCTTCTAGGTGGTCCTAAATGCTTCTCCTCTTCTGAAGGCTCTTTAAGAGCACAGCATCAGCTGGGCGTGGTGGTGCATGCCTTTAATCCCAGCACTTGGGAGGCAGAGGCAGGCCAAAAACCAACCAAACAAAAAGAGCACAGCATCAAGCTTCTGGTCTAGGCTTTTTCTTTTGGTCGGTGCTGTGCCTCACTATGGGCAGTTCTCTTTCCAGGATACTTCTTCAACTGGTGGCCCTTCCTTAGCATCATGTCACTCTGGTCCCCACCTAAGTCTATTGTCTATGAAAGAAGATAGTAAACCAGATGCCCTCTAAGAAGACTTTCCTCAGCTCTCCTCCACCAAATCTCTGTGTAGAAGTTATTCAACTCTTAGGCAGCTTCACTTAGGCTGGTCAGAAGTATAGAACTAACATGTATAGTCAAGAGTTCACAGTTTTTGTCAGTCAAGGTAGCACATACCTGCAATCCCAGCATTAGGGAGATCATAGGAGGGGGATCACCAGCTTGAAGCCAGTCAGGACTACATAGTGAGACCCTATCTCAAAACAACAACAGCAATAGTAATCCTATATTTAATCGTATTTATTTTTAGTATATAGTGTTATATAATATATAATACATACTATGTAAAATCTATACATACTATATAAATTTAAATCTTAACAGTGTAAAACATATAAAATAATACATAGTATTATATATGGTGCAATTATACATAATCCCACATGATACTGTATATGCTATTTATTATGTAACACATACTATATTATATGTATTACACCATATAGCATGTAATTTTACCCATCCATCCAGATTAGTATATGTATTAAAATTCTAAGTTCAAACCTCTTTTCTCTTTCAGCTTTTTTTGTTTGTTTGTTTTCTTTTTCACTTTTGGGAATTTGAGGCAGCTTATCACTCACTGTAGATCCTAACTGGCTTGGAACTCACTATTGTGGATCACAGTGGTCTTGAACTCACAGGAATTTTCCTGCCTCTGTCTCCTAAATGTTATGACTACAGGCTGTCATACTCCATAATGCTTGATCTTTCTCTTTCATCTTGATGGCATTTCTTCACCAATTTCTAATTTTGCATTGAATAGCCATGAAAACTACATATCCTGTATTATAGTATGATTCTACATTCTGTTATTATACATAAAATATAATGCTTTTAGATTGTTTTCAGTTTATTTATTTTATATTTTATATATATGGTTGTTTGTTTTGCATGTATGTATGTGTATCACATGTGTGCCTGGTGCTCCCCAGAACACTGGATACTCTGGAAATGGAGTTATAGATGGTTGTGAGCTGTCACATATATACTGGGAACTGAGTCCAGGTCCTTTACAAGAGCAACAAATGCTCTTAGCCACTGACCAAGCCATCTCTCCAGCACCAAGATATAATGCTTTAAATAGTATGTATAATAATGTTTATTATATTTATTATATATTTATTTATAATATACATATATTATAATAAATGATATTATAGGATACATATACACACACACATATATATAGTAAATGTATATATATAGTAAATGTATGTGTGTGTATATATATATATATTTACTTAAGCATGGTAGAGCTCAAGGCCAACCTGGGATACATAATGAGACCCTGTTTAAAAAATGAAAATATAACTACTTTAA
The DNA here is from genome assembly GCF_978045245.1 of Mus caroli. Classification (NCBI taxonomy): domain Eukaryota; kingdom Metazoa; phylum Chordata; class Mammalia; order Rodentia; family Muridae; genus Mus; species Mus caroli. The sequence goes on along the minus strand of NW_028227266.1, from coordinate 34,206,731 downwards.
CAGTATAAAATATAGCACTATATAGACATGTTATATAGTATTTCACACAGTGTGTATATAGTATAACAATAGTATATTACCTACTTTCTATTGCATTTTGTTGCATAAATGTAGTTATCTCTAGATTCTGACTAGAGGTCAATTAAAAGACTGAACTACAGACAGGAACATGAAGTCCTCTGAGAGGCTCCACCCAGAACTGACTCAGACAGATGCACACAGCCCAACAGTGGATGAAGCCTGGGGACTCTTATGGAAGAACAGGAGGAAGAATTATGGGCCCTGAAGGGGATAGGAACTCCACAGGAAGACCAACAAAGCCAACTAACCTAGACCCTTGAGGATCTCAGAGTCTGAACCACCAACCAAAGAGCACACACAGGCTGGACCTAGACTTCCCTGCACATATGTAGCAGATGTGTTGCTTGGTTTTCATGTAGGTCCCAAACAACCAGAACAGGGACTACCCCAAAAACTGGTGCCTATATGTAGGATATGTTCTTCTAGCTGGGCTGCCTTGTTTGGCCTCAGTGGGAGAGGAAGCGCCTAGCCTCACAAAGATGTGAAGCGCCAGGTTGGAGGGCATACCCGGGGGGGGGGGGGGCACCTGCTCAGATGAAAAGAGGGTTGAGAGATGGGGGAAGGATTGCGGGAGGGGGTAAGCAGGAGGGGAGGGCAGTGAGCAGGATGTAAAGCAAATAAGTAAAAAAATAAAATTAAGTTAAAATGTCTGAACTATATTGGAAGGCATGAACCCAGTGTGCACATGGAAATGTCACTCAGTCATATAATCTGGTTGTGTGCTTTGATGCAGGAGAGACAGATCCCCAGGGTCAGGAACACAGTGGTGTAGTACCCCATTCCTGTCCCTCTGGATTTCCCTTCGGTAGAGTCATGGCTCCTTCTACAACATTTCCTTATGTGGTCACAGTATTCAGAACTGTTGGTTTTGCTGGCATATCACCTCTAGATATGTGTTTGTTTGTTTCGTTGGTTTTAATGTTGTTGAATGGGAAATAAGGTGAGTTCTCACACAGCCAGCACTGACTCCATCAAATCCTTGGTTGACAGTTTGACTCAGAATCTTCCTCTCTCGGGTCTTGTTTTGTTTTGCCATGCTGAGACTCAGACAGGGCTTTTCATACTGAGCAGATGTTCTGCCCCGAGGAGCACCCTCAGTTCTGCCTTTGGGTCTTTGTGATGTTGCCCCACCATCTTATTTCCTGCTTTGTGGATATCCTTGGAAACTTTAGGCTCCTTTCATTTTCTCTTTGGGCTTCAGAACGGGTGTAGTTGGGGACCTGAAGCCTGCTTTGCCTTCTTTCTCTTCCCCAGCCCTTATGGACTCTTGACTCTGACGTCACCTCAGCTCAGGGAAAATTTTCATTTTGTTATGTCTTTAGTCACTACCCTCAGCAGTCTCTGTCTTCTCCTAATGGCACGTCAGTTGCTCACACAGTGCATGGAACCTACTGGTTGGTTACTGAGTCTGCTAACTGGGTTTGAGCTCTAAAGAAGACCCTCTAGCCAACTTGCTGCTTCATCTGAAAAAATTCCTGTTTGTTCAGAGGAGTCAGAGCTCCTGGTTGTTCATGACCTAGCTCTCTTGGTATCCTGACAGTTAGCCCTAGGACCTTGGATCCCCGCTGCTCCTGGGCTAGGGGAGAGGCAGTGAGTTTCTGGTCAGTGAAGGGAAAGCTGGGGTACAAATCAGGACAGCTGTGGCAGCCATCCCCCAGCTGTGGATCACTGTTACGAGCCTTCCATCTCCCCAGCATCCCAGTCTTTCTGAAATGGCTCCCTTACCTCTTTACCTCTCTCTGCCCATCCTGCCTACCTGACACCGCCCCCCCCCCATATTTTTAGCCCATGCACATGCATACATTTCCTGTTAGAGAAACAATCCTGGTGGTTCAAATTTCCCTTGTACGAATCCCAGGACAAGGACTTAGCAGGTGGGTCTTCTGAGTGCCCCAGAGCAGACGCTGATCTCATATCACAAAGAGGCCTGCAGAGAGCAGCGATCCATCCCAGCTTTAACAGGTTGGTGCACTAGAGGGATGTCATCTTGGATGGGAATCCCACTTCCCAGTCCTTTCCGCCCTGATGACCTGCCTCATCAGCTCGGTTCTCCGGCCTGTCTAAGTCATCCTGCTCTGGACAAAGTGAGTCAAGATGCTTGCTTCTTTTACCTTTGGCAGCCTGACCCTGGGAGATGCTCAGATCCCAGGAGATTGATGTCTGTTGTAAGTTGGAGCCTCCTAATTGGTCCTTGAGGACCAGTGGACAAAATTATCTTCACTCTTTTTTCTACCCACCGGTCCTTGCCCTGGCATGACAAGGGAAGCTTATCTTCTAGGAGGAAGAAGTGGGGAGGGAGAGGCACAGTTTTTAAGTTGCTGAAGGCAGGGCTCTTTCTTTTCCATCAACATTATAATGATAGGAAATAAGTCGTCATTGCAAAGACTCTGTGAGTTATATTTCTCAGACAAGTTGCTAGTGTTCAAAGCGTCTGCTGCCAATATGAAACACGTCTCCAGGTCTGAATGCAGCTGGAGGGGCTGAAGCATGACTAAAGGTTTCCCTGGTAGAAGCCAGAGGACTACAGACCCCTTTCTAAGGCTGGGGTGAAAAGGAAGGGGGCTGGCAGGAGGAAACCAGGAGCCAGTGGGAGGCAAAACATAGTCCTGGTGCTCTGTCCTTGTGTCTAGCAGCTGCCTGCCTTGGAGGCTATGAGTAATAATGCACTTTTGCTGACCCATGACAATGTCTTCGTCAACTGCCCTCGGCTGATGAGGAGCTTCCTGCCTCGGCTGATGAGGAGAAAGTGCAGAAGAAAGGCACACTGGAAGGGGCTTCTGTTTAAAACAAAACAAAATTAACAAAACCAACTAGAACTTAGGTATGACCCAAAGTGTCACTCCCTAATGATGAAGTGCCATGGCTTAAAACACAAACTATTGCTGAACTTTGGAAAGAAAGAGACAAGAGTCTCTTAGCCTTTCGATTGTTTTTGAATAGGGACCCTGCTTAGTAATTGTGGATGGTCCTAGAAAGCCATGCATTCGTGGGATGGCCAAGAAGGCCATGTGAAGACAGAGATCAGGTTAACAGCAGGATTCCCCTTCCCCTACTCCACCTAAGCCCCAACGAGGCACTTGGGTCCAGACTGACCAGGAGGCACTGATAGAACCTGGGTCAGTGTGAGTCAGAGCTCTGGTCTCCCATGGTGGCATATATGATCAGGAACAAGCTTGGGGCTTGTGTCTGCAGTGTGTGTTTTCAGAGCTCCTGCCAGACAAGGAAATACAGTATCAGGTTCCCAACTCTCCAAAGCCTCTGAGGTGCAGTCTTCAACCAGACACTCATTATCTCGTGTTCATTCTTTGATTTCATTCTTTCCCTCCCTAATTGAGCACACAGTCCAGTGAATCTGTGAAGGAGACTCCAGATCTGCTGCGTTCAGCACGCTAAATGGTTTCCATCTTTGTCTCAGTTTTATCATGTTACGAGGCCCCCCTATTCTTATCTCTGGTATCAGCATTTTCCTTTTTCATCTCCCTCTCATTCATTTTTTCTATAAAATAACAAGAGCAAAATGCAATCAAATATTTGCATACATTTGGACTAGCTCTGCTTGCTACCAGGATAATAGTGCCAACAGGAAGGAGCCATGGAAGAAGCAGCCCCACTGTGGGAGATGATGAAGCCCCACTGTGGGAAGGTATGGGAGGTATGTGCATTAGCTGTCACTAAAGCCCACATGTCACACACAGAAGACACTAGCATTCTCCTCATGTGAGTTTTAGAACTCTGGACCACATGAAAATCAAGGAACAGTCTCTGTACAGGGCTAAGTCCAAGATGGCGTCTTGTTTCCATAACCACCTTGCCTTCTCTGTGCTGGGCTCCTTCCCAGTTTCTGGGGTCACTTTCTTCCCCAGATGTTTATGCTTTTACCCTGAAACATTCGTACTCCTCACTCAGACTGTGTGAAATATTTTAAAAATGATTCCAACTTGTCTAAGTCTCAGTTTTCTTATCCACAAATTGGAACAACGTAACTCTACAAGGCAGAGAAAAAGCAAGGGTATCCATATGTGCTTAGTAATACACTCAGTGTGAGCTAAGGGCACACTAAATGCCAATTTTTATTTGTTCCATATTACTGTCTCGCCATCATCAAAATTAATGAGGAGGAAAGAAACTAACAAACTCCTTCTCTCTGAGGTCTAAGTGGCATCTGGACCTAAAAGGTCCTAGATTTGCACTTTAACAGAAAGCCAGAGTAATGGATGTGTAGCCATGAAGGGAATGTTCACCAGGAAAAGAGGCCTGTGAACTTGTTGCACACACTTTTAATCCCACAAAAACAACAGCTAGAAAATGGAAGATGTAGCTATGACTTTATGCAGGGAGCAAAGAGGTCACTGGGCAGGAAAGGGCATGTGGCAGAGATGGGAATTTTTCATGACTTAGAAGTGTATGGAACAGCCTGTCCTGCAGTGGTAATTCATGTCTACCTTTGCAAGGCTCCATGAGGCTGGTCTTGGGTGGAAGGTAACAGAAGGCTTCATGGTCAGTTGGACAGGATTTTGGCAAGAGTTTGATGAAGGAAAAATGACATGCTTGTGAAATACAGAACACCATCCCATCCTAACTGACAAGGAACATAGCAAAGGGGGCAAAGGGTGCATCTTAGGTCAGAGACGAGGACATGTGTGCCAGCTGAGGTATGACTCTGGGGCCCAGTATGGTCTCACTTTCCCTCACACCATATCTGCCACCCTCCGCCCTTTGTGGCCTGCTTCTTGGGCTATCAGGAACACAGAGCTAAGGCACGTGCCCCCATTCTAACAGCAGTGAGGACCAAGGTGGTTTCCACCTGAAACGAAGAAGGATGCCCACTGTTGAGACCAACGACTGGCTGTTTCATCAGTTTGTTTTATTTTTCCTGGAAATGAACCTTAAAAACTTGGGACCACGAATCAACCTGCTCCAAACAGGTGTCAACCAGCCAGAGAACATAGTTTGGTATTTCTGAGAGAGGAAAAGTCCTGGCAGGTCCTCTGTAGAGACCCTGGCTCCACGGGTATCTGAGACTGTCCCAGCTAAGAGCCTGAAGAGACTTCCCAGGCCCCTGCTCTGTGCTCTGGCCCCTCCCTGCTTGCCCTGTTCCTCAAGCCCATGCTCCACCCACCCTAAGCCCTCAGACTAGGGAAGAGGCAGACAGGGCATCAGGGAGGCAGCCACCTGGCTTCTATCATCCTGGATCCCCAGTGTCTGGGCTGTTTGTCTCTGTTGAGTTGTGAGCCTCCGGGGCCAGGCCTGTGTTGTTTTCTCAGCTCTGCTCCCCAGGCTGCTGTCAGCTCTCCACATATAATAATAAACCTGGGAATCGAGTCTGCCAAGGGGGACTTTGCATCCCTGGGTTCATCTTTAGACTTGTTTCTCTTCGTGTGTGCAGACAAGAGAGAACACGTGGTGATATCCCAGGAGGCCAGGTTGGAGCTCTCTGATGCCCTGGCAATCCGAGGGCTCTCCTCTTCTCTGTTGGTAATCATTGGAATTGCAAAGGGAGAGACACAAGATTGAACCAAAGGCCTTAAGCCCTCTCCTTTCCCCATTTCTCTCTATCCCCATGATGTAGACTTAAAGGAGGCTGTCCTGAAAGAGGAAGGAAGGTAACTAGATATGGTGGGGCATGGCTGTGGTCCCAGCGGTTGGAGAGCTGAGGCAGGAGGATCTCAGGTTAGAAGCCATTCTTCGGAAGAGGGACTGAGGTCAGTGATCAGACACTGAAACTCTCAGTTGACCCCAGTGAGCTTTAGCCTCAGCCTGTTTTAAAACAAAAGGGAAAGAGAGTTCAGAATTCTATCTGAATTGTGAGGGTTGGGTGAGAGGGTTGGGCAGGCAATTGGGGCCCTTGCTGCACGGCAGCTACTAGGCGTCCCCGCTTCCATTTCTGGGCACAACAGAAGGGTGTTGGGGAAGGGGACATTTTCTTTAAGTTGAACACTGTTGGCAAAGGCAAGAAAGACCCAGCTTCAGTGAGTGTGAAGTTTAAGAGGCTAATGATACCCCATTAGGGCAGAGTGGCACTTCCTTTTCAGCAGCCTACCCCATCAGAAGTCCCGGAGCCACCCTCTGCTTCCCAGCGTGGGGAAGACCAAACCCTTCTGGGAAAGGCTTGAGAGCGCCATGCTCCCTCTTACAGTCAACGCCCCCTGCCCCCCCGCCCCCCCCGCCCCCCCCCCCGCCCCTCTCCAGTTTTGGGCTGCTGTTTTATTTTGTTTAAAGGAACCAGAGGGAGAAAAATTGCCAAGTTGTAAAGTGTTTAAAGAAGAGATGAGAATCTTCATCAAAATGCTAAAAGCTGGAGGGGGAGAGTAATGTGCAAGCTCTTGCCTGCTATTTATGGGATTGATTCTCAGATCAAGAAGAGGCAAGCAGTTGGATGAAAGGAATTATTGTTAAGCTCCTCGGTAGGAAGATCTAATGGACAATTGCTGCTATCAGGGGGAATTAAATTGCTGTTTCAGTTTGTAAAATATATCAGCGGCTTTTTGAAGCCAGTGAAGGTGTGACAGCGAGGCAGGGAGGTGGCAGTTATGGGCCCCACCATTCTGCTGAGCTGGTATCGAGTGGGAACAGATGAGGAACAGGATTCTGGGCCTTGGACTGTGTTCTTGTGCCAAACTGGGGAATGGCTGCAGCGGAGGAATAGTTGAGGGGAGGTGGTAGCCAGTGAACTCTGGGCCCTGATAAGTGGGGACCTCTGTGAATTAGGACCATATGTCTCCTGGTGACAGAGCAAGACAGTGGGTTCTTCTGTGGGAAACCTGGTCAAACTGGTCCTCAATCTCTAGGCTGAATCACAAATGACTGTGGGGAAAACACTTTTGGTCACTTTCATGGTGAAGTATTGTTATTCTGTATAAAGGGCAAACAGCAGGGTGGGTTTTGGGGTGGAGAGAGCTGACGTGTGGAGGGTCTTGGGAGTAGGATGGCTCCTTGGAGTGAGAAGACAAAAGGAGGTCTGTATTCCTCAATTTCTCCATGAGGCACTTAGGACCGATGGAGATGAAGGCAAAGAGATTGTCACATCTCTTAAGTAATCTGCTGCGTCTCCACTCTGTTCCCCAGAGACCAGCATCATGATGCTAGGGCATGACCTGGCGCCACCTTCTGTGTAGGAAACAGGAAACCCTAGAAAGGTAGCTAAGGAACACTAGCACAGAGTTATTGGTGGCTAGCGGGCTTGGTGGCCTTGCTATTGTCACCACTTCCTGTTCTGGTCAGTAGATACTCATGGAGTGTCCCAGCAGGAGCTAGAGGGTCAAAGGAGAAGTGGGCCTTCTGGCTGTGTCATTCTGCAAAAACTTAGGTTCTGGGCCAGTTACAGCGTGTCCTGGGACCCACTGAGTGACTGTAAGTGTATAGTAAGAGTAACTGTAGAGAGTGCCATCCTTGGGGCAGAGAGAAATTAAGGGCTCGGACCTGAGAGCAAGCGCATCTTAGTTCCTGTCCACACATCTCCCTTTCAGTGACATGACCCCAGGTTCCATACCTACCCTCCAAGACCCACTCTGAGTTTGATCTGACCAAATGAAGGACTGATCCTTGCCTTCAACAGCCTGGAATCAGGGGACTAGGAAGTGGCATCTGCTAGTCTCTGGCCTTCATGTCTCTGGACTTCACAGGGCCTGAGGCTTTCTCTCTGGCCTTCATGTCTCTGGACTTCACAGGGCCTGAGGCTTTCTCTCAGCTCAGCAGTGCTCTCCAGAGTCATCTCGTACAGTGGATCCTCCAGTGTTTGATGAGCTGTGAGTTAGGTCAGGGTCCTTCAGCCCTCACCTTAAAGACCCTTCATGTCTCCCTCCTTTGAAAACAGTTCAATCAGAAGGACTGACTTGGATGTAAAGTCTCTGCTCACATTTTAGAACTTTGTAGCCCATTGGTGCATCTCATTTCCCTCCATCCTCCTCTCCTCCCCTCTTCTGCCCTCCTCCTTTTTCCTCCTCCTTTCTCTCCCCTCTCCCCTCCTCCATCCTCCTTCACCCACCTCTGGCCTCAGACTTGTCCCTATCCTGTTCTCTGTGCTAAGTCCAGGCATCCATCCCAGGGACCACAGAATTCCTGTAGAAACTCAGCTTTTAGCTTATGGTTTCTAGCACTTACTGAGTTTTACAGGGTGTGTGTGTGTGTGTGTGCGCGCGCGCTCGCGCATCCACACGCCTGCGTTTCTTTAGATAAATCCACAGAGTCACATGAAATCAGTGACAGGTTGACACCGTTATTTCAAGATTCATCGCTCGGAGTTGCCAGCAGAGGAGACCTAGCCAATTCTTTCCCACCAACAACACTTTTTTTCCAGGCATAATTTATAGCACTGGGGTGAATTTGTTTCCAAAAGATGAATATCACACTATCAGCAACAGCTGCCTCTCATTTTTATTTGTTTTTAAATTTGACTCAAAGTCCAATTCTCTATACACATCAGAAACTGTAAATCCTGAGGCGACTGATTACTTGATTTAGTAAACAGGTTATATTATATAATGCAATTAAAGAGGGGTCCCACAACGCCACCTACAGGTGGCTTCTTGGAAGGGGAGCTGAATTGGCATCATTTGTCACAGGGGACAAGCCTAGTAGCTGAAGGAAAAGAAGGGGGGTCGTGGAGGGCTGAGTCAGGTTGAGGCAGCTGCCCCTGAAGGAGAAGCTAAAGCCAGCCAGGTTACTAATGCAGTCAGTCACCCTCTCCTGCTGTGTTCACAGTGTTATTTCAGCCTCCTACAAATCTGTCTAGACGTCAGAACCGCTGGCTGGTCGGGGCAGCTGTTCGGATAGGAGAGGCTTTGGAGATGCAGGTGGAGGAATAACCTAGGAGTCTGTGGAATAGGATGATGGAGGATTCCTGACTTGCTAGCTCAAGGATGCTCTCCCTCTCCTACTCCCACCCCACTGCCACTTGCTAGTGATCTGGGGGAGGAAGAGAAACTGGGAACTGACTGACCCTTGGAACGAAGCTACAATACAATTATTATTGGCATTCAATTCAATAAACATATGTGGAGAGCTAATTCTGCGCAACGATTTTGCAGATGTTGGAAGCTTCTTTTATTTCACAGTCCAAACGTGGAAGTGACTTGCACAAGAGAGTCTACAGGCTGTGGAACTCAGACTTTTGGACCCCAAGCACAGGCTAGATCCTGGGATTTTGTAAATCTTATTCAACTGGTTTTGCAGATGGGGAATTGAGGCCCAGTCATGGAGTGAGACTTCTATAGATTCCATTGGCACCAAAGCAAGGAAACCCTTAGGGGTGGGGGCCTCTCTTAACGGAGGTAGGCTGAACACCCCCACACTCCAGGGATACATTAGGCTTTGAAACTTCCTGTGTTTTTCTACTTAGAAAAAAAAATAGGCAATATCACAGAAAACCAGTTTCTGAATGGGAGAGGGCTCTCAGTTCTCAGAGCTAGAAAAAGATACCGAACCAACTGGATGTGATGTACAAGACGCAGCTCTTACACCAGAGGCTGAGGCAGAAACATAGTGAGTCTGAGGCTAGCCTGAGCTATTGAAGAAGACCCTTGTTTCAAAAGTAAAATATAAAATAAAATGAATAAAACAAGACCAGAGGGAGTGAAGGAGAGAATGTCACAGATGAAGAAAACAGAACTCTCAGGATTGAAGAGGGCGGGAAGCCCCTCACCCCCCCCCCTTCTTTATGCCATCCACCTGCCCAGTCTCCAGTCTGGAGTGAAGGAGCATGACAGGAAGGGGTCAGAGCAAATTTGAACTTTCCTTCCTTCTTCTACCTCAGCGCCGGATACAAGGATACAATTTAGTCCCAGTTAGGGTCAGGGGCCAGGAACAAATGCTGTCAGGCCAGCTGGCCAGACAGTTCCCAATTAGACTTTGTTTCTCATCCTTAAGGCCTTGAGCCCCCAACCCCTACACCCCTGCCCAATTACTGCCCGGCAGCATTAACCCCTTGGTGCCCCAGGCCGTTAATGGAATGTTAATTGGTCTAATGGGTTTCATGTCAACAAGTCCTAATGAGCTCCTTCTAACGAGCTTGGCAATTTTTTCCCTAAGCCTATGTTTGTCAACACAGTGGAGTTTGTGCTCCAGTCTGAGGGCATCATGGCACTGCCTCTGGGGAGCTAGAGCTAAGAAAGCACGGAGAGGGGTTACCCCTTAGTTGTACATTCTTGTTTCTCAGAGTGAAGAGTCGTTTGTACCCACCTTTGGGACCCCAGTCTCCCATTACCTCATTTGGCTCCTGAGTCTGCAAAATGGCACTTTGGAACAGTTCAGTGACAGTATCAGTGATACAAATTACTTCCTCCTGGATATCTTGTGGAGTTGAGTACTGCATAGGGTCCCCCCACCCCCACCCCTCCCCACCATGTCTTGTAAGAAAGGTCTCAGCATTAAAGGGAAAATTCTTAAGCTGAGTCCAGACCAAGCAATTCTCCAGCGTAAATGTTCCTCAGAGCTCTCTGATTATGGCATTGGCTGTGGTCCCTTGAATGCCCTGGTGTGACATCTAATGACAGAAATGAGAGGGTCTCTGGACAGGGCCAGTGACCCCACAGAGCCTCTGAAGAAAGCTCTGGAGTCCCAAAGCTCTGAACTGGGTCCTCTTTCTGCTACCAAAGAAAGCGTATAGGGCAGGTTTCCCTAAAGATCCAAGACCCCCCAGCTATTGCTAAAGGGCTCCCCTACATCCAGACCCTACATCTGACAGGATGACAAAAATCCCTACATTCCTCTCAAGGATGGTGCTTATGCCCCTTCAGGGTGAAGCAAGATGGGGTGCATGCGGAGATAGAGGGATTAAGGACACAGCGGACTCCCCGGATGAGCACGGAGGTCTTTGGCAGCTGAGCTCCTGGGTCAAATTTCCAAAAGCGGCTGTACTTGTCTGAGCTGAGAAAGTAACTTAAGCCTTTTTTTTAATGGCTTCCAGTTCTCTTTCGAGAAAAAAAATCCGTAGAGGGCAAGAGCAGTGGCCTAGGAACTTTTATGGTGACTCCAGAAAAAGGGAGGAGCCAGAGCCAGCTAGTGTCCTTGCTGTACAGCCTGGCAGGCTCAGAACTGAAAACTGCTTTCGTTCGCCTCGTGGATAGTTGATTCTAGGATCAGAACACTCTCAGCTATCCTCCTTTGCTCTGTAACATACATTATCAAGTGACACCATCTCTAAACAGCCCTTGCCTTCGTTAAGGGAGCCTTAAGGAAAGAGTGGAGATTTTTCTGTTTAGTCATAGTTTTTCTGTTTGAGCTTTCTTTGCCTTACCTTCACTGTGAGTTTCTCACTTACGGAATGAAGTTACCAAAAGACCCAAACCCAGTATTAAATAGTTGCCCCAATCGGCTGAGGAAAAAAAAAAACAAAACAAAAAAACAAACCTTCCTGGATATTGCTCTAGCAGTGTCTCTGCCCTGTGCTCCCTCTTCTGGATATTTCTGGTACTGCAACCCTGCAGCCTTTTCAGTCACTGAAAAAGATTGGTGCTTTGGGGCACTCCTCGCTCCCAGGCTCTCTTTCTCCCAGGCTCACCCCGCGCTCCAGAACCAAGGCCCAGTCAAAGTTACTTTGTCTTCCAGAGTTCTTAACATCTCTCAAGATCTCTATTTCCTTATTCTTCCGGGTTTTAAAAGAGAGAACTCATACTCGTTTTAGTATCGTCTTTGGGGAATGTGTGTGTGTGTATCTGTGTGAGTGTGTGTGTGTGTGTGTGTGTACAGGGTCTTACTATGTAGACCCTAGAGGCCTAGAAATGCACTATACCTGCTTCCCCCAGTGCTAGGAGTATGTGTGCACCCACCACCACCACCACCTAGCTCTCTTCAGAAGTCTTCATTTTGAAGGTCTTTCTAGTATCTCAAGAAATTTTCCTCTGGGCAAGGGATGTGTAGGTCACTGGTGGAGTACATGTTTAGAACAGCACAAAGTCCTAGAATCCATCTCTACCGTGGAGGAAGAGGAGGAAGAAGAGGAAGAGGAGGAGGAGGATATAATCTGCCTCCTTTTTTTCCTTCTGGGATTCTTTCTAGTCTCCTCTTGCTTACTATGACTTGGGCAACAATCCACACAAATCCGGTCAATGAAGACAAACCTTGATAGTCTTCCTGACAGAGGAGAGAGACTCCCACACTCTGCTCTCTCCCTAGGCTCCTGTGCTAAGGATAGCCTGGGTCTCAGTGTCCATCATTGAGATGGACACAAGGCAAGCCCAGTGGTCAGTCTGCTGAGGCAGGTCAGAATGAGAAAAGGACAAGCCTTGTAGCCAAGATGCTTGGCCAGCACTGTCCTCACCGGTCCCCACTTTACTTTCTTCCTTCCTTCCTTACTATCACCTCCCTCCACCAACCATACCTCCAACCCTGGAGAGAAGATCTGGCCTCATTCACCCATCCTGCCTCACTCCTTAGCACAGTTCCCTGCACAGAGTTGATCTGTGATAAGCATCTGCTGAATGAAGCATGAAACTCCACTGCTTTGCTTGTGTGCTTGAGGTCAAAGCACGCCTGGTACTTTGGAGACTCAGGTCAGGTCAGGGTAGCTCTTTCTTTCCCTCCCTGAAAAGAATAACAACAAAACAAAACAAACAAACAACAACAACATAACAACAAAACACACACACTCCTGAGACCAATATATATTTTTGAATGGCACCTCTATGACCCCTTTAGGTTGCTAGGGGAGACCTGATAGAGGCCCCAGGTACCTTCAGGGAGAGACAGGGAAATCTGAACACTGGCTCCCAAAGATTTCTAGCTCACCAGCCCCCTCTGCCCAGGAGAGAGTTTCCCCCTCTCTGTGTCCTTCAGGCTTTCCTTCCCCATGCTGGGCAGTGCTATATCAGCATCTAGCCTGTGAGTGGCTGGCTCTAAATATTTCAGGGCATCCACTGCAACTCAGCATCTCCCTGGGCATTCAGTTTCCCTGGGTGGCATTGCCAGGATGTCTCTGTTTACAAACCCTGGTCTAGTTCAAGGAGAAATTTTGAGGCCCCAAGGGGCAGTTCATTTACTGGTGATGAGGTGAAGTGGAATCCAGTGAAGAAGACCTGTAAAGACACACACACACACACACACACACACACACACACACTTCCTCATGGCCTGTCTCCTATGTAAGAAGCAGGCCATCCATTTGGTAATTCTGTCTCTACATGCTGGCAACTCTATATTGAACCCAAACTAAAGAAAGTCCTCGTGTCTGCACTCTTCTGTTTTTTTTCCCTTCCCCAAAACTTCCCCGCAGACCACCTCTGGACTAGTCTTTAAGAAGGCTGATGGCCCGTGTCCTTTGCTACCACTAGGGGGTGTAATGAGTACACTTGGGAGGGTTAGCCAGGTGCTTGGAGACCCTGAGCCTTGATGTTGGAAACGGATAGGCTTACTGCCTAGGGGAATGCTGATGGGTTTGAATGCCTGTGAAGAGTGGAGCAAGGAGCACCCTTGTCAAAGGCAGAGAGATAAGCAAGCCTGCCTTGGTCAACCTACCCACTGCCTCCCCGTCGTTACCAACCAGGGCCGAGTTGATGCTGAGCCAAGCATCACTGCAGGGGTACAGATTGTTTTACATGTAATTTGAATATTATTTCTTTTGAGTCAAAATAGCACAGCAAACTTCTTTCCACCTGGCCTCTTCCCATACCTCTGACTTGTTCCCCTGAAGAATCTGCATCCAGTCCCTGCATTTCCCATAACTCCGGGTGTTCCAGGTTGGGGAAAAATGTATAGCTGATTAGTCCCCTGGGCTGCCTGGATTCTGTACTAACTGTGCGGGCCCTTTTCTTCTGCCCACAGATCCTCCATGTGAATCAATCCCATGATGCAACATGCCTCCCCAGCCCCAGCTTTGACAATGATGGCCACGCAGAATGTCCCTCCCCCACCCTACCAGGACAGCCCCCAGGTGAGTGCGCCAGGGAAGAGTGGGGAGGTACGGCAGCCTTGGAAAACCCGTGTGGGTGTGGAACTGGGATATTCCCAGGCCACAGTCTTGACCCAGCTTTAGCCTGCCTGTCAGCCTCGGGGAGGCTTCTCGAGAGTCTGGTCTGGTGCATACAGATCCTTGAAGAGTTGGACTTGACAAAAGACCCGGCTCAGACACTGACTGGATTAATTCTGTTACCAGGACCATAGCCTGGAGTTGTGATCATCGACCTGTCTGCCACCCTCGCCCTGTAGACACTGGAAAATACTAAGTGCCCTTAGTACTGCTGGGGGCAAGATTGACAGTGACGATCTGGGGACACAATGCGCACAGGCTATTTGGGAGATCCCTGCTGTCCTTAGTACCACATCTCCCTTCCCCTGACCTCTTGAGCACTCTGACCAGTGCCCTGCTATCTGCCTGTTAAAGAATCTCTTAAGGCTCTGCTGGGCTTCTGCCTAGGAAGAGAAGGATTCTTGGTCCATGACTTCAATCCCCCTGCCCTGGTTCTTATCTTCCAGCCTCAGTCCCATGCTCTCCTGAGAGTCCTTCTGTGGCAGTGGCCTTCGGTAGCAGTGTCTTCTTCCCAATACTTTAGTTCTCTCTGGTCCCCCCCCCCCGAAGCTTCTAGCTTGTGTGGACTGTGCTGCTGCAGTTCCTGAGACCCATCCCTTCTTATCTCTGCTTTGGGTGCCTCCCAGCAGCCCTGAGTCCCTGAAAGCCTGAGTTCTGGAGCTGTGCTTTCACAGGAGACGCCCCCTTTACTGGTGTTCGCCTTCCTTCTTTACCCTAGTCTGGCGAGTTCATCTCAGTTCGATAATTACCTATTGGGCACATGTCGTGTGAATCCCATCCACTAGAATGCTCACTCAGCATTTAACCCAGGGAAGAGCTACTGTGTGCCAATCCACCTTCTCTGCAGAAACCATCCTCTGACCTTCTCTATCCCTTGCACGCCAGCATTTCAAACATTGTCACCCTCACAGACCACATGGAAACTAGTATTGAGATTTGGGAACAGGGCTGGGGACTTTGTTCACGTTAGGTCCTATGGCCTGCTGATGCCACAGCTTACTGTGAGCCCAGAGCACCTGTACTGTGCACCAAGTCTCTCAACCTCTGGGAAGTTGCCAGGTGATGTAGCGGCCACTTTGCAAACCATCTTTGACTCTTCTCTCTCTCGCTCTGAAAGTACAAAACCTCTCATCATTCAGTGACCTGCCAGCACACCCCCTTGAGTCTCCAGGCTTGGGAGAATCTGCATGGGACCTTCACACTCCTTCTCTGGATCTCTTCAACCTTAAGAATTAGGATGAAGATGGAGGCTAAGGAAGAAGGGTTATGGTAGTGATAAAGTGGGGGAAAGAAGCAGGGAGAAGGGTTCCCAAGCAGAGGCCATGGAGGTTTCTAGTTCGTGGAAGAAAAGTCTTTGGGGTCAGATGGCCCAGGGGTCCCTTTCCCCATTCTTTATGGCTGGGGTATATATGCTTGGCTACTAGCATTCCACACAGCTGGTCCCCTGCCTCCCTCCCTCTCAGCTCTGAAGAGCTAACCCCAGCTCCTCAGGGGAAAACTCCGCTCTATTTCCCTTGTAATGTCATTATCCTAAAGAACCAGCTGCTCTCTGACACTGTCTTCGGGAAAGCCAGGCCTTATAATAGGACTGTGGGTCAGGCACACAGGGACTCGTCTTAAACGGGGGGCTCTCAGGAAACGAGACCCACTCTTTCATTACCCCTTCAGGTCTAATCTTGTGACTTTTGTTCCCTATGTGACAGAACTCCGCGTCACCTCCCCAGAAACCCAGTTTCTTTCACAGGCAAGGAATGGACAGTCTCTGATATGAAGTCCCCAAAATGAGAAAGGGGGCAAGAAGCAGAGCCTCTCCTCAGAGACCCGTGCAATCGTTTTAATAATGTTCTCGTTGTGCTAAGGGCTAGCAATACAGAGCATAATCTATTCAAATGCACAGGAGAATGTCACTTTGGAAAATTAGGAATCTGCATTAAAAAATTCCCAAGCCCCGGACCTTCTTTATAATAAATTAGAATTTTTTTTTCTAGGCAAGTTCTTAACTTGGCAATTTTCATTTTGAAGTTTGGGGAATAAAGTTATTAAAAATGACGGAGATTTTTTTTTCTTTTCCATTTTAGTAGAGAAGCATTAACGGTTATGGCCCCATGCTATTTGGGCATAAGCCAAAGTGGTATGATGGCTAAGTGGCTTCTAGCCCCTCTGGGCTGTTTGAGTTTGTCTGGGGGAAACTCTGTGACTTCTCATAAGGACGTCATTCTGCTTATTATATTCTGAAGACTGATTGTATATTTAGAAATGGGAAAAGCAACAACCCAGTAATACCCTTCATGTAGACTTACCTCCTTCTTCCTGTAGCTCTCCATTGAAGTCTGTTGGAGAAGCAGTGCCCTCTGCTGTCTAGTTACAATACCTCATACTCTGGTTTCTCTTCAGATCACTTAACAATTTTTTTTTCTTTTAAAAAACTCTAATACCTCAATTCCAGTATGCTGTGCCTGTGCCCTTGATCCCTCATTCTATGCATTGAAGAGATAGCGGTGGATTGCTTGAACTCAGAATTGTATAAGAAAATGTTGTATACACGGAGGCTGGATAGGAAGTACATGGATGAACCCTCAGTTCAATGCATCATGGTGATTTGCCTATCATTGTTTCTGTTCTTATGCAACTCTGGCCTGGTCATCATAGTCACTGGGGTTTTTACAGCTCCCACCTCCTTCTACCCCAGAACCCCTACTAACTCTAACTCCAAGTCATACCATTCATATATATATGTATATATATAAAACACATATAATATTGTACATTATATATTATGTATAATATTATATACATACATATATATAATTTCTAGACTTCTTGTAGGATCAACCACCCTGTGAGTCCTTCTAGTCCTATATCCTTACCTGTATTCTCTCTCCCACCTCAGACACACCTTGAAGCCCTCCTGTTCCTTGTCAGGCAGCATATGCATAGGCAGCATCTCCCACAATGCCAAGGTCTCCCAGCTCTACCAGCAACTCCAGGAAATGGGGATTTAGTAGTGAAGGCAACAACTTCTCTACCCTTTCCAAGCCCTTACCAAGGAAAGAGGAAGCAGCAAGTCCCATCCTACTCTTCCTCAAACTTAGACACACACCTACTGTTCCATAGATGGTCTTGGTTTATAAGAAAGACACATATTTAAATCATCTGGTCTACTGGGTTAGATAGTCAATGTTTAAAATTCTCTGTCTGTACATTTACAGCAGGCCCTGCTTGCTACATGAACATTCAACCAGAAAGCAGAGATCTTAATGGGTCCTTTCTCAGCCCTGGTGGATGTGGCACTGTGTAGGTAGGGTAGACGGGAATCGATGGATAGCCAGGTGGCCGGAACCTCCCACCGCTGAATGACAGAACAATACTTACCCTGAGAGGGACTTTGTCAGTTTACTAGGGACTGGCTTCCTGGTTCATCAGAGAGAGCATGATGGACAAAATGAGAACTCAGCTTTCAGGCTCATCTGTGGAAGCTCCCTTCAGAAGGAAGGAAGGCAAACATTTGCCCGAGGCCTTTAATGGAACCAGAGTTTTAATGGAAACAGAGGTCCACTGCTTTATCCCCCTGCAACTCTCGGAGTAAAGAGAAAGATGTCAGGGACCAAGGAAACTGCATTCATAGTTCCAGGGTCAAAATGAGGCCTTCCTCCGTTCTGCAACTGGGAAGGTAAGACAGCCAGAAATGGGGCTACAAAGCATTCTCTCGACCCACTTGCCCCTGCTTCCCCTCCCTGTCCTAGCCCAGATGCTCCAAGCAGAACTGGGGGTGCATCGGGCCTGGGGAAGCTGGCTGGGCTTTGATCAGTCATTAGGATCCCCATGCTGGTTTCATTAACAAGGCAGAAGGGGGTGGATGGGGCCCCTGGCTGTGAATGGCCTCCATCCAGGCCAGGCAGCTGTGCCGGGCAAGCAGGTTCAGATGTTGTCACAGTCCTTTACATTCCTCTCATCTCTTTAAGGCCGGGAGCCCCCTGCCTTGCAGGGTCCTCTGCTCAGCTGCCTGTGAAACACATTCACTTTGCAGCACAGAGTTAATTCATCTGCTTTGAAAGTTCCCCTAAGCCTTTTCTGTAGCTATGATTGACAGTTCCCTCTGCCCCTGGGGGCAACACCCCAGGGACCACATGGGAGACCCACCTTCCCTCGATTTGATTCATCAAAACATATTCTTCTCTTCCTTTTATTTTGTTGTGGGCCTTTCTTCCCTTTATATTCAGTGACCTTTCTCCCTGCCTGCTTGGGCCACCCATTTCTTTAGACCTGGATTCTTCATTGCATAGAGGGAAAAAGCAAACTCCGGGTCTAGCTGAGCCCTCTCTGTCCCTGCATATGAGATGGTGGACTGTCCCCAGGACTGGAAAAAAAAAAAGCTTGTGACGAAACATGCTCAGGGTCTGATTTAGGTTTTGCCTTTATTAGCTTCCTTCTTACCTCAGTTACCAGAAGCAAGAGATCTTACTGTCTATCTTCTTGTCTCCAAATAGGACAAGTGCCCTAAACAGCTACAAAAATAGTTAATGGCCCAAGGATACAAAGCCTAAAATAAATCAGGGAACAGGTGACCACGTGAGCAGCAGGGTTGAGAAGCACTTTACAGGCTGTGTCTTCTCTCGTGCCACCTTTGAAGAGACTCACTGTCCCTATGGCTTAGCATGAGGGGCTAGGTTAGTAAGACACCAGGACTCCTGTTGTTCTTGGAGTTGGTAGAGCAGGATCACGCCCCACAGCAGACATTCAGGCATCTTGGGTCTGACCCTGCTGCTATCTAACACACAAATTCAGGCGAGTGATTTCAGCAATGATCTCTTCCAGTCTCTTCATCTTTGTAACAAACGTTAAGTGCTTCCTGCGGGTCCTGCCAAGTGTGTGCTGTGTACTTGGGGTGCAGAATTAAAGTTCCTGTCCTTATGGAGCCTTTGTTTCTGCAGAGGCAAAGTGGAACTTCTTCCCTTTTTGCCTCAAAGCCTATGAACACTTTAGTATGAACCCAGGCGAGGTTTCTCAGCATCTGCTCAGCTATGCTCTGGCTTGATTCCTCACTGCATCTTCTGCACATCTCCATGGCCCAGGTGGGATTGAACTTTAATTACTTTTTTATTAGGAACACAATAGGCATATCAGATATGTTTTTCCAGCTAAGAACACACACACACTCTAGACCCATGCACACAATCAGACTCTGTTAGGCTCCCTAAAGGGTCTGTTGGAAATCACTGGCTGGCTTGGGACCATAACAGGAGTAAAGACTCCTTTGGAAATGAATGGGAAGTGAGAAGTGGTCACGTCCCCCAAAATTGAGAAGTGTGAGATAAGGTTCCTCTCCCTTGCCTGGTCTCTGTTACAGCTTCCTGTCAGCGATAACCAGGTATGCAGTTAAGGGGAGGCAGCATCTGGTAACACTCTTTGTAAACCACTGCCTATGAAACATGAATTAACTAATTAATTAATCAAGACCCCCATCCCCCATTGCACAGGACCCTAACTCTTGTGTGCACTTGTCTGGCTAGCTGGCCCAGGGATCCTGGAGGCGGGGACTCAGGCCTTCTGTTTCAGGAACCCCCTCCCGCCCCCCCCCCCCCCCCACTGCCAGGATTCTAATTCTATTGCTGCTTCCCCTCCCTAGGCAGATACCTTAAGGAGCACTCTGTAGCATCTTGTTTGTCCTGAGTCTCTCTCAATCTATCCATCATTCAGTCATTTAGCAACATATTAACGTTGGGAAACACATCCATCCATGCAGATGGCCCCACAGTGTCACAGATGTTAAGACTGGATAGAGACAAGGCACAGAGCAAGGTAGATTCCTGCGAGTGTGGGAAAAAAATTGATTCCTGGAAGAGTCAGGACTCTGCCATGAGAGAAGGGGAAGTACAGACGCTTCCTATAGAGGCAGCCATGGGAAGCTTCAGAGGTGTTCAGGCAGCCCAGAGCATCGGGGTGTGCAGAGTGAGAGTGAGAACATGGGGAGGCTGCTGGGGTTCAAGGAATAGGCTCAGGCTTTGAACACTCTGAGTCAGGCTTTGAGCACTCTGAGGACCATTATCCCTCTCAACACTGGCTATGCCCACTGCTGCTTCCCCACTCCACCCCCCAACCCCCGTTCAGCCCACAGCTGCATTTACCAAATGGCTTCATGCTCTGACCCCCTCCCAGGTCCTTGAACTGTCTTCTGGATGCTAGAAAAATGAACCCATGCTGGCTTTTTCCTGGCACTAGAGGGAGTGCCAGTTGCTGGCTGGAGCCTTTACAGCCAGCCCTTAGTGGGGCCAGACCTGCATAGAATCTGTTGGGTTCCTTTAGGAATGCTCTTCCTGAACTTCTCCTGCCAGGTCTCCTGCCAGGCTCAGAGGAGGGGGAAGAAGTCTATGCTAAGAAGGTACAGGTATGGGCTGATCAAGGCTTGTAGCAAGGAACCTAGAAGAGATAAATGGCTAAAGATCCACAAAAACTAATCCTGTGTGCAATGAGGGAACTCAGGAAGTACAACCTCGGGACCTCTCAGGATATGGCAGATGTAGGGCATCAATAGTGCTTAGCAGCCCAAGGCTTTAACTTAAGGGTAAAAGGCCTAGGTATGCACAAGGCCTAGGTCCCATCCCCAGAACTAAAAGTAATACCGTAAACTGCTGAGAAACAAAGCTCACCTAGCATCCTTTCTTTGCTTTTCACTTCCCTGTATGACCTCATAATCGAAACGGGGAGAGGTAGAATCCACTCTGTTCAATTAAGAGGACAGCTAGAGCTAAAGGGAACTAAGAGTCACCTGGCCAAGCGACAGTTCATGTTTGGTAGTGTCTGTTTCTGTCATCCTGTTCCTAAGCCCATATTTGCACCACTTCCCGGGAGTGGGTTCTTTCGACAGAGGTAAACCGATGTCACAGGACCCAAGGGCAGAGGAGAATGGAGGCAGCTAGCTAGTGGGGCGCAGGTTTTAAAGTGCATGGATTATATTAATAGCAACTGCCATGCTGAGGCCTATTAAATTCCAGCTGCTGTGCCATGCATGACCTCATTTCCCTCTTGCCACTTCTAACTGTAGGTATTAAAAACTATTCCCATTTTACAGACTAGCATCAGAAAGGTTGAAAAATTTGTCCAAGTCTCACAGACAGACAGATGTAAAGAAGATGCCTATCTGACTGAGATCTATCAGCTCCACATCTTGACAGGGTGCCCACTGCTCCAATCAGTATTTGCCCACAGATTGTAAACTTCCCTGTTATGACCCAAGGTATTGGGGTCAGCTAGAAAGGTACCATTGTATGGGAAGTCCTGACTGTTCCACATCAGTTCCTCCTGCATTCCGTAGAGTTTGGATCATCTCTGTTTCAGACAGAGGAGCTACAGCACTGGCCACTGCCCTCAAGCATCCTGCAGTCTGACAGGAGAGTAAGGCAAGCTGGCAGGGAGCTGGAAGCACGCTACCTGGCCATGCAAGCAGAGAGCAGGGGTCCTGCCCACACTGAGATGTCACTTGTCAGCACCATCAAGGGGCAGCTGCCCTCCCAGCAGAGAAGGGGGGCGGGTGGGGGGGACGGGACAGGAAACATCACTTTTTTCCTCAGATAAAGCAACTGAAGGGAGAGTTACATATGCAAAGTTTCCCAGCAGTCAGAGTCAAGGGTGAGATTCAAAACTACTTTTATGTGACTCAGAACATCTCACACCTCTGCTCTTCCTAATGCAGAGTGCCTTTCTAGCATGCTAGGAAGACTTTGTTGTGGTTCTCACTCAAGGCTACCTCCTTCCACCTCTGTGAGTATCAAAGCAGAATTCCCAGTGGATCCTGGCAGGAAATAGTGGTTGACTGCAATTTGGAGCTCAGGGCCCCTAGGCCAGCTTTTTTCCCTAGTTCAGGGTCTCCACAGGGCCTCTGTGTTCTCCAAAAGAATGAAAAATCAACAGAGCAGTAGGCCACTTTGGGCTAATAAGCCCTCCACAGCTCTTCACTTAGGTTCCATCTAAGTTAGAAGTGTTTTCAGCACAATCATTGTCAGGAAAACTGACTTGAGATTCACTGGGTTCCAGACACAGGTAACAAGCGTCTCTGGGAGTTCCTTCAGCTGCATGAATGTTGGTTTCCGTGTCTGTAAAGTGGACTGAAGAACTGCACAGGATGCAGCTTGAAAGCCTATTGCAACCTTGTATTATTCAGGTAGACTCTGACGGGCACTGACTGTTCCCCTGCTACACCTGAAGAAGGAAGGTGTTTAACGGGGAGGTGTCATAAAGTGCTAGTGTGGGCCATGAACGTGCCACTCTCTGGTCTTTCTTACAGCTATCCAGAAATTCTTCTACTCATTCCAGGAGAAGATTGTCAGAGTGGTTAGATCTCTTAGCTCCTCTAGATACTGTATATCTAGCCATGCATTTCATAGCCTCAACTCTTCCCATTGATAGAATGGCATATAGGGAACGTCACTTAAGAATTGGAACAAGGGAGCTAGTGAGATGTCTTAGAGGCTAAGACTACTTGTTGCTCTTCTGGAGGACCTAGGTTTGATTCCCAGCTCCCACACGGCAGGTCATAACTGTCTGTAGCTCCAATTCCAGAAGATCTGACGCCCTCTTCTGACCTCTGTGGACACCAGGCATGCGTGTGGTACACAAACATATATGTAGACAAAACATCCATACATATACCAAAAAGAAGAGGAGGAGCAAGAGAAGGAAGAGGAAGGAGTGGGGGAGGAAGGAAGGAAGGAAGGAAGGAAGGAAGGAAGGAAGGGAGGAAGGGAGGAAGGGAGGAAGGGAGGAAGGGAGGAAGGAAGGAAGGAAGGGAGGAAGGGAGGAAGGGAGGGAGGAAGGAAGGAAGGGAGGGAGGGAGGGAGGGAGGGAGGGAGGGAGGGAGGGAGGGAGGGACGGGGGAGGGAGGAAGGGAGGAAAGGAGGGAGGAAGGGAGGGAAAGAGGGAGGGGGAGGGAGGGAGGGAGGAAGGGAGGGAGGGAGGAAGGAAGGAAGAGAGGAAGGGAGGAAGGGAGGAAGGGAGGAAGGAGTTGGACAGGGATCCTTGAGGTTTAGGGTTTGGGCAAGGCTGGTTCCATCTTGGGTACACAGAGAAGCTTAGTGATTGTCACATCCAAGAAAGGGAAGCCGGCAGGTACTAGCCCTAAGGTCTTCATTCCAAGAAGGATTCACAGCTAAGAGAAGAGTCAGGATTCACATAGATGGGCCTCTTCAGAGCCAACACCATATTGCCCTGTCCACTAGACATGATCTTATTCTATTGATTACTCCCCTCAGGCTGTGTGATAGGTATTACTCTAGCATTAGGAAATATAATAAGGCCAGGAGACTTGCCCCAAAACTTGTCACTAAGAACAACGCGAACAACAGTGGTTCATTGTCCCCAGGCCTGATCCAGGCTCCTTTACTTGCTGAGACTTCTTTGATTCCTTAGTCTGCTCTCAGGACATTGGATAACTCTACCTTCCTCCTTCTCTGTGCCCTAGCTTCCTCTTCTTGTAAGAGGACTATGCTGCATGTTTGCATTAGAGCCGTCCCCTGCCTTGTCCTCAGTGAGTCATACAGGTAGAATTTTCCTTAAAGGAAATGCCCTGGTCTGGAGTAGCCCATTTGAGACCAGCTGTGAATGTACTGAATGCCCTTGTAGATATGTATGGTTAGTTTCTTCTCATGTCAAAGCAAGCAGAGTGGGTGGAAGTCTCTTGGGAAGGACCCTGGAATTAGTGTACTAATTAGTAACTAACAATGGGCTCTTCAAACATAGGTTGGAGAGGAGGGTCTAGTCCTGATTTGCACCATTCACCAATTTTTTGCTATAAGTGCTCCTCCCACTGTGGCCAATTTTAAGACACCCAGACATCAACCAGTTTACAAAATTCCCGAAAATTTCAGCCATCAGTTTCACTGGCATTTCCATGAGCCTATTTAACAACCCTGCCCTGCCCTGCCCTGCCCTGTCCTGCCCTGCCCTGCCCTGCCCTGCCCTGGTTCTCCCAGCTTCTCCCCTTGTTCCCACCCTGTAGACTTTGATGCCCCTAAAACTGATTTCAAATCATTCCCATTCTCCTGGGGGGGGGGGTGTCTCTGACCTTGTAAACAGTGGCTGGTCCCATTTGAATTCCAGGTCTTTGGAAATGGCTAGCAAAAGACACCTATTCAGAAATAAACATTCATTCTCCAAACCTGAAAGAAACGCAGACGTGGCTGGATCAGCCCCCACGAGCCACATAAATTTGAGTCATCCTCCCTCTCAAACGAGCTCTGGTCGCTCCCACCCTCTAAGAGTCTCTGAGGGTGTCTCGGGAGATCGGCAAATGACCGATTTTGATTTAATTTTTATTCTGAGCATTCATCTTTATCCCATCAGGGCCTTCCATTGCCTTTCCCCAGTCAAACAGCAAAGTACCTCCCTCATCCTTCTCTAGAATCTCATCTTAGTCAAAGCCTCCATGGATTCTTTCAAGGACACCAGACAATTTACCTAGTGGGCATAGCAGAGTGTACCAGAGCGCTGACATTTCACCCTCGGACGAGCTCTGTTGATGTAGTTGTGTTCTCTTTACGACTGGAGTGCATTCTACAACTCTCATGTTTAATTATAATCCCCTCACTCAGATATTTAAAGTGGGGGGTCTCATATCTTCCTATTTCCCCTGGTTATCAAATCATGCTTACACATTCTAGGCCTTGCGTGTAGTTGTCTTGAAACAAACTACAGAATCCCTTCACCATGCTGGTCAGCTGTCTTCTGAATGTGCCTTCATGTACTTGTTTAATCCCAAGGAAAACAGGATCCTAACCCCCTCGCTGTGCTCTCAGCTCCCTTAAGGCCTCGTCAGACAGCATTCACTAATGTTGGGATTTGCTTGTTTGTTGTTCATGGATACATTACATCTTGGATATATTGAGCTAGCCATCAGCTAATGCACTGATGGCAACCCCTGTATCCCCTGTTCTGCACTCACATTATTGATTGAGTTTTATTTTTAGAAGTGTTCAATTTTAACTTATTAGATGAAAAATAATCTTATTAGTTTTGCCCTATTGTCCAAATCTGTAAGAATCTTTTGGGTCCAAGTTTCTTATCATCTATAAATTTGTCGAACATTTCCTCAGACAGCGGTTAAATCACCAAGAAAAAAATGTTGAGAAAAAAATTGACCAAAATAAGGAAGCATGTAGCCTTTGCCTATAAGCCTCTCCTATGCTGACATCTGTCCTTTAATTGTCATCTGTGGGGATGTAGTTCACAATCCATGCCATTGTCCACCAGACCACATGCAGTGGGAGATGCCTGGCCAAAGTGAATTACACTATATTTTCCAGTTCTGCCATTTTAATAATCTTGGCAAATTTTCCATGTTGTCAGGCATTGCTCTTGTAAGCCCAGACCCTAGTGTGTGGGAGGGACTCTGGACGTGCCTGCAAACATGCCCAAATGCATTAATGGGCAAAGGCCCAGATGAGTGTAAAGGTGAGCACCATTTTAATGGACTGTGCCCTTTCTCTATTGTGAAGTCTAGTACATCTGCCTCACACCTGCTTCGTGTAGTATATCTTTAAAGACCACCAATCCTAAGAAAAAAGAAGCTTCGCCAAGTTAAGGGATAGTAAACAGACAGACAGCTGTCTGCTGGCCTTGAGGTACCAAGCCTCCTGTGCACCGAGTTTGCACATGTATCCCATGGTGGTAGGGGTGTTTCTTTTTGACAAAAAAATAGGACAGAGTATATTAAAACACAGATGCTTTTTTTTCATGGTGTCTCGTTTACCCTCTGCTGTTCATTAATTCATTGATTCAACAAATATTTAATACCTTCTAGTGACAGAATGTAACTGTTATGACCCTTCTTGCATTTTAGAGAGGTGTGGGGAGAGAATAATCAAATAAACATATAGTTTATGGACAGGCTGATGGATATACAGAAAAAAAATAAAGCAAGGGGCAGACGTGGGGAGCTGGGTTTTTTTTTTAAAGGGTGGCACCTAAGCAGAGATATATGTAGAAAAAGGAAGATCTGCCTATGTCCTGGGGACATACACACAGCAATAATGTGATATATTCACAAAATACTTTTTCTTCAATAAAGCAGGGACACAGATCTATTATGAACTCCCAAGCTGTGACATGCCTGATTCCTTCCAAGCATATGCATTCATTTATTTGTTACTCTTTTTCTCATTGAATGTCAGTCATTTTTATTTAAGTGTGGTCAGTTGAGTGCCAGGGGTGGTGAATAAAGCCTTAGAGCCAGAGCCAGAGCCAGAGCCAGAGCCAGAGCCAAAGCCAGAACCAGAGCCAGAGAGTTCTGGCCAAGAACACTGAGATAAGGGCTATCTTGATATCAGGGATAGGTGGATAGAGAATAACACACATGTGTCGATACCATTCTAGGAGTCTACTTAACTAAAAGAAATATAACGTAAAATAATTAAGTTCTGTAATAATGGTTTTCAAAAAATATAGAGATATTGGGCCATTTCTTTACATGAACGTTAAACAGAAAAGTCAGAGTATTATACTGAGAGGAATTGGTATAGTTGGTGTAAAATTGTAGACCTTGGAATACCTTCCAAAACCTATGACATGCTGTGAAAACGATTTTTCTAAGGTTGTTGCTCTAACCAAGAGCAGACATCTGTTCATTGTCTGTAAAAAACTTCATCTTCAAGTGGCCAATAGAAGCCAAATTTGCAGAGACAATCATTTAGCCATTAAAACTACCTGAAGGGTTACCTCTTGACTAGCATGAAAAAGGGATAATTATGACTGTCCAAATGAAAAATATTCAGCCTTTTTTTCCCTGCCTTTTAAAGTTATCTAATCAAATTCGTTACTAACAAAAAGACTCATAAATAGAGGCTGGAGAGATGGCTCGGTGGTTAATAGCACTTGATGTTCTTACAGAGAACCTGAGTTCAGTTCCAGCACCCACGTGGCAGGTCACAACCATCTTTAACTCCAGTTTCAGGAGAGACCCACTGCCATCTTCTGAACTCAAGAGCACTAGGCATGTACATGGTATACATACAGACATACATGCAATCAAACCTCTCATACAAAAAAGACTCATAAACATAATTAAAGCAGTTTATTGTATTATGGTTTGGTTTTTGTTTTTATTTTTCTACTTCTGGGCAAAGATCACAACATTCCTATTAAGAGCCATCTCTTAGGCCAAGACAGAGTAGGCACACCTGTGATTCCAGTATTTGGGAAGTAGAAACAGAAAGATCATACACTCAAGGTGAGCCTCAGAAACATAACAAGTTTTAAGCTAACCTGGGTTCTGGGAGACCCTGTCTCAGTAAAATAAAACAAAATTCTCTGTTCTAAGTGTGCTTGGAATCCATTCCCTGGTTACTACATGTTGTTTTGTTTTGTTTTTTTAAGAACATACTCATTTGAAGAAAATGAAAAGACTGCTTTTACTTTCCACTCTAACAAATGCATAAATGGATACACTTTATTATGTAGCGCTATCTTGCCAACATTCTCCCTCCAGGTCCAGCATAGACCAAGAGAGACCTTTCTCACTCCACCTAATCTGCCTTCCTGTTTCTTCTCTCTGCAGATGACAGCAACTGCCCAGCCACCTTCCAAGGCCCAGGCTGTCCACATCTCAGCACCCTCAGCTACTGCCAGCACACCTGTGCCCAGTGCCCCCATTGATCCCCAAGCCCAGCTGGAGGCTGACAAGCGAGCTGTGTACAGGTAGGGGACTCTCCAGAAAGCCTTAGCTGATATATGAGGATGCAGATCAGAGAGTCCACAATGACAGCCAGCAACAGCTTGGCTGAGCTTTCCCCTCTCTCGTCAATTCGGAATCTGCTTACCCCCAGCCAGTCACTGTGGATTTACTTTAGCTACTGGAAGTATCTGCGACACATATGAGGGTATGGGCAATATTAGCCATGAAGACTCCCTTCCCATCTCAAGTGGGAAGGTGGGCCCTAATGAATGTCAGAAACCCTCAGTTCAGCCAACCAAACCCTCTCCCTGCCCCATTTCTCATTGCCTTCACTCCAGCAAGCTTACTAGTCATCTAGCTGTCCCATCTACAACTTGATAGTCACTAAACTGTGTGTGCATGCAAACAGGAAGAGCTTATTAAAACACAGTCCTAGGCTGCAGGCTCAGACAGGTTGAATCAGTTGGTCAATCAACAGGAAGAGGGGTGTGAATTATCTTTGTCATTGCTCCAGGTAAACTTGGCCCCAGCTGTTCCTTAGGCTACACTCTGATTCATGCTCTTAGCAAGAGGTGTTGTGTGTGATTGTGTGGGTCCTGGTACTTCTCCAAAGTGAGTTTGTTGAGAACAGGCTACTCTGCCCCGTCATCTCATTCTGCCTGCGCCATATAGCCAGGGGCAGCATCCTGAAGGAGAAGGTGGTGAAGCTCGGGAAATACCCATCAGCTTTAAAGAACTCTGGTTCTTGTGTGTGTGGTTGGGAAGAAGTTGTAGTTATCTCAAAACAGACCTGAATGAAATTGTTATTGTTATTTGTTCATGAGGATCCCACAGTACAAAGAAAAGAGGCCCAAGTCTTCACTTGGTGTTGAGGCTGGACTCTGGCTCACATTCACCTGTGCAAGTTCCCATGTTCCCATGCATCAGCAAGTGTAACAGCATACCTGGGAAAAGTATACGTCACAGCTAATTCCCATAACAGGGAATAATGCGCCCAAGACAGGCAAACAGGAAGACAAATGAATAGGAAGACCGATTCCTTCCTTCCCCTACACCCCCAAAGACAATGCCTATATGGTAATGGTGGTAATTAGTGATGTTATTATCATTATCCTCAGCATTATTTTTAGTTACTCAGATAAGCTGATTGCCTCTAATGCCAACACCTAAGCCCTGCAGAAAAATAAAACAGTACCTGGTCGTCCCCTGTGCAAAGAATAAGCCAGGCCCAGCTGCCTGTGGATGCAGGGCTCTGCCCAAAGAACTCTGGAATCTGTTCACAGTAACTGCCATTGATAACTCCCAGGGAGGGCAAACTAGCCTCCCTCAGTGTCCTTTCCTCCCTCCCTCATACTCTCCTATAGGGTCATTACTATTAATATTGCAGGCACTGTGTTAGACTCCTGGGAAAGAGTCAGGTAGGGCCGGGCAGTGGTGGCGCATGCCTTTAATCCCTGGGAGGCAGAGGCAGGCAGACCTCTGAGTTTGAGGCCAGCCTGGTCTACAGAGTGACTTCCAGGACAGAGAAACCCTGTCTCAAAAAACAGAGAGGAGAGAGAGAGAGAGAGAGAGAGAGAGAGAGAGAGAGAGAGAGAGAGAGAGAGAGAGAGAGAGAGAGAGAGAGAAGGGTAGGAAGGTAAACACCAGTACTTGTCACCCCAGGAACCAATAGATATGCAAATAAGAAGGCACCACTGTGTACTCAGAGAAATGGGCAGGTTTCCTTTGGGAGGCAGTGTTTGTGCCTGGTCTTACTGGCTGAGCAAGGGACTCCACCATGTGGAGAAGAACGCAGGCTAGCCCTTTGAGGCAAAACAGAAATTGCTGTGTTATAGGGTCAGGTAGTAGCCAGAGCAGCTTGGTCTGGAAAGAGTGATTACACAGCTGCCTATAAATGAGCCTGGATACCTCATGTAACTGTGAGCCTCTGTGAGCAGCTTGAGAAGGGAGAGGAAAGAAAATGACCTCTGCAAGCTACCCTCATGGCCTGATGGCTCATAGTGCTCAATTTAGACAAATACTAGGTGTTGTTGTTGTTGTTTCGATTCAGGGTTTCTTTGTATAGCCCTGGCTGTCCTGGAAGTCACTCTGTAGACCAGGCTGGCCTTGAACTCAAAAATCTGCCTGCCTCTGCCTCCCAAGTGTTGGGATTACAGGCATGCACCACCACTGCCTAGCTAGACAACTACTATTCCACATGTGCCCCATGGGCCAGCAGCATCACATCGTAGGACTAGATTAGAGCTGATAAGAAAGGCAACATCTTGAAGCCCAACCTCCGGATTCAATATATGAAATTCACATGGTCCTGGGTGACTCATATGCACATTAGAGGGTGTTCTCAGGCATCTCTTCAGACCCTTAGGGGTGGTGTGTGTGGTGAGCATAGATCACAGAGAGTGCCTTTGATTAAGAGGATCTTTGGGCCTAGAGAGTTAAAAGAACTGACTGCTCTTCCAGAGGATGCATGTTTAATTCCCAGCACCCACATGACAGCTCACAACAGTCTTTAACTCCAGTTCCAGTTGATCCAGTGCCCTCTTCTGGCTTTGTGATACACAAGCATGCATTCAGGCAAAACACTTATACACAGACAACAGTACAATGTTTAAAAAGGGTGCTATTTGGGAGAAAGCATGGTGCTTAAGGTGGAGGGCTGAGAAGACTGAGCCCAGTTCATACAAACCCCCAGTTCCCACCTCACCGGTCCTCCTTCCTCTGACCTCTCTCATTATTGCCCCTAGGCCACAAATACAATCACCACTGTGCATCCAGTCATGATATCTGCTAGAAATAAAGTTTCTGGAAATGCAAGCATGGTCCTCCCTCTCACTGAGCCTGAAGGTTTATGATAGACTCAGGAAGCATATTTAAGAGGAGTTAATGAAGCAGCCTATGTAAACCCCTGGCACCATGGCTGATGTAAAGCAGAGCTGCACTCCACAAGAGCATCACAGCAAGATTCCTGGGCTCCAACATAGCATGCCAGGCTCATGCTGTACCCAAGCCAAGCTTTAGGAGAGATGATACACGAGATCAGTCCACAGGAGAGGTGACCCACGAGACTTGTCCACCGTGTCATGTGAAGTATGACTCAGATAGTCCTTCAATTAATGCTTCTTCCAGCTCATCCCCTATCTTCCCCTGGGATAACCCAACAAAAGCATTTGCCCAAGGTGGACTTGTGACCATCTGACCCAATACAGAGACTCCTCGGCAAATGTGGCTGTGTGGCTCCTTGCAGCTAGGTTGGAGCTAACACTTATACCATTACCTAGCTCTCTGGCCCTACTGCCTCTAGGCCCAGAGCCCCCAGAGTTATCTCCTATATTCACACCAAGTATCAGCAGCCCTCTCTGCAGCCATTGCTTGGACACCCAGTCTCCTGTAGGGTCAGTCATTTTAATTAGATTTGCCTGCCTTGGGCAGTTTGGTTGTTCCAAAGCACATTAGGGAGTCCACATTCTATGTCAATAAATGTAACAAGACCCTTCCATTCATATTAGTGCCCAGCACTACTTTTTTGGAAGTCTTCCCTGTGGCCCCTTCCAGGACTATAGATGGGAAAAGATGGGGGAAGCTTCCCCCACCCCTGCCCTGCTGACAGGCAGAGGGACAGTATGACAAAGGGGAGGGAGCCTGCCAGTGCCCCTAAGGTTTTATTTGTGTATAAGGACGTGTTAATGAAATGTATTGGTTCCCTTCTGATCTGGAAGCTGGGGGAAGGGACGAGCAGAGCCCATCTTTAATTGGATCATACCGGTGCATCATCTGGGCTAATCAGCAGAGCAACCAGGAGCTCCGGCTCAGATTAATGATTTCAGTCTAATCCAAGCAGATCCCATGATTAAATGCACATCCCGAGTAATTGTGTTTGTGGCCCAGGAGCAATGATGAGAGGGGATCGGAGGAGGGGAGGCCTGTGGAGTAGGAGGTTTAGGTTTGGATGGTCCTCAGTTTTCTCAGCCCCCACCTCAATTCTGCTGTTTCCTTCCAGGGAAGTTCAAATGTAACTTGGACTGCCACACCCCACCTGCCACGCTGCTGAACAGTGGTCAGGTGTCAGGTGCAGTTAGAGACTGAGGGATTAGGATGCAGAGCTGAGATGGGGCCAAGAGGGTGAGGTTAATCCAGCTTTCACTCCCCTTCCTCCCCCTCCAGACTCCTTCATTCCCCTTTGAAGTGTGTGGGTTCCCATGGAAACCGTGATGTCCTGGGGAGCAGAAGAGTGGCAGGGAGCTAGGCTGGCCAGGTGCGAGGTGGGGAGGAGGACGAGTGGGGGAGGGAGAGTGATTTTGCAGAGCATGCTCAGCTAAGGTACTGGCTGTCTCTCCTATGGCTGCAAGAACCTCTCTGAGAGTTCTGACACACACACCCCTTCCACCCCCCCCCCCCCCCCGTTGGTGCTGAAGTTACCTACGATAAAGAAATGTGGGCTGGAGGTCTGAATATCCAAAAAATAGTAAAGCCAACTATGCTTTGCTTCCCCATTAAAAAACACTAGGGGTCAGCTGCAGAATCGGGTGGAGGATCTCTAACCGTATTTCTTTGTGCCATTACTCGACAAATTAATTGGATTAACATCTGGATTAACATTTCTGTGCCTTCCACTTGCTGGACTGTTAACTCCATGGGGACAGAGTTGGGTTTCTGCCTGTCCTGCTCATTGCTCTGTCCTCAGCAAGTTACACAAGTCAGCCTTAGCAGCATAGGCAAAGAGGGTGCTGAGACAGGCAGTGGTGGTGCACGCCGTTAATCCCAGCACTCAGGAGTCAGAGACAGGCAGATTTCTGAGTTTGAGGCCACCCTGGTTTATAAAGTGAGTTCCAGGACAGCCAGGGCTACACAGAGGAACCCTGTCTTGAAAATCAAAAAAAAAAAAAAAAAAAAAAAGGGTGTTGAATTGCTTGTTGAGGGGATTAATTAAATAGGTTAGACAGTACCCCATAAATACACTGTGGCCCTAGTTTGACATGCTGGCAATTGGTAGGGGATGGGGCAATCGAGGAGCATGTTTCATAACATTTGCCAATTTCTGTTTTGTAAATGTACCTTCCATGATCCACTCAAAACTGCTACTGAGGAGTTGGAAAGAAATACACAGACAGGACTCAGTACAATCCAAATTCGAAGATCCAGGTCACAGGCACACAGTCTCTATTGCTGATAGAGGGAGGGAGATAATCCTGTGTGCAGATTCAGTAGCTTTCAATGGCCTTGCTCATTCTCTCCCCAGTCTGTCCCTTCGGGTCTAACTCTGGGATCTTAACTTGAAATGTTCTCTCTTTAATGACTTAATACTTCAGAAAGTGCTGAGGGTGGAGTAAGAGCTGGATACGTGTGTAAGCGCCATGGTGCTCCACCTGAATGCCAAGGCCAAGAGTTTTCTGCTTTGGGGGTTCTACTCAGTACTGTTTCTCTCTGCTTGTGCAAGCCCACTCTCAGCATCTGCCCTGGTCCAGGAGCCTTTGCTGGCTTACCAGTGAGAGAACTCCTTTATGGCAGTTCCAGAAGCCCTGCTTTAAACCCACTCTTTGTTTTCTTGGTGTGTTTTGCATACTGCACACCGAAGACTTAAGCCAGTCCCCCAGTTCCCATGAACTATTCAGCAGAGAGCCTCAACACTGGTGTGTCCCACCCCCTGAGATCTCATGCTAAGTCCAACTGTCACTCAACAAACCAAGGTGAATTCCTAAAGTGCTATGTATATTACACCCATTCCGGTTGCATCCAGACTGGGTTCCTCTCAAATCTATACCTGTGGGGGAAGGGAGGAAACAGGACAGCAAGTATCTGGGTATCGGTCAGATAACTCCCAGGAGAGCATCCTAAAGGTCACAGAATCCTGAGGCTTGATCCCGACAGTCCTTTTAGCTGGAGGTGCAAATTCAGCTTAGCAACCCATGCTAGGCAGGGGAAGTAGAATAATGTTCTAGAAATAGACGTGGTGATAACTAACTTTGTCACCTTGGGCGAGTTAATCTCTCAGAGCCTCCATTTTCTCAACTGTAAAAAAGAAAACACTAATACCCAGGATAAAGTTACATAACATTAGGTAATGCCCAGTGTAGACAGCAGTGTGTGTTGAGTGGCCTAGAGGGTCTTAAGCGTAGGCCCATCTTGTGTGGCTTTGGCCTACTCAGTCTGAAACACTCAGTGATGTAGGTCTCAGAATTAGGATAGCAGCCTTGGCAGCTGCATAGTACACGCGCTGGCTCCGCAACTGGGCACTCAGTGTTTCTATGTCCCAGCTTCCTCCTCTCTAAATGTGAGTGACCGTAATGCTATATCTTCATCAGGACTGCCATGAGGATTAGATTGCACAGGCAAAGGCTTAGTAAAGAACCTGGGTGGGGGCAGGTGCTGGGGAGAGGCTCAAGAGTAAAGTGCTTGCAGCTGGAGCATGGATATCTGAGTTTGGATCTCTAAAAACAAACAAACAAAACAGGGCAGGGCAAGTGCTTATTTGTAATGGCAGTGATGGGGGTGTTTGGGCAAGCACCCATCTCAAAAAAATAAGGTGGGAATGAAAGCAGAAGACATCTGACATTAACCTCTGGCTCCCTTATGCACGGGCAAGTATGCTCCCACCCACGTGTGCACGCACACACCACATGTGCACACCTGGCTGATGGTAAGCGTTCTCTGTAGGTGTCAGCTGCTGTTGAACGTTTTGGGAAATTGAAGCAAGCAGGGTCATCAGGTCTATGGAGTAAAGGGCAGGGCTCTGGTGATGGAAGCCAGCTCCTAACCAAGTGGTTTTTACAGTGCTACTCAATGAAGCATTTATTCAGTGTACTGTGTGCATGTAGAGCATTATATTAAGTCCTGAAGGCATTGCTCAATGAAGAAATGTGCAGGCAGGTCAGGGGGAGGGAGAGGGAGAGGGGGAGAAGGAAATGGACATAAAGAGTAACTGAAATGTATATTTGGAACATAATAAGGGATCTAAAAAATGTATACAAATATCTGACTTAAGGCATCTGCCCTGTGTGGGAGAGTCAAATTTTCCCAAGGGAGGCAAACCCTGAGAGAGTGGCAGTAAAGTTGCCCTTTTAGGGGCTAGGCTGAGAGATGCTAGGAAGTCAGTGTCCCTAGGATCAGGCTAGACAAGTGGCAGGGGGTACTGTTGTGACTGTCCTCTGCAGCAGCTTCCTGGCCAGCACCCTGGGAACTGCCACTTCCTAACGATGCGTCACTGAGGGAATTTGTCCACCCTGTGACCAAAGAGTGTTCTGGCTACAAGTAAGTGACCCTAGGGCTTAACTCTTTGTCTTCACTGGCACTATACTTGGTCACTTACAGAATGTGTTGGGTAAGGTGGCCTGAGGATAGCATGAGAGAGATGGAGTCACTCCAAGGAAGAATTGGGACCAGAGCTCTGGGCCAAGGCCTCTGAAGTATTAGATACAGGGAACAGATGTTCCAGGCTGTGTCCTTGGCAAGGCTTTGTGAACTAGAAACTTTAGTGACCATTGTATGCTCTCAGGAGCAGCTGGATCTGCTGGCATGGGAAGTAACATCTTAGCTAACGGCTGCCACCAAGGGTTCCAGCCTACTGGGGCCGTTATCTGAGAAGTGATATCATGCTCTTGTTTCTCTAGTTCCAAGGAGAGCCCACTCTATCCCCTTGCCACTGGCATCTGAAGGCTCTTGGCTCAAGCTTAGCTTTTGCACAGGTTATTGGAAGGCCAGAGGATTGCAGCTACCTTGTTCTGGAGCAGTATGTATGCCCAGAGGTGGCAAAGGCTGTGTTTCCACCAATCAGTCCTAGTCTAGGTAGAGCTGCATTGTCCAGAGAATGTGTTCACACCCCACCTGGTCATAACTTACTGATAAGAGATCCAGGAATCTAGAAACCCAAAAACATATCCTCACAAGGTCATGCACTGCTTGGTACACGGAGACCTCAATGACAAGAGTCTACAACTGAGATGCATACTCCACTGTCCCTCCTTACAAAGTCGTCAGTACTGGGTCTCCCCAGTAGTGCAGATGAGGTGGGTGGAGTGGGAGAAGAGCATCCTGGGGCTTTAGGACTTCTGTCTCCAAAGGCTTCTTACCAGTCAGCCAACCCACCCCACTCCTCCATTAACTAGCTGCACTCTGCATTTCTTAGACATTGGTTCATTTTCATGGTCATGTGGAAAGAACATAGACTAAGGCTTCGGGCTTCTAACTCTATCACTGGGCAAAATCACTGACCCTCTTTGGAAAGGGTTTTCTACCCTATAGAGTAGACATCCAAAGAGAAACAGAGGGAGAGAGAAAAAGAGAGAGAGTGTGTGCCTGGCACGTCAAAAAAAAAAAAAAACAACAACATCAATATGATATCTCAACAATGTGGATGCACCCTTGTTCCCACACAGAAATGTTATAAGATGTACTTCTGGACGCCTATCTGATAAAACAAAGATTTCCTGTCTTGGCAAAAGTCTTGATGATTTAGGATACTCGGGGTAGCTTGGCTTTTGACCCCAAGACTCAAGGATTGTGACAGAAAGAGGGGAACAAAGTGATTCAAATTAGCCAGTGAGATGGCTCAGCAGGTAAAGGGTCTTGCTGCCAAGCCTGATGACTTGAGTTTGATCACCAGAACCCACATGGTAGAAAGAGAGAACAAAACCTCAAAGCTGTCCTTTGACCTCCCCATGTGCACCCACACACCTAAATAAATGAATGTAAAAAAAAATCCAAAATTACCACATGGGAAAGATGGAAGAGTTCATTTTTCAGAGTTTGGACATCCAAGTTTATGTTTCAAATCATTTGTTTGTTTGGTAAAATCATTCAACCACCCAGCATATCAGGTTGTTATTTAGTCGAATGGGTGTGTTAAGTGCACAGGGGTAGATTGCAGTAAGTATTTTATAAGAGCGTCTTATAACCCAACAAGTGCCACCAAATACGTGTGGGTGAGGTTCAGTCCCTGCCAGTGACCAAGGCAAAGTGGATCAAGACCCCTTCTCCTCCCCTAACCTGGTAGTCTGCTGCAGTGTGACCTGTTTGTGAACTGGCTGGATTTCAGGTGACCAGGATAAAAGCTCTGACTGCCTCCTCCTCTCCTTAGCTGCCTAATTTCAGGACAAGCTGATTCTTCCCTGTGCTTGTTACCACTGCTCTTCACAATGGGGCTGGGCAGGAGTCTCATGTGAGAGGTTTTTAGATTTTTTGCTCTTATAGA
The DNA here is from genome assembly GCF_978045245.1 of Mus caroli. Taxonomy (NCBI): domain Eukaryota; kingdom Metazoa; phylum Chordata; class Mammalia; order Rodentia; family Muridae; genus Mus; species Mus caroli. The sequence goes on along the minus strand of NW_028227266.1, from coordinate 34,169,846 downwards.
CTAGACTTAACATCCACATTGTTGAGATTACATACTGATTTTGTTTTTTGATGTGCCAGGCTCTCTCTCTGTCTCTCTCTTTCTCTTTGTCTCTCTCTTTGTTTCTCTTTCTCTGTCTGTCTCTGTTTCTTTCTGTCTCTGTCTCTTTCTGTCTCTGTCTTCCTGTCTCTCTCTCCCTCTCTCTCTCTCTCTCTCTCTCTGTGTGTGTGCACACGTGTGCATGTACACAAATGTGCATATAGACAGGGATACAGAGAAGACTCTGACATGCCTGGGTCCCACACTCACTGTCCCACCCACCTGGGGGAAGAGAGTTAGGTTGCAGCCCAGGAACCCTAACAGATGCAGCTCCGATTTAGTAACAAGAAAAAGTCCTCTCCAAGGCAACCCAGGCGAGCATACCGCCCACTGGGCAGGACTAAAAATAATCCTGCTTGCTTTCAGCGTCACACCTGAAGTAAAAATACATCCAACCAGGGGCTTCTGGCTCTTCTCCCCACCCTACTCCGCTCTCTCCATCTGGTGCTGTTGAAGTGGGGAGAAGGAGAGGCTGAACACGCACCTTTTTTCACACCCCACCCCAAGACCTTCCACCCCACCCACCCACATACTGCAGCAGAAGCGGGTCCTTTTACAGCAACCATGTCCACAAGCTGTCGGATAGCTAAATCTGACTCTAGCTTGCCCAGTAACGACAGATTCTAAGCCAGAAAGAACTTCAGGCTCTTGCCTCAGAAACCTCATTGCTGTAGTTACATGGCTTGCCTCATTTGAGCCTTCCCATTCATCAGTGGTCAGAGCTTTATTGATCCCCTGCTAGTACTCCTCTCTGTTTCTACATTCACTGGGAATTTAGAAAGTTATCAGGTCACAGACAGCAGTTGTTTAGTATGTTGTAAGGGAGATGGTTCTGTGTACAACAGCTGTGCTTAGTAGGAAGAAATCAATGTCATAGGGAAATAAGGAATTTTTATTTATAGTTTATTATTATTATTATTATTATTATTATTATTATTATTATGGAGCGTTGGCTGGGCTTGGTGGCTCATGACTTTAACCCCAGCATTCAGGGGACTAAGACGTGAATATTACTGGAGTTTGAGGCAAGCCTGAGCTACATCATAAGTTCAAAGTCAGCCTGGGACTCATAACAAAACCTTGTCTCAGTAACGCAAAAGTGACATAGAGAGCAGACAGCATGGCCAAGAAGCTATTGAAACTGCAATCAGAGGGACAGCAGAAAACACTGTGCCCCTGTGTCATGTGACTTGCTTATAGTTTTCCCTCACAAAATTAGAAAGGAGCCATTGGACACTGAGAGCATGATGTTGGGCTGGAGAGATGGCACAGTGGGGTAAAGTGTCTGATGCTCAAGCCCGAGAACCTGAGTTCAGCTGCTCAGTACCCATGTGAAAGTTGGTGTGTCCGTGCGTGACTGTAACACCAGCACTGGGCGAGGGTACAGTGACTGGCAGGTCTCTGGGCTTGCTGGCCAGCCACCCTAGCTGAAACAGTGAGTGCTAAGCTCAGCAAAAGACTGTGTGTCAAAGACAGAGGAAGTCCATCTCTGTCCTCTATGTGTGCATTCAAAAGAGGGAGGGAGGGAGGAAGGAAGGAAGGAAGGAAGGAAGGAAGGAAGGAAGGAAGGAAGGAAGGAAGTTGGTTTTGCATTCTGAAAATAACAAGGCATCTCTCTCCCCTCTCTTTCTGAGTCTCTATTGAAATTAGTACATAGGCTCATTTTCCAGCCAAATGAGTCAGTAGACAGGGGAGACAAATGTATGGAAGTGGATGGTTTCATTGTTGCTTTGCATAAAGGAGTCTATATACCTTCAGGGGACGGGAGATATAAATGAATATTAATTGATAGTTTACTGGGTGTCAAAGACTTTCTTCAGTTAACTATGTATAGGAGGAATTATCTCTGCTATATAAAAGTAGAAACCAAGGCTCAAGACATTCTATAACCTGCCCAAATATCATGCCACTGTCTCCAAAGTCTGTATTTGTTCCGACTTCCCCTGCTTCCTACTGTGACGACTATGAAGGAGCTAGACAATCGATAGAGAAATTCATCGAGTGCTTTCACAGGAGAGACAGTGTGTGGAGTTGGGTTCTGCCAATCATCGGAAGCGCTAGGAGGAGTGCAGGAACAGGGAGCTTAGGTGCAAGAAGTCACTGGAGCCCAGTGAAGAGTCAAAGCCTGGAGCAGTGCCTTCTGGGATATCATCTCTGTGATCCCAATGTTCTCTGGCCTGGGATACTAGCAATAAAGCATCACAATGCCACCCCCTGTTAGAGTTTCCTGGATGGCACACCATGTGCGTGCCTCTGGCAACCATGTGTGTCAATAAGGGTAAGCCGTAGCTTCAATGCCAGCCCCACCCTTAGTGTCCCATCCCAGCAAGCCCTCTGGCCCACAGATTTAGTATCTTCTGGAGCAGGCTGACCCTGTCTGTGACTTTGGTCATGCTACATTGTTTCCACCCAGAAATCTCTGTCACATATTATCCACTCCACCCTCTGGTCATCATCCTGTCCCATCTGGGAAGGGCTCTCACTACCCTGTCCCTTTTGGAGGGAACCCAGGGTTCTGTGTGGAGTGGGCACTGAGCCTGGGCTCCTTCTGCCCACACCTCAGCAGGATGTGTCTGGCCGAGCAAGGGTGCTAGGGCAGTCTGGAGGCTCCATGGATGTTCGTGGGGGTGGATGGGAGGAGGTGGACAGCCTGGTCAGGTGGGCACATACTTGGCTGGACCCATCAGGAGGTCTGTAGCCTGGCCAAGGTCACAAGGAAAGATAGGGCTGAGACACTCAGAAGGGACAGAGGCTTGACTGTGAGTCACAGGATTTATCCCACAGAGCACTGACAGTGATGTCCCAAGCCTGGGACCATCCCTTGGCCCCACTCAATCTGCTGTGGCCCCTGTTTCTGACTGTCTATTCGTGTCAGCACTGTTGCTCTTCATGTTCGTATCCCAGCCTCTCTGAAGCTGTTTGCATTCTTTCCCATCCTGTTTCTACTCTTCCCCTAAGTAGGAAAAAAAAAAAAAGATTTTAATTAAAAACAAAAGAAACAGCACAGCCAAGTTGTCTATGGAGGAAGAAAGGGACCCGGGAATGGACCCAACTGTCTTTTCCTGAATCCTTTCCATAAAGAGACATGTGCTGCAGCCACAGAGGGGAGCAACAAGTCAGACTGAAGCGTGCAGACTGCCAGGAAAGCTGTGGTCTCTGCTCCAGTCTTTGCAAACTTTAAGGAAACTGATCAGCCCGATCTTTGCTAAGAACCTGTCTTGAAGTGGGGGAAGGAAGAGAGCTTAGTGCCAGGCAGTGGTGGCGCACACCTTTAATCCCAGCACTCGGGAGGCAGAGGCAGGCGGATTTCTGAGTTCGAGGCCAGCCTGGTCTACAGAGTGAGTTCCAGGACAGCCAGGGCTAAACAGAGAAACCCTGTCTCGAAAAACTAAAAAAAAAAAAAAAAAAAAGAGCTTAGTGGACTCTCGAAGGCTCTCAGTCACCTCAGTGAGGTAGAGGAACTAACCTCTGGCCCTAAAAAAAGTCTCATGACCTTGGCAAAGAGAGCATTTGAAACCTAGGGTTTGAGGCTTTTGGTTGCTGGGGGGTGTGGTGGGGCCATCTGCAAAGGGCTTCAGCTGGTGTCCTGTCCAAGTCTGATCCATCTGCTTCCCCTGGGAGGCGCAGTCTCACCCAGTTAGCCACACACGAGTCACTCTTGACCAGCCTATTTGGGTGATGTAGAAAACACGAAGGCAGAAGTGTCAGAAGTAATTAAACCAAAGGATGACTTAAACCCCTGTAGAAATCAACACATCCGGTTTAATCACCTTCTTAAGCTAGCACAAGGCTTCAATTCTGTGGAGAGGGTTTCTTTATTTCTTTGGATCGTTAACAGGAGCTGCATACCTTGAGGTTGGTTTTAGTTCGGATGCTCCCGGGGAGAGGTGATGAGGGTGGGGGTGGGCCGGGGGGCGCTCCGAAAAGAGAAAAGGAATAATAAAACGTTATTTGAAACCATCCCTTCTCCCCCTCTCCAGGAGACTAGCCTTGTCTCTCCCGCCCTCCTGCCTCTGTCCGAGCTCCCAGCACCCAGGCGGAGGCACAGTGCTGAATGTGCTAAATTAGGCCATTAGAGAAATTCATTTCTCTTTATTAGTCTGTGTCAAATCCTTTTTATTAGTGGCTGGAAACGACCTCTCTTCTGCAGTAAAATGTCATGCCAGTTCACTCCTTTTATTTGTTCTGCACTGACGAGGCTCAAACTCTCACTGAATTAGTGCGGGGAGATTTATTTCCTCCAAATTTTGAAAGGCTTAAGAGAGATTGGGGTGGTGGGGAGGGGGAGGCGCGGTCAGGAGGGAGGTGCCCTGTGGGGAGCAGAGTTGGGAAGGGATGAGCAGGGAGAAGGTGAGTTTCTGTGGAGGTCAAATGTCCTCTGCTCTCTGGAAATAAAGTCTAATGACTGTCTCTCAAATCTTGTTCGTCTCCTGGCCCTGGGGACTAAGTTCCCAGATTTCTGCTTCAAGCTTCTGATGGGTGTTGATCCACAGACAAATGAACCTGGACAGCAGGGAGAAGGGCTCCTTAAAACCCATGTTTTTGAGCTGGGCATGTAGTTCACTAGTGAAGCACTTGTCTGCTTATGCATGGGAACCTAAGTTGGGTCGACAGCACTAAAAAGCAAATATTCTAGCTAGACAAAATGACATGCTGGAAACCAAGCTCATGTACAGTTTGAGGCCACTTGATTTAAAGCTGCTCTCTCCCTCTCTCTCTCTCTCTCTCTCTCTGTGTGTGTGTGTGTGTGTGTGTGTGTGTGTTCTTTCCCCTATTCCATCCCCGGAGCCATTTCCATGGACCCTTCCATATTTAAGCCTGAAGCAGAAGCTGCTGAAGAGTCCTCAATGGGGCCCAATGGGGAGCTATGGCTTCTTCCCCGCGTATGGCAGGGATCAGGAAGGGTGGCTTAGAAAATAGGGGTCAAGCATTAGGCATGTGAATGCAAAAGGGAGATCTGCAACTGCTCTGGGGACAGCCTTAGAAGCCCAAGGCTGTGGCTGCAGCCTCTTTTAGAGGTTCAATGCAGTCCTTAGCTGTCCCCATGCCAGTAGGAAACTACTTCAATGAGTGATCTGCAGGGTAATGCATGGGATCCACACATAGCCCACTGGCCTGGCAGGGCTCCCAAAGATGGATTCCTGTGTCAGTGGGATGAGGCAGTCACAGGAACCTGTGGAGGAAGGGGATAAGAGAAGGGAGGTGTTGACAGTGCTGCTCAGCTGCCCAGTGCTCAGCCCATGAGGGAAGCAGGAGCCTGGCACAGTCCCATGGACCATAGCCAACACAAAAAGCATAGAAAATATCCCAAAGTGTAGGATGGCTCAGTGAGTTAAGGCATTTACTGCCAAGCCTGACTGGCAACCCGAGTTCAATCCCCAGGGTTTCACACGGTAGATGGAGGGAGTTAGTTCCTGCAAGTTGTCCCGTGACCTCCAATATGTACAGTGTGGCAAGTGCACACCTCCAGTGAACAAACAAACAAATAAATATAGTACACACCCCCAATGAATAGATAGATAAGTAAATAAATGTATAAACAGTGCACATCCCCATAAATAAATAATAATGCATAGTGCAATAGATAAATAAATAAATGTAATGAAAGTTGGAAAGAAAATACTCTCAAATGAAACAAAAGAGCCCCAGATATTCCCCCCACATCCATTCTAAGGAGGCCTGACACCTTCAAGTGGAAGGTTTGTAATACAGATCCATACAATGGCTCTGCAGAAGAGGGCATGTAGTTCCCCAATGTGTTTAACCCTGCCACCTTATGCCCCACCACAACCCCTGCAAACCTTGCTCTGTGGCACTTTCCTGAGCCCACTAAGACGTCATAGCCTGACTTCTGCTACTGTTGGCCACATCTTTTCCACTCCTCTCCTGGTCCCCTCTCACACTATCACAGGTGGCTGTGTCAGCCACCTCAGAGTGCCTTGCTTTCCCTGCTCCTGCTGGGAACACCTCTCCTCAGCTTTTTGCATAGCTGCCCCCTCATCATTCCAAGCTTAACTTAAATGTCACCTCTTCAAAGAGGCCCTCCTTGACCATTCTAAGAAAAGCTGCTTGCTCGTCCCTGCAGGGGCAAGAGTAGGAGCAGAGGAAACCTCTTCCCCTCTCTATGCTTGTAGCTGGAGCATTGAATCCCAACAGGCCCCACCTACCTGCCCCATATGTCACTCATGCTGTGCACACAGAAAACACAACTCTGCACATACACTACATACAGGTAAAGCATACACTAGGCGTGTGGCATACAAAACCCAGCCCCCAGTTGCATGTACACAGCCCCATGTGCATATGTACTGTATGAACACAGCATCCCATGCAAACACAGTGAAACAAACATGCTGGTATAGGACAAACACTTGCTCTATGGAGAGCCTGCACTTAACTCCAGTCTACACCTCCCCCCCCACATCCCCCACCTCTCTATTTGGTTAGCATCTGCCACCGCCCCCCCCAATCCCTCTAGCCAGGGAAGAAGGAATGTGCAGTGACCGAGAGGCTGCTGTGGGCTGGGGCATAGGCTGCACCCCCACCACCTGGCACGATGCTTCGGATTATTAGTTCCTGGTAATTTAGTGCCCTTGTACAGAGTCGATTTGTGCCTTTCATTCCTAATTGATCTAGTGGCTGTTTAAATGGCAGCAGGCATCTGTTGAGAGTAGGAAGGTTCATAAGGCGCAATAATTCATAACGCCGTCTGGAATTTGCCTTTCATGGCCCTCAGCTAAACCACTGCAGGGCTCTGCTTAAATTACAGCCACTGAGGCTTTCTTTGGTATTCCACTCAGGGCCAGGAGAATCTTGCATTAAACTGGGATCAGGTTAGATTAGACCATAATATGCTGCAGTATTGGAGGCTGCAAATGAAGACTTATACTGGAGTTTAACCCCTTCACCTGATGTTCTTTTTGTCTTCATTGTTTTTCCCTGTCAGCTCCTTCCTGGGTACAACAGAGCTTTCTGGCAATTCTGAAATGCACAAGAACAAACCTTAAATATTGGCCCTCTCTCTTGCATACTCTAAGCCCAGTACATAGCCCTGAGGCCGTGGAGTTTATGCATCAGCTCTCTAAACAAGGACCAGCCCATCTTGCACTTGAGTGGAAAGACCTAGGCAGGAAGGATGAGGCTAAGCTCTCCCTGTCTGCTTCTGCCCAGGATTTTTAGGATTCAGGGTAGGACAGACATCAGGGCTTCCCCCAGCCTACTGATGGGTGCTGAACATACTGTGCTGACTAGATGCTTAGCTCTGATCTCGGTGCATCCATTTGGGGGAGGAAGCAATGTCTATTCTTTTCATGTTCTTCAACATGGTGGTCATTAGCCAAATGTGACTATTTAAATTTGAATTAATTAAAATTCAATAAAATCAAAGATTCAACATCTTAGTTGCACTGGCCGTATTTCAAGTGTTCATTGGCCTCAAGTGGCTATTGGTTCCTGTGTTGGATGGTGCAAACTGCGGAACATTTGCATCACTACAGAAAGTTCCATTGGTCGATGCTAGCCAGAGCATTCCTGTGGCAGAATATCAACAGCTAGGTCCAGCACATGATCCTCTTCCTCTCCCATGAAGCGATGCTGCATAGAAAATAAACAAGCAGATGCTGTGGTCTCAGGAGTTAGAGGAGACAGGCCAGGAGATGCAGATGCTTTCTTGGAAGAACAGGAGAGAATTGGAGTTCTCTACATTCCAGAGTCAATAACCTAGGCACACACAGGAGTATGTGCTTCAAAAATAAGTGTGATGTCTGTTCATGTGTGCAAACATGCAACATCCGTGTTCGACAAATGTTTGTGAAGATTCACATACGTCTGTCAGACTCTGGATATTCAGGAGTGGATAGATAGGCTTGATTCCTATTGAAGTCTAGGTCCGTAGGAAGATGATAAAACAAAAACTCAGAGATTTGGGAGACAGTGTGTAGCCAGGGAAGCTTCCAGGAGTTGGTGATCTCTATACTAAGACCCATAAATCTATTTGGTTAAACATTTCTGCTCATCTAGACACACACACACACACGCACACGCACATGCACACACAGTTCTTTGATTCAGTCACCAGCTATTTTTTAAGTGCCTTCTATCAGTACACATGGCAAGATTCTTGAATACGACAATAACTTACACAGAGACTATCTTGGAGAAATAATGATGCAAATAGCAATTTAATTATAGCTGTGCTAAGGATTTGGTGGTAGAAGTGCAGGGAGATGCTGCAAATGCAACTGGAATATCTGACAAAAATCTGCCACAGACATGGGCATATGTGGGTGAGTTTGAGGGTTCATGTATTTCACTCAGTGTATACTTTGTACACATCCATTGCCCTTGGCTGCCTTTAGATTTTATGTTCATGTGTGTGTGTGTGTGTTTCTATAATGAACATATCCAAGACGAAGACAAAGTACTGACCAAGACAGTGCTATGGATCTTAGCTTGCATGTCACCTAGCGCTAACATTCACATTCAAGAATTCTCTAGAGAGTTTCCACATTTCCTTCCCAGACTCATGCTGAGTTTGAAATGAACATCGACCTCTTTGAAAAGTTATAACCTCTCCATTGCCATTTATCTGACCATGGGGAAAAGGTGGGCACTCTTTGGGAGCCTAGGAGTGGGTCCTTCATTCCAGAGATAAAAATGCTGCCACTTTTGCAGACCCTGGGGACCGGGGGCATTCTCAGGGAGTTGGACCTTGGGAAAAGAAGTGATGGGGCAGCTGGACAGGTGGTGTCTCAGCCCCACCAGCAGCCTGGTCTCTGTGTGCGCATGTGTGAGCTCTTGATGTCCCCGCAGGCACCCTCTTTTCCCGCTCCTGACGCTGCTGTTTGAGAAATGTGAACAGGCCACCCAGGGATCAGAGTGCATCACCTCCGCCAGCTTTGATGTGGACATCGAGAACTTTGTCCACCAGCAGGAGCAGGAACACAAACCCTTCTTCAGCGATGACCCAGAACTGGACAATCTGGTAAAGATCCCCCTACCCTCCATCCCGGCTCGAGTCTTCCCTCCCTGTGATCCCATCCCAAATATTATTCTAAAAGTGTTCCCTTCATTAGTTGATTTAACAAGAAGTTGTGAGTGTCCACCACTGTACAGGCACTATGTGTACTGTTTTATGGTTGAGAACAATTCCCAGTATTTTTAACTGAGATTCTAGCTGTGGGCTTTGCTACCAGTGTTTTCTCCATCTCTACCTCTGGTGGCACCAGCATCTGCACATCTGTTACCTTACAGTTTAAGCAAGTGGAGAAAGCCTCCTTTCTAGTGGCCAGGTTGCCAGAGGTAGCTATTCCAAGTTTGCACAGAGAACTGGTGGCTATGTGTTACTGTGGTTGGCAGAAGAGACAGATGTGTGAGGGTAAGAGGCATGTTCAAGGATGTTAATATGGAGAAAGACCTGGTCCTGCTGGATTTAACAAAGGTTCTCCCCTCTTATTGGACACAGTAGATCACACCTCCAAATAGTTTGCTACTCAGATCAGTACTACATCCTGTAAAATACAAATTCCTGGGCTGCGCTGTGGAACTGTGATTTTGTAGATTCAAAGGGGGCCTGTGAATCTACATTCTATATTTCCAAGGCAACTGCCATCATTAGCTTTGGTGGCTGCCATGTTGTATAGGATTCTGAAGTCCTCATCTAGTCTGTG